>NC_073647.1:81064557-81370734 GCF_029407905.1 Bubalus kerabau
ATGCTGGAGAAGGTGTGGAGAAAAGGGAACCCTCTTGCACTGTTGATGGGAATGTAAATTGATAAAGCAATGGTAGAGAACATTATAGGAGTTCCTCATAAAACTAAAAATGGAATACCGTATGACACAGCAATCCCCCTACTGGGCACATACCCAGAGAAAAACATAATTCACAAAAATACATACAGGACTTCCCTGTTGGTCCAGTGGTTAAGAATTTGCCTGCCAGTGCAGGCAGCACAGGTTCTATCCCTGGTCCAGGAAGATTCCACATATTGTTGGGATAACTAAGCCTATCAACTGCAACTACTGAAGGTCATGTGCCTAGATCCCATGCCCCACAACAAGAGAAGCCTCTGCAATGAGAAACCCCACACACTGCAACTAAATTGTAGCCCTGACTTGCCGAAACTAGAGAAAGCCCACATGCAGCAACAAAGATCCAATACAGTCAAAAATGAAAATAAATAATTTTTAAAAATAAAAAAATATATACATGCACCCCTGTGTTCATTGCAACACTATTTACAATAACTTTGACATGGAAGCAACCTAAATATCCATCAACAGAAGAATGGACAAAGAAGATGTGGTACATATATACAATGGAATATTACTCAGCCATAAAAAAGAATGAAATTGGGTCATTTGTAAAGATGTAGATGGACTTACAGACTGTCATACAGAGAAGTAAGTCTGAAAGAGAAAAACAAATATCATACATTAACACATATATGTGGAATATAGAGAAAAGATATTGATGATCTTATTTGCAAAACAGAAATAGAAACACAGACAGAGAACAAATGTATGGATACCAAGCAGGGACGGGGAGGGGTATGCTGGATTGGGAGATTGGGATCGACAGGTATACGCTACTATGTATAACATAGATAACCAATGAAAACCTACTGTATAGCACAGGAAACTACTCAATGCTCTGTGGTGACTTAAATGGGAAGGAAATCCAAAAAAGAGGGACTGTATTGTATGAGTACAGCTGATTCACTTTGCTGTACAGCAGAAACTAACACAAGATGGGAATGCAACTATAATAAGGGCTTCCCTGGTGGCTCAGTAGTAAAGAATACATCTGCCAATGAAGGAAACATGGGTTGATCCCTGGGTCAGGAAGTTGCCTTGGAGAAGGAAATGGCAACCACTCCAGTTTTCTTGCCTGAAAAATTCCATGGACAGAGGATTTCAGAGGGCTATAGTCCATGGGGTCATAAAGAGTTGGATACGACTGAACAACTAAGCAAGATACTCCAATAAAAATTCATAAAAAATAAATAAAAGAGGGATAAAGGAAGAGAAGTAGGAATAATGGAAGAAAGGAAAAGGGTAAGGAAGAACCCAGATCTTGGAATCATTCCACAACACCACTCAGTTACAGAAATTATTTAGTAATTCTCAATGGCACCCCACTCCAGTACTCTTGCCTGGAAAATCCCATGGACGGAGGAGCCTGGTGGGCTGCAGTCCATGGGGTCCCGAAGAGTCGGACATGACTGAGCCACTTCACTTTCACTTTTCACTTTCATGCATTGGAGAAGGAAATGGCAACCCACTCCAGTGTTCTTGCCTGGAGAATCCCAGGGACAGAGGAGCCTAACGGGCTGCTGTCTATGGGGTTGCACAGAGTCGTACATGACTGAAGTGACTTAGCAGCAGCAGCAGTTTATTTTAAGAGACTAATTTATAATCAAGCCACACATTTCAAATAAAATTCATTTTTACGTGCTGATGCTTTGATGAAATTCTATATGCTTATCTAGTAACTAAAATGTATTCAGTGTTCTCTGTAGGCAATTTGCAGCCAACCTTCTGTGCATTTCACTGAGCATGTTATAAAGATACATGTCATAAATCAGTAAGCAAATGTTATGCTAAATTTTGGAGATAACAAGTATTTGCCATCCCTGGTGAATTAATGAAGTTGGTAATCGAAAATGAAAGCTTTGCTCTGTGGTCATAGAGAGGGGTGGGGGGAAGGAAAAGTTAAAAATTTTAGAGATAAGAATTAATGGCATTAAAAGAGAAAGAAAGGTAAAGGATAATTCATAGCATAGGAAACTCACACCCATAGCTTTATAAAAATATTCCAAGTACGCTTTGAGGTTGATCAGATGATTTTATATAATTTTTTTCTGCAGGAAACTTAATAGTTGGGTTTCATCTGCATGCGTCCTATCCTATAAGGGACTTCTGGATCCTCAGAGCTTGGATGTCCAATTTATTGTCTCTCTCTTTGAATGTAGCTTGATTTTGGACCTCCTGGGATGGACAAACTCTGCAAGGAAGTTAAAAATATCAAACATAATTAAATGATACTTAATAAAATCTCTATTCTTGTTTAGATATATTCATATATTAGAAAATTGGACATACAATATCTGAATCATTTTAGGAATTTGTTTAATCACCATTAAAAAAGTTAATTATTTAAAACAACTCACAAAATTTTTTAGCAAATGAATTGTTGGCTGACTTTAAATAACCATTAAATACTGTACTTTTAGTACAGTTTCCCTAGACAAGTTTAGATACAGTGCAATCCAGAATCTCCATAGTAAAGTAAGAATCTAATATTACAAGAGAAAATTTACCTAAGAAAAACAGACACCTCTTTTTTTTTCCTGAAATTACAGTATCAAAGTCCACACTCTAATCTTGCAGGGATGAATTTTAGTATTATATAACTGTTAATTAAATTTGTTGCTTTTATGAAGTATCTCACTTTTGTTGTATAATCATATTGACAAATATTAAGCTACATCACTAGTGTTTCCAAATCATATGCTATTATTAATGTAACAACATTGTTTATGTCATAGTAGTCCAGACTTTTGTCAGTGCTATAAAATTGTTTTATGATAGGGGTCATACTGAAACCTCACTTTCTCAACATGTTAATGTTACTTTTTAACAATTAAAAACCTCTACTCACAGATACCCTTTTATATTGCAGAGACCTTGAAAAACATGTTCATGAGCATTTAGAAATACTATTTTAAAACAGATCTGAGAAAGGAATGAATGCTGTAGGCCTTTATTTTGAGGGGTCTCTATTTTTATTGGAAACCATTATACTAATCACCTTCCCCATTTTTAAGAGAATGGTTCAAAGATAAAAACACACACATACACACATATTGACCATCACTCTGTAGTGAGCATTCTGCTTGGCACTCAGAGAATGGCATTGAAACATGTAAAATATCATGTATGAAACGAGTTGCCAGTCCAGGTTCGATGCACGATACTGGATGCTTGGGGCTGGTGCACTGGGACGACCCAGAGGGATGGAATGGGGAGGGAGGAGGGAGGAGGGTTCAGGATGGGGAACACATGTATACCTGTGGCGGATTCATTTTGATATTTGGCAAAACTAATACAATTATGTAAAGTTTAAAAATAAAATAAAATTAAAAAAAAAAGAATACAATAATGAATAAGTGATGGTTGCTGATCTGGATGAATTAAAAATCAAGTGGAAGACACATATACTATAGAAAGGCAGACAAATATTTATAACATGATACCTTAGTATAAGAATGAAGACAGTAATAGTACTGTTGGGAGGGCAGAGAATAGAGCACTACCTCTGCTTAAAGATTTGGGAAAGGCTTCATGAATGTGATACCCAAAGTATATACTAGGATGACTGGGAGCTTTGCAGACATAGAACCATAATTGCTTGGGAACCATGTACTTGGGAAACCATACATTTGGTATGGCTGGAACATAGAGTGGAAGACTAAGATCAGCAAGAGATGGAGGTAGAGAGCTGGAGAGATGAGGGGGCTAAAATCCCTCATATAATGCTTACTTGAGGAACTTTGACCTATTTGTATGAGGATCAAGCATGGTCTTTTAAGCTAGATTACAATAAGATCATATTTGGTTTTAAGATGATAACTTGGGCAGCAGTGTGACAGGTAAACCTGAAATAGAGACAGAGGTGGCAAAGGAATTAGCTGGCCATAATTTAGAAGAGGTGGCTCAGTGGTAAAGAATCCGCCTGCCAAGCAGGAGATGTAGGTTTGATCCCTGCATCAGGAAGATTCCCTGGAGTATTCTTGCCTGGGAAATCCCATGGACAGAGGAGCCTGGTGGGCTACAGTCCATGGGGTCACAAGAGTTGGATATAGTGACTAAATCACCACCAACAATTTAGAAGAGACATGCTGAAGACCTGAAGTCAGTCAGTGACAGAGGGAATGAGTTGTCTCAGAACTGAATGGGTTCCAGGAATGTGGGCCTTTCACTTTTAAAACCAAGACCGTCCCAAGCAAATTGTAGTGAGTTGGTCACCCTAGATTTAAGGGAAAAAAGAAAAACATACTACTTCATGCATGATTAGACTTAAAGGGAGCAGTAAAGGAGAGAAAAGAACTTCCTTGTGTTCACAGACTCCAGTCTTAGATGATTGGGTAAGTGGCACCATTCACTATAATACAGAATATAGGAGAGGAGTAGGGTGGAGTGAAGAGAAAATATCATAGGTCTTTAAGGAGTCTGCTAGAAATATAAGTGTACAAATATCCTACAGAGTATTAGAATCACTGGTCTAGATCTAGAGAGAATTTTATGAGTTGAAATTAGATTTGAAATTTACCAGAAAGATGGAACCCTGAAAAAACAGTACTATTTAAGTTGTAGACAGAGTTGGAAGTTCCTGGATTTTGCTCAACTCATGTCCATTGAGTTAGTGATGCCATCCAACCATCTCATACTTTGTTGCCCTCTTCTCCTATTCCCCTCAATTTTTCCCAGCAACAGGGTCTTTTCCAATAAGTCAGCTCTTCTCATCAGGTGGCCAAAGTATTAAGGTCTTATAACAATTACAACACTTGAATATATCTATGCATATGCTTTGGATATATGCTATATAACATGGGCAGAGCTGCTTGTCTTCCCCAAGATAGCCTTGCACTCACCAAAGTTAATGGTAGAAAAAAGTCAAGCAAGACTTAAGAAACCTGAAATTTCCCTGCTCTGCCAATAATTAAATCCTGGAGAGCCCTATTTCCTCCTAGAACTTTAGGCTTCTCACTGTAAAATGAGAGGGTTAGACTAGATGACCTGCAGGGTACTTTTCAGCTCTAGCTTTTTCTGATATCTAGGTGTCCTCCTGTGGACTTCCCTGGTGGCTCAGATGGTAAAGCATCTGCCTACAATGCGGGAGACCCAGGTTCAATCCCTGGGTCGGGAAGATCTCCTGGAGAAGGAAATGGCAACCCACTCCAGTATTCTTGCCTGGAAAATCCCATGGACGGAGGAGCCTGGTAGGGCTACAGTCCAGGGGTCACAGAGTCAGACACGACTTCACTTTCCTCACTTTCCTGTGGAGCAGCCTTTCCACAAAACAACATCTTCCTCTGGCTGCAGGCCTGACCTCCATCCATCCACAAAAGCAATTTTCCTAATCCCATTTAGTAGTCTATGTTGTGTTCTTTTATTTTGCTAGATTTCCTTAAGAGGATTGTTCTCCATTCTTTATGTGACAATTTGCAGATTTCCATTTTGTTAGGGTCAGTTCTTGGAGCTTTATTAGTTTCCCTTGTTGATGTTATATTTATTTGGTTTTTGTTATCCTTGATTTCTTACATTGATATCTGCACACTGAGGCACATTTAGTGCACATTTAGGCAGAGGCGGATCTTCACCAATCAACTCAGTTTGGGTTTCTAGGCATATCTGTTGGTAATGTCCTTAGGCAAGTGGGGTCTGCTATTATGTTGAGGGTGGAGGGAGGCAAGTATTCAAGCTCTGAGTTTGGGGATGGGGAGGTGTGCCACTGACTGAGAACATGCAGATAGCACTGCTAGCTTGGTTCTTTACACAAGTAAGGCTGTTAGATGGCGCTGTACTTTCCTGGATTCTCTGGTCAGGCTTACTAGATGATTGATACTGGGTACTATATTATATAGTAGATGGACCCATGAATTAGTTTTCCTCCCTGGTAGGGTATCAAGTGCCTGTATGGCTTTATTGTTTGGGACCCCAAATCAGGCAATAGTGTGCACTGAATTCCTTGGTCAGGTGAGAACACCAGTTTTTTTTTTGTTTGTTTGTTTGTTTTTTTCTGAAAATAGGGAAAGATATGGGTTGTGCTCTCTGTTCAAGTGCCACTTTAATCAGGGGTGTTGGGTGGCCTATGCAGCTTCCTGTGTGCTCTGGTTAGGTTCCCTGCTCAGGCAAGATAGAGGCTGTATTCAGCAATGAGCAGGGCCATGAATTAGTTTCCCTGCTTGGGTGCAGTGACAGATGCAGCTCTAAAGCTAGTAAAGCTCTTTGTTTGTTGTCTTAAGCCAACCCATACTCCAAGTTCTCTGGCCAAACAGGTTCATTGGCTTTGCTGTGCAAACTATCAGCTCTGCCTGCCTGCTTCTTGCCTTGAGTGTTGCTGGGCTGCACAGCTTCCAGATATTCTTGCTAGCCTTTCTGATCAGATGAGGTGGGAGATACTCTTCACAGTGGGTGGGGATATGTCTCAGTTCCCTTGACTGGGAAAGCCCACCCTTGGTCCAAGCATTGCTGATTACACAGTTTCTAGGTGTTCTTGCCAGGTTTTCCAGTCAGATGGAGCTCTGGATCCATAGTAGGTGGGGCTATGTTTCAGGTCACTTGCCTGAGTGGGACAGTGAAGAGTCACTGTAGGCAGTGCCCATTTTTTCCAAGCAGGCTTTCTCGACTGTAGGGGCTGGTAGTTACCCTCAGCCCTGGCTTTGAGTTAATCTCCCAGCCTGGGCTTAGCAAGGGAGCCCTCCAAGCCCACTGGGTTTACTCTGGGAGCAGTCAGCTCTGCATGTCTCTCAGCTGGAGTGTTGCTAGGCTACACAGCTTCCAGATGCTCTCACCAGCCTCTCTGATCATATGGGGTTGGGGGACACTCTCCCCAGTGGATGGATCTCAGTGGACTCAGCTCCTTGCCTCAGACTCCTTGGCCCAGGCTCTATGGCCAGAAATACTTCTCATCTGAGTACCCAAATCAGGCATATCCACATCCTGATGAGAACTGCTGAGCAGTTCACTTAAGCCTGGTCAAAGTGCACCACTGATTCGGTTCTGCAAATGAGCAAAGCCATTTAATTAGGATTTCTACTTGGGCACTGCAGCTATGAATTTGGTCTGCCAAGATCTTTGTTGAAAGCCCCTTCCCTCTGCTCCATAACAGTCAGATTCCCAGTGGTTGAACCCTGCAAGTCCCCCTGAAATCCCCATGTGGTGAGACCAGAGTAGGGGCTCTCACAAAGCAACCCATGAAGCTTAGGAGGTTGGTTGACCCACTGGGCTCTCCTTTTCCACTGGAGGAAACAGAGACCTCTCTGAGTGGTTCTATACTGGCAATAGGAGGGACAATGCAGTCAATGTGGAGCAGCTCCTCTTATCCTTCTAATGCAGTATCTCTTGGTCTCTCTGGTGCAGGGGATGCTCTAATCTCACCCCTATTTCTAGAATTCTCTCACAGTTGTGCCATATTCTTAAATAGATGTTAGCTCTTCTTCTGAGGAGGAGTGAAGTCAAGAATGACATATGTTGCCATCTTGGTGATATCACTCTCCCCATTGTGGGTTTCTTGGGAGAGGTCATTTTGTCAGTGGTCATTCAACTAAAAATGACCCTCCTCCCACAAAAAGCAACACTTCAATATGTCAACAAACATTAGATATTCATTTTTGGTGGATTAGTTTCAGTTTTATATGATTCATTGCATTTGTCAAGAACATTCATAAAGATAACTTTCAGGTGATAATATTTCATCTTTTTTGATTTCTGGTTTTAGACACATACAAAGAAACAGTTTGCACCTCATATTAGTTGTTAACATGTAACTAGAGATCAGCAGTTAGCCAGTATTCAGCATTAGCTTGAGCAATGTGCTATTTAATGTATTATGTACACTTAAACACAAATAGCAGTTGTCTTGTTCAGTTCAGTTCAGTCACTCAGTCGTGTCCGACTCTTTGTGACCGCATGAATTGCAGCATGCCAGGCCTCCCTGTCCATCACCAACTCCCAGAGTTCACTCAGACTCACCTCCATCGAGTCAGTGATGCCATCCAGCCATCTCATCCTCTGTTGTCCCCTTCTCCTCCTCCCCCAAATCCCTCCCAGCATCAGAGTCTTCTCCAATGAGTCAACTCTTCGCATGAGGTGGCCAAAGTACTGGAGTTTCAGCATCAGCATCATTCCTTCCAAAGAAATCCCAGGGCTGATCTCCTTCAGACTGGACTGGTTGGATCTCCTTGCAATCCAGGGAACTCTCAAGAGTCTTCTCCAAAACTACAGTTCAAAAGCATCAGTTTTTCGGCTCTCAGCTTTCTTCACAGTCTAACTCTCACATCCATACATGACCACTGGAAAAACCATAGCCTTGACTAGACGAATCTTTGTTGGCAAAGTAATGTCTCTGCTTTTCAATATGCTATCTAGGTTGGTCATAACTTTTCTTCCAAGGAGTAAGCGCCTTTTAATTTCATGGCTGCAGTTACCATCTGCAGTGATTTTGGAGCCCCCCAAAATAAAGTCTGACACTGTTTCCACTGTTCCCCCATTTATTTCCCATGAAGTGATGGGACCAGATGCCATGATCTTCGTTTTCTGAATGTTGAGCTTTAAGCCAACTTTTTCACTCTCCACTTTCACTTTCTTCAAGAGACTTTTTAGTTCCTCTTTACTTTCTGCCATAAGGGTGATGTCATCTGCATATCTGAGGTTATTGATATTTTTCCTGGCAATCTTGATTCCAGCTTGTGCTTCTTCCAGCCCAGCGTTTCTCATGATGTACTCTGCATAGAAGTTAAATAAGCAGGGTGACAATATGCAGCCTTGACATACTCCTTTTCCTATTTGGAACCAGTCTGTTGTTCCATGTCCAGTTCTAACTGTTACTTCCTGATCTGCATATAAGTTTCTCAAGAGGCAGGTCAGGTGGTCTGGTATTCCCATCTTTCAGAATTTTCTACAGTTTATTGTGATCCACACAGTCAAAGGCTTTGGCATAGTCAATAAAGCAGAACTAGATGTTTTTCTGGCACTCTCTTGCTTTTTCGATGGTCCAGAGGATGTTGGCAATTTGATCTCTGGTTCCTCTGCCTTTTCTAAAACCAGCTTGAACATCTGGAAGCTCACGGTTCATGTATTGCTGAAGTCTGGCTTGGAGAATTTTGAGCATTACTTTACTAGTGTGTGAGATGAGTGCAATTGTGTGGTAGTTTGAGCATTCTTTGGCATTGCCTTTCTTTGGGATTGGAGTGAAAACTGACCTTTTCCAATCCTGTGGCTACTGCTGAGTTTTCCAAACTTGCTGGCATATTGAGTGCAGCACTTTGATAATTTAATGATTGTCATAATATCAACCTGACCTGTGAGTTAGTCTTATGAAATTCAACCAGTCTTCCTTTGATCCCAAATCTCCTTTCTAAATATTGCAAATTTAAGCTATATATATAGCATATTAATTCATATGAAGTCTTACATATACTATACCTTGGACTCATATTTCCTAATCCCATTTTACAAAATGAAATAGTGGTGATAGTCTTATAAGCTAAACTTTCTGTATCTTTATCTTAAATGATTCTGTCATATAATTTTGCTATAGCAAAGCCTTAGTATTCATTATGATACTTTTATATGAATTGTGATAATAATTATATATAGAAATCAAAATACATGATACACACAAAAAGTGCCTTCATGTGCATTGCCAAGGAGTACTTGCCCCCATAGTTTGCTTCAGGTTTAGCTGTTCCCAGGAAGCCATCCCAGTTAAAAGACAGGTAGATATAAGGATTGTCCTCTTTGGGTTCATGAGTCATAATGCTAAATGAAAAATTAAACATGAAATATTTTAGGATATTTAAAACAAAATCAAACACACCTAGACTGTTATCATATATTCGCTAGGAAGCAAATAAATGAAATCATCCAGAAAGCACATTAGATGACAGATATATTAATATAATGGCATCTTTCAGAAAACAAAGAAATCATTCTCCTTTTATTCTATTCCTCACTAAAACTAAGGTTTTAGTTAGGGACTATTTACTGTGTCTAAGAGTATCTAAGAAATCACTAGGATACTTAGATAAATGAAATAAATACAATTTTAAAAATATTACAGATTAATTTAGGTCAGTGATTTTTTACTCAGGAAATATATTAGAGTTATCTTCTGGCATAAAAAAATTATGTATATATTCATAGTTAGAAACATTGTTATCTCTGACAATGCCCCTCCCTCTCTGCAACCCCACCTCCTACTGAGAAATAAATACATAAAAGTTTCTACTAAAATTATTTCCAAGTAAGATTCTGCTTTCTCCCCCAGCCCCCACAGTATTTACAAGCTTTAATTTTCCTTTTAAGGGATTGCTTACTTGTAATTTCTTCCAGAGAGCTGTTGTGGTGGAGATACAGGACTTCTAGGAAAGACACTTTGAAGGGATGAGCTCCAGGGATTCTGTACATAGATTTTTTTAAGGGCAAGAGGAAAGGTTCAGCCATGATTTTAAGGAGATTTGAAATACAATGACCCATATTGATTGTTGTTGTTTAGTCACTAAGTTGTGTCTTTTTTTGACTCCTGTGGACTGTAGCCTGGCAGGCTCCTCTGTCCATGGAATTCTTCAGGCAAGAATACTGGAGTGGGTTGCCATTTCCTTCTCCAAGGGATCTTCCTGACCAAGGGATAAAATCTGCGTCTCCTGCTTGGCAGGCAGATTCTTTACCAATGAGCCACCAGGGAAGGTGACATATATTGATACCACATGCTAAGTATGTAAATATCAAGATATCTCTAGGCCTGCCCCTAAATGATGACAAATAAACAAAGATATTTTTAAAAGGCAAATGTTTGGGTATTATGGTACTAACTTAGCAGGTCTTTGTATCTATGTCATCTATATTTATCTATCTTTCTAAGATATAGAATGGCTTATAGAAGGGGAAATGCAAATGGAAGATTCATTTCAGCTGTTACTGTAAGAAGTGAGTGAACCTTCCAGCCAAAAGAATTAAATATAAACTCCCCTTCCCATTGTTATAGTGTGAAAAAATGCTTATTCCCAGAGAAAACAAAGTTGACAAAAAATAACTTAGAGAATACTGAGGCTGAATATAGAGAGTTGCAGCATTAAACAGATACACTATACAACAAAGTTTTGGAGGGAAGCTAATACATATAAACCTTAACTGATAAAAACTTTGTTCTTAAAGACCATAGTTTCAGTAAGTGCATAAGCAAAGAGTAAATTCTAGTAATAATGGACTTTGAAATTGACCTTATAACACAGACATGAGGCATATAAGTGGGTCCAGACCAGATCTACTCAGAGCCTATTCTTATAGCCATGCAAGTTATGAGTGGGTTCATAACATTGTGACATAGCCATTCTGATGAGCCATACTGAAATCAAGAATATTTTAACATAGCTACTTTGACAGAGGTATTTTGACATGGGGAAATTTGATACAGACTGTAAAATAATTCACTGTACTTTCTGATTAACAAAAGATTAAGTTGGATGTGAAATATATACCAAAACTCATCCCTAAGTTTCAGTTCATGCCCATCCACAACCACTCTGGAGAGGGGGGAACCTTGGTTTGGTAATAATATTAGACATAAGATAAAGGTTAGGCATCATCTGGAAAGAGAAACTGATACAAACAGGGAGAATGAAACAGACCCAGTATTTTTCCTCCATTGTTTAAATATTTTTCTTCTGTCTTTGGGCTTTCCTCTTCTGCTTTGTTTTTGCAATCTTCTTTAAAATGAAATAAAAGGCCACCACAAAACACAAAAAGAAAACCATGACTCTTGAAAATGTGATTTCAGTGAAGCTTGGCAAGAAAGCTTCTCTTTTGTCTATAGCCAGTCCTTCTTGTCTTTGCTGCCTGATGTCATAGTAGACAGAATCACAGGCTCCTGACTATTCTGTGCATCATTTCTTAAAGGGGCTACCTTTTCCATCCACGGACTTAATTCCATTGGTCCAGGACTTTTTCTCTAGCAGGTAAGAGAGACTAGCATGTCTGATGCAATATAATGAGACCTATCTAAAATTTTGAATTTGGGGATCACAAACAAGATTTTCTAGCTTTAGCAATGTAGATATATTTGGGGAAAAGAATCCCATAGGAAGCTGTAATTGAGTCTGAGCACATGGACGGATGTTCTGTACTTCCCACTTGTCCATTTTTGGCCTATTTAAACTCATTAACCCAGACCTGGGCCTTGATTCAACTAGATAGATGTAGAAAAGTGTTTCAGGCAGAACCTAAGGAATAGAGAACTTTTGAAATTTGGTGTTGCAGAAGACTTTTGAAAGTCCCTTGAACTGCAAGGAGATCCAACCAGTCCATCCTAAAGGAAATCAGTCCTGAGTGTTCATTGGAAGGACTGATGTTGAGGCTGAAACTCCAATACTTTGGCCACCTGATGTGAAGGACTGACTCATTTGAAAATGTATGGCAAAACCAATACAATATTGTAAAGTAATTAGCCTCCAATTGAAATAAATAAATTTATAATAAAAAAAAGACCCTAATGCTAGGAAAGATTGAAGGAAGGAGGAGAAGGGGACGACAGAGGATTAGATGGTTAGATGACATCACCAACTCAGTGGACATGAGTTTGAGTAAACTCTGGGAGTTGGTGATGGACAGAGAGGCCTGGTGTGCTGTAGTCCATGGTGTCAAGAGTCAGACATGACTGAGTGACTGAATTGAACTGAACTGACTAGAAGGTGGGATCAGATTGGCATGGTGACCTTTTTTAAAGATCAGATACTAGAGGTAGTGGTGATGGTTATGTGATTGTAGTATGACACTCTACTCTTATGAGCCCATGGGGGTCCAGAAAGAAGAATAACAG
Source organism: Bubalus kerabau (assembly GCF_029407905.1). Taxonomy (NCBI): domain Eukaryota; kingdom Metazoa; phylum Chordata; class Mammalia; order Artiodactyla; family Bovidae; genus Bubalus; species Bubalus kerabau. The sequence goes on from NC_073647.1 coordinate 81,077,447, forward strand.
CTAGCTATGAAGACATTTCTCTCTAGAATCAGTGACTGTATCAGCCTCTTGAGGTAGACTGACTAATTTATTGCCCAAACCAAAACACTTATAAATAGAATGACAGGGGTAACCATGTTTACATTGGAACAACCAACAGAAAGTGAGACTATCCTCATCACCCTACCTTGAAGTCACAAGTTGTTGGACTGAAAATCTGAGCCTCCAACCTGTTTTTCAGAAATACAGTCAATACAGCTTCCATTTTCTATATCAAAATAAATTCCTCTTCCATATCTTGCTTCGGAAAACCTTGAAATACCCTGTTTGGTATTACATAGGCACAATCATTGATTCTGTTTCTCAGAATTCACAACAAGGTTGACCTTGTGAGAGTGTGGGACTGATATATTCCAAATTAAGCCATTGTGGAACCAAAGCATTAAGCCATGGTCCACCTTGACAACTTCAAAAGACAAAGAAAAAGCCATGTGGAGGGAAACATTAGTAAATGTAGAAAAGTGAGCAGATTTTCATTTAAATCTATGATCAAAGAGCAAAACATCATCTGAGGGTTGAGAAAATTAAAGAAATCAAGAGAAGTCTCTGGAACTCCCTGCTGATATTCCAAAGAGAAAATTTGTGTGTAGGAAGACACACAGTTCTATCTAATCTCTTTGGGACAGCCTGACTAGGTGCCTCATGTATTGAGAGAGGCAGTTGTCATATTAATTCTCCTCTCCAATGCCATTAAAGTTTTTTCCCAGTTGTTACAGATCAAGGCTCTTTCTAGGGCAGCAATATTTGGAACCAGGAGTGGACTGCACCAGTAGAGGGCTGGATTTTAATTTCTCAGATAAATATCAGATTTTAAAATGTATGATTAAAAATCTCCAAAGAGCCCAATAGCACTGGCGAGCAATCCTACAATTCCCTAATTTATTCTCCTGTTCTCTGAGACAACTATTTAACCATCTCATCTCTCCACAAATTTCCAACTTCTCTTCCATGTTCTTTGTTTCTAGTTAATGACCTCACATTTTATCTTGCTAACAACTATTTCATTTTCCAATCACCAAATTTATCAACCCACCTTCTTCTGTATGAAGTGTCTCTTCTTATATCAAAGAATAACTCTTCCAAATATGCTCAGGATCCCTCTTCTTGCCCTCCTGTGGCTTTTTTTTTTTTTTTTTTGGTCATGCTATAATTATTATCCTACAGTATCACTTTTTCACCTCTCAACTGGATCATTCCTATTAACACCCAGGTTTGCATTATACAAAACTCTCTGAACTCCACATCATTTTCTATATACTGCCTCATTTTTCTGCTTCTTATCACTGTAAAGCATCTCAGAAAAGTTTGTCACCCTAATTGTAACCATTCCCTCACCTCTCTTTCGTTTTTCGGTCCATGTCAGTCTTTCTTCTGTCCCCACCATTCTGCTGAAACTGCTCTTGTCAAGATTACCAACCACCTCATATTGCCAAATCCAATCTTATTTCTCTGTGTTCATCTGATTTTATCTCTCAATATCATTTAATATAATGAGTTATTCCCTGATTCTTGAAATACTTTCTTTTCTCTCTTTGCTTCCTTGATATCACACTGTCCTGGCTTTTTTTCCTATTGCTCTATATGATCTATCCCAGACCATTTTGCCGGCCCAGCTTCTCCGTTGCAACTTGACCTCTAAATGTTAGAACACCTGAGGGCTTGTTACTGACTTTTTCCCTCAATATCTATACTCTGTCTATAAGTCCAGTAACATGACTTTAGATAGGAGCCATATCTTGGTTACTATCAAATTTATATGTCTAGTCTGTACTTGTCTACTGAGATCTAAATTCATTTATCCAACTGCCTACTCAAGACCTCTTCTTAGAAGTCTAATAGACATATCCAACTAATCATGTCAAAACCAAACATGTGATCCCTTCATTGAAAAAAACACCCTGCTTTTCCTCCAGTAATCCTCATTCACCCAGTTGCTTAAATCAAAATCTGTGAATTCATGTTTCATTTTTCTCTTTACCTCCCTCTCCATATACAATCTATCAGTAAATTTTGGTTGTTATACTTGTAAAATAGATCACTTCTCTTTATCTCCACTGTTACCACCCTAGTTCAAGAAATCATTAGCTCTCTCTTGGACTTCAGTCAGATTTTGAACTCTTCTTCTTTCTTCCAGTTGTGGACCCCTCCAAAACATTCTCTGCACAGCATTCAGTATCATTCTCATGAAGAAAGTTTTCCAGTGTGACTTTTCACTGAACCGATAACAAAATTAAATATCTCACCATATCCTACAAAGCCCAATATGATGTGCTTACCTCATCAACAATTCAACCATGTTAACTTTCTCTTTTTGAGCACATCGAGCCTGTTTTTCCCTTACGGTTTTTGTATTTGTTCTTCTCTCTGCTTAGAAAGTTCTTTCCCTGACTTTTGTATGGAAGGTTTTTTCTCAACTTACACGTCAGTCTCAATTTACATATCAAATCTTCAAAAAGTCATCTCTAACTTTCCTATCTAATGTTACCCCACTCCAAGTCACTACTATATCACTTTATTTATTGTACTTACAGAATTTAACATAATATTATCTTATTTACTTGTTTATTTGTTTATTATCTGCCTTCTCTCCCTTCTCTAATTTAAGATCAATAAGGCAAGACTTAGTCTCAAAAGCCCCTGTATTGTTAGAATACAGAACAATTCCAGGCACATATTGGAATTTGATAATTTTTCATTGAGTGGATAAATGAATAATGATATCTAATGAGCACTACTGAGTGCATTTTTATGCTAAGAACCAAAGTGAAACATTGATTCCTTCCTGTTTGAAGTCTGCAATCCCTTTGCTGTGACCTTATACTTTAAAGGCATCATAATATATCTACCTTGAAAGAGCATCAAGCCCAAATCAGAAATAATCTGAACAATAATAAGGCATAGAGGTCTCCCAATCAGAACCTGTGTATTGATTACGTAGGATCCTTTACTTCTCTATCCTTACCGCTTGCCTGTTGGGACATTTATGCCCTCCTAAGGTGAATAATAGTGAAAAATAAAATTTGATACTCAAACTCATCAATTTGTTGTCAAACATCAGCAGCTTTAATCAAACGTTGGTAGAAGGAAAAATATTTTGAAAGGAAATTTGATTATTTTTTTGTTTAAAGATTTACTATATCCACATTTTCCTTTGTCTTACTTTTTGATCAGGAGTAAAGGTAATTAAAAGCATCGAGAATTTAAGGTCTGATGAACAGTGATCTCCTATCCATGGAATAAGTGAGTCAAAGAAATGGAAGAAAGAGAAAGAGCTAACTATTTTTTAGCCCTCACTCTTAGATTACTCCAACAATGAGAAAAGAACTGTTTCTTTACCTGCTTCTACCCCCAAATAATAGCCTTGTGCACCGAAAATAGTGACTCTAGGCTCCCTTAGAGCTCTTTTTGGGTCAGTTGTGATATGAATTTTTAACTTGCATGACTGGCCTGAAACTCAGAGAAAAGTTTCACAACCATAAAAAAGCCCTACATCCATAAATATATAGAAAGTATATATAAATGGAGTTAATTCATTGAGAGTACAACTTAAAATTAAGTCTATATTAACACAAGATACAGTCTTTAAACAGGCCTTTGAAACAAGCATAATAGAGCCTCAGTCTCCTTTAAAAATTCATACTTTAACAAAATACAACATCCATTTATGATTAAAAAAACCCTCCAGAAGCAGGCATAGAAAGAACATACCTCAACATATTAAAAGCCATACATGATAGCTGGAGGAGCCAAGATGGCGGAGGAGTAGGACGGGGAGAACACTTTCTCCCCCACAAATTCATCAAAAGAGCATTTAAACATCGAGTAAATTCCACAAAACAACTTCCGAATGCCGGCAGAGGACATCAGGCACCCAGAAAAGCAGCCCAACTCTTCGAAAGGAGGTAGGAAAAAATATAAAAGACAAAAAAAGAGACAAAAGAGGGAGGGACGGAGTTCCGTCCCGGGAAGGGAGTCTTAAAAAGAGAGAAGTTTCCAAACACCAGGAAACCCTCTCACTGCCGAATCTGTGCCGAGCTTTGGAAGCACAGAGGGCAACATAAAAGGGAGGGGAAAAAAAAAAAAAAAAAAAAATAAACAATTAAAAATCGCGGATTGTGAGCCCTACGGGAACTCCCCCAGCGGAGAAGCAGCGCAGACGCCTGCACACGGCATTAGCAAGCGGGGCCTGGGCAGGGAAGTGCGGCGCGGGCTGTGTCCCTTAGAGTAAGAATCGGGCGAATGTCCTGAGCGCTATCTGAGCGAAATAATTTGGGCTAGCAAACCAGACTGTGGGATATCTACCACGCGAAAAGCCAGCCCTAACCTAAGACACCGCCAGGCCCGCGCACAGAACAAAGGACTGAACAGAGATAGCCGGCTGCAGACCTCCCCCTCCGGTGACAGGCAACCAGAGCCGGAAGGGGGCAATCGCAGCCCCAGAGAGACACTATCTATAAAACTGTAAGCAGGCTTCTTTGCTAACTAAAACTTCTTGGGGGTCTGGACGGTCAACATCTGCCTGAGAAGGTGCGCCGGTTTTACACCCAGATAACCGAGTGGCGGGGAGGCGATAAGTCGCAGCATTGGCGCCCGCCAAGCACCTCATCGCCTGAGCTGCTCGACCTGGGAAGAACACAAAACGCAGGCCCAACCGAGTCTGCGCCTCTGAGGACTACCCGAGTGCCTGAACCTGAGCGGCTTGGACCTGGGAGCTCAGTCCAGGGCCGGCCTCTGATTGTTCCCGGCGGAACAACCTAGAGCCCAAGCAGTGTGGGCAGGGAGGCTACACGCGCCGTGAGCGGGGGCAGACCCAGTGTGGCCGAGGCACTTCGAGCGCACGCCAGTGTTATCTGTTTGCAGCATCCCTCCCTCCCTCCCCACAGCGCGGCTGAACAAGTGAGCCTAAATTAAAAAAAAAAAAAAAAAAATAGGATCCTCCACCGTCCCCTTTGTGTCAGGGCGGGAACCAGACACTGAAGAGACCAGCAAACAGAAGAAGCTATAACAGAGGGAAACGCCTTGGAAGCTACAGGCCATAGATTAAAACCCTGTGGTTACTACGGATTACATAGGAAGGGGCCTATAGATCTTGAGAAATATAAGTCGGACTAAGGAACTGCCAAAAATGAACTGAACCCACAATACTCACAACAAAACCAGAGAAAGACCTAGATATATTTTTACTATTTTTACGATCAATCTTTCTTTCTTTCTTTTTTTTTTAATTAAAAAAAAAATTTTTTTCAAGTCCTCTATTGTCCTTTAATTTTCACTTTTATAACTATTACTTTGCAAAAAAAAAAAAAAGACCCTATTTTTTTTTTTTTTTTTTCTTCTTCAGCAAACTTCATATATATATTTTATAATTTTTTGACCGTGGTTTTTTTTTTTTTTTTTTTTTTTTTTCTTTTTTCTTTTTCTTCTTTTCTTTAACATTGCATTTTTGAAATTCCAAACTCTACTCTAGATTTTTAATTTTAGCCTTTTGATATATGTTATCAATTTTGTACCTATAGTTTTTTTCATAATTGCTGTGACTTTTTTTTTTTTTTCCTCTGTTTCTTTCTCTTCTTCTTTTATATAACATCGTATATCTGCAATTCCAAACTCTACTCAAGATTTTTAATTTATGCTTTTTGGTATTTGATATCAATTTTGTACCTGTATTTTCTTTATAATTTTTGCGACATTGTTTTTGTTGGTTTGTTTGTTTTCTCTCTTTATTTTTCTTCTTCTTCTTTTTTTTTTTTTTTTTTTAACGTTGTATTTTTGAAATTCCAAACTCTACTCTGGATTTTTAATTTTTGCTGTTTGGTATTAGTTATCAATTTTGTACCTGTAGTTTCTTTATTACTTTCACGACCTTGTTTGTTTTTCTTCGTTCGTTTTTTCTCTCTTTCTTTTCCTTCTCCTTTTCATTAACATCGCATTTTTGAAATTCCAAACTCTACTCTAATTTCTAATTTTTGTTTTTATGTATTTGTTACCAATTTTGTACCTTTAAGAACCCAATCTTCAGGACCCATTTTTCACTAGTGTACGAGATTACTGGCTTGACTGCTCTCTCTCCCTTTGGACTCTGCCTTTTCTCCACCAGGTCACCTGTATCTCCTCCCTAACCCCTCTCTACTCTACCCAACTCTGTGAATTTCTGTGTGTTCCAGACGGTGGAGAACACTTAAGGAACTGATTACTGGCTGGATCTGTCTCCCGCCTTTTCATTTCCCCCTTTTATCCTTCTGGCCACCTCTGTCTCCTGCCTCCTTCTTCTCTTCCCTGTATAACTCCGTGAACATCTCTGAGCGGTCCAGTTGTGGAGTGCACATAAGGAAGTGACTACTGGCTAGCCCACTCTCTCCACTATTGATTCCACCTCATCTCATTTGGGTCACCTCTAACTCCCTCCTCCCTCTTCTCTTTTCCATGTAACGCTGTGAACCTCTCTGAGTGACCCTCACAGTAGAGAAACTTTTCATCTTTAATGTAGATGTTTTATCAGTGGTGCTGTATAGAAGGAGAAGTTTTGAAACTACTGTAAAATTAAGACCGATAACTGGAAGTAGGAGGCTTAAGTCCAATCCCTGACTCCAGGGAACTCCTGACTCCAAGGAACATTAATTGACAGGAGCTCATCAAACGCCTCCATACCGACACTGAAACCAAGCACCACACAAGGGCCAACAAGTTCCAGGGAAAGACATAACAAGCAAATTCTCCAGCAACAAAGGAACACAGCCCTGAGCTTCAAGATACAGGCTGCCCAAAGTCACCCCAAAACCATAGACATCTCATAACTCATTACTGGACATTTCATTACACTCCAGAGAGAAGAAATACAGCTCCATCCACCAGAACATCGACACAAGCTTCCCTAACCAGGAAACCTTGACAAGCCACCTGTACAAACCCACACACAGCGAGGAAACGCCACAATAAAGAGAACTCCACAAACTGCCAGAATACAGAAAGGACACCCCAAACTCAGCAATTTAAACAAGATGAAGAGACAGAGGAATAGCCAGCAGATAAAGGAACAGGATAAATGCCCACCAAACCAAACCAAAGAGGAAGAGATAGGGAATCTACCTGATAAAGAATTCCGAATAATGATAGTGAAATTGATCCAAAATCTTGAAATTAAAATGGAATCACAGATAAATAGCCTGGAGGCAAGGATTGAGAAGATGCAAGAAAGGTTTAACAAGGACTTAGAAGAAATAAAAAAGAGTCAATATATAATGAATAATGCAATAAGTGAAATTAAAAACACTCTGGAGGCAACAAATAGTAGAATAACAGAGGCAGAAGATAGGATTAGTGAATTAGAAGATAGAATGGTAGAAATAAATGAATCAGAGAGGAAAAAAGAAAAACGAATTAAAAGAAATGAGGACAATCTCAGAGACCTCCAGGACAATATTAAACGCTACAACATTCGAATCATAGGGGTCCCAGAAGAAGAAGACAAAAAGAAAGACCATGAGAAAATACTTGAGGAGATAATAGTTGAAAACTTCCCTAAAATGGGGAAGGAAATAATCACCCAAGTCCAAGAAACCCAGAGAGTCCCAAATAGGATAAACCCAAGGCGAAACACCCCAAGACACATAGTAATCAAATTAACAAAGATCAAACACAAAGAACAAATATTAAAAGCAGCAAGGGAAAAACAACAAATAACACACAAGGGAATTCCCATAAGGATAACAGCTGATCTTTCAATAGAAACTCTTCAAGCCAGGAGGGAATGGCAAGACATACTTAAAATGATGAAAGAAAATAATCTACAGCCCAGATTATTGTACCCAGCAAGGATCTCATTCAAGTATGAAGGAGAAATCAAAAGCTTTTCAGACAAGCAAAAGCTGAGAGAATTCTGCACCACCAAACCAGCTCTCCAACAAATACTAAAGGATATTCTCTAGACAGGAAACACAAAAATTGTGTATAAATTTGAACCCAAAACAATAAAGTAAATGGCAACGGGGTCATACTTATCAGTAATTACCTTAAACGTAAATGGGTTGAATGCCCCAACCAAAAGACAAAGGCTGGCTGAATGGATACAAAAACAAGACCCCTGCATATGTTGTCTACAAGAGACCCACCTCAAAACAGGGGACACATACAGACTGAAAGTGAAGGGCTGGAAAAAGATTTTCCATGCGAATAGGGACCAAAAGAAAGCAGGAGTAGCAATACTCATATCAGATAAAATAGACTTTAAAACAAAGACTGTGAAAAGAGACAAAGATGGTCACTACATAATGATCAAAGGATCAATCCAAGAAGAAGATATAACAATTATAAATATATATGCACCCAACACGGGAGCACCACAGTATGTAAGACAAATGCTAACAAGTATGAAAGAAGAAATTAACAATAACACAATAATAGTGGGAGACTTTAATACCCCACTCACACCTATGGATAGATCAACTAAACAGAAAATTAACAAGGAAACACAAACTTTAAACGATACAATAGACCAGTTAGACCTAATTGATATCTATAGGACATTTCATCCCAAAACAATGAATTTCACCTTCTTCTCAAGCGCACATGGAACCTTCTCCAGGATAGATCACATCCTGGGCCATAAAGCTAGCCTTGGTAAATTCAAAAAAATAGAAATCATTCCAAGCATCTTTTCTGACCACAATGCAGTAAGATTAGATCTCAATTACAGGAGAAAAACTATTAAAAAATCCAACATATGGAGGCTGAACAACACGCTGCTGAATAACCAACAAATCACAGAAGAAATCAAAAAAGAAATCAAAATTTGCATAGAAACGAATGACAATGAAAACACAACAACCCAAAACCTGTGGGACACGGTAAAAGCAGTCCTAAGGGGAAAGTTCATAGCAATACAGGCACACCTCAAGAAACAAGAAAAAAGTCAAATAAATAACCTAACTCTACACCTAAAGCAACTAGAAAAGGAAGAAATGAAGAACCCCAGGGTTAGTAGAAGGAAAGAAATCTTAAAAATTAGAGCAGAAATAAATGCAAAAGAAACAAAAGAGACCATAGCAAAAATCAACAAAACCAAAAGCTGGTTCTTTGAAAGGATAAATAAAATTGACAAACCATTAGCCAGACTCATCAAGAAACAAAGGGAGAAAAATCAAATCAATAAAATTAGAAATGAAAATGGAGAGATCACAACAGACAACACAGAAATACAAAGGATCATAAGAGACTACTATCAACAATTATATGCCAATAAAATGGACAACGTGGAAGAAATGGACAAATTCTTAGAAAAGTACAACTTTCCAAAACTCGATCAGGAAGAAATAGAAAATCTTAACAGACCCATCACAAGCACGGAAATTGAAACTGTAATCAAAAATCTTCCAGCAAACAAAAGCCCAGGTCCAGACGGCTTCACAGCTGAATTCTACCAAAAATTTAGAGAAGAGCTAACACCTATCCTGCTCAAACTCTTCCAGAAAATTGCAGAGGATGGTAAACTTCCAAACTCATTCTATGAGGCCACCATCACCCTAATACCAAAACCTGACAAGATCCCACAAAAAAAGAAAACTACAGGCCAATATCACTGATGAACATAGATGCAAAAATCCTTAACAAAATTCTAGCAATCAGAATCCAACAACACATTAAAAAGATCATACACCAGGACCAAGTGGGCTTTATCCCAGGGATGCAAGGATTCTTCAATATCCGCAAATCAATCAATGTAATACACCACATTAACAAATTGAAAAATAAAAACCATATGATTATCTCAATAGATGCAGAGAAAGCCTTTGACAAAATTCAACATCCATTTATGATCAAAACTCTCCAGAAAGCAGGAATAGAAGGAACCTACCTCAACATAATCAAAGCTATATATGACAAACCCACAGCAAACATTATCCTCAATGGTGAAAAATTGAAAGCATTTCCTCTAAAGTCAGGAACAAGACAAGGGTGCCCACTTTCACCATTACTATTCAACATAGTTTTGGAAGTTTTGGCCACAGCAATCAGAGCAGAAAAAGAAATAAAAGGAATCCAAATTGGAAAAGAAGAAGTAAAGCTCTCACTGTTTGCAGATGACATGATCCTCTACATAGAAAACCCTAAAGACTCCACCAGAAAATTACTAGAACTAATCAATGACTATAGTAAAGTTGCAGGATATAAAATCAACACACAGAAATCCCTTGCATTCCTATACACTAATAATGAGAAAACAGAAAGAGAAATTAAGGAAACAATTCCATTCACCATTGCAACGGAAAGAATAAAATACTTAGGAATATATCTACCTAAAGAATCTAAAGACCTATATATAGAAAACTATAAAACACTGGTGAAAGAAATCAAAGAGGACACTAACAGATGGAGAAATATACCATGTTCATGGATTGGAAGAATCAATGTAGTGAAAATGAGTATACTACCCAAAGCAATCTATAGATTCAATGCAATCCCTATCAAGCTACCAACAGCATTCTTCACAGAGCTAGAACAAATAATTTCACAATTTGTATGGAAAAACAAAAAACCTCGAATAGCCAAAGCGATCTTGAGAAAGAAGAATGGAACTGGAGGAATCAACCTACCTGACTTCAGGCTCTACTACAAAGCCACAGTCATCAAGACAGTATGGTACTGGCACAAAGACAGAAATATAGATCAATGGAACAAAATAGAAAGCCCAGAGATAAATCCACGCACATATGGACACCTTATCTTCGACAAAGGAGGCAAGAATATACAATGGATTAAAGACAATCTCTTTAACAAGTGGTGCTGGGAACTCTGGTCAACCACTTGTAAAAGAATGAAACTAGAACACTTTCTAACACCATACACAAAAATAAACTCAAAATGGATTAAAGATCTAAACGTAAGACCAGAAACTATAAAACTCCTAGAGGAGAACATAGGCAAAACACTCTCTGACATACATCACAGCAGGATCCTCTATGACCCACCTCCCAGAATATTGGAAATAAAAGCAAAAATAAACAAATGGGACCTAATTAACCTTAAAAGCTTCTGCACATCAAAGGAAACTATTAGCAAGGTGAAAAGACAGCCTTCAGAATGGGAGAAGATAATAGCAAATGAAGCAACTGACAAACAACTAATCTCGAGAATATACAAGCAACTCCTACAGCTCAACTCCAGAAAAATAAATGACCCAATCAAAAAATGGGCCAAAGAACTAAATAGACATTTCTCCAAAGAAGACATAAAGATGGCTAACAAACACATGAAAAGATGCTCAACATCACTCATTATCAGAGAAATGCAAATCAAAACCACTATGAGGTACCATTTCACACCAGTCAGAATGGCTGCAATCCAAAAGTCTACAAGTAATAAATGCTGGAGAGGGTGTGGAGAAAAGGGAACCCTGTTACACTGTTGGTGGGAATGCAAACTAGTGCAGCCACTATGGAGAACAGTGTGGAGATTCCTTAAAAAACTGGAAATAGACATGCCTTATGATCCAGCAATCCCACTGCTGGGCATACACACTGAGGAAACCAGAAGGGAAAGAGACACGAGTACCCCAATGTTCAACGCAGCACTGTTTATAATAGCCAGGACATGGAAGCAACCTAGATGTCCATCAGCAGATGAATGGATAAGAAAGCTGTGGTACATATACACAATGGAGTATTATTCAGCCATTAAAAAGAATACATTTGAATCCGTTCTAATGAGGTGGATGAAACTGGAGCCTATTATACAGAGTGAAGTAAGCCAGAAAGAAAAACACCAATACAGTATACTAACGCATATATATGGAATTTAGAAAGATGGTAACAATAACCCTGTGTACGAGACAGCAAAAGAGACACTGATGTATAGAACAGTCTTATGGACTCTGTGGGAGAGGGAGAGGGTGGGAAGATTTGGGAGAATGGCATTGAAACATGTAAATATCATGTATGAAATGAGTTGCCAGTCCAGGTTCGATGCACGATACTGGATGCTTGGGGCTGGTGCACTGGGACGACCCAGAGGGATGGAATGGGGAGGGAGGAGGGAGGAGGGTTCAGGATGGGGAACACATGTATACCTGTGGCGGATTCATTTTGATATTTGGCAAATCTAATACAGTTATGTAAAGTTTAAAAATAAAATAAAATTAAAAAAAAAAAAAAAAAAAAAAAAAAAAGCCATACATGATAAACCCACAACAAATATTATCCTCTATGGTGAAACATTGAAATCATTTCCCCTAAAGTCAGGAACAAGACAAGGGTGCCCACTCTCACCACTACTATTCAACATAGTTTTGGAAGTTTTAGCCACAGAAATCAAAGAAGAAAAAGAAATAAAAAGAATCCAGATTTGTAAAGAAGATGTAAAACTCACTGTTTGCAGATGACATGATCCTCTACATAGAAAACCCTAAAGACTCCACCAGAAAATTACTAGAGCTCATCAGTGAATATAGTAAAGTTGCAGGTTGTAAAATTAACACACAGAAATCCCTTGAACTCCTATACACTAACAATGAGAAAACAGAAAGAGAAATTAAAGAAACAATTATATTTACCATTGCAATGAAAAGAATAAAATACTTAGGGATAAATCTACCTAAAGAAACAAAAGACCTATATATAGAAAACTATAAAACACTGGTGAAAGAAATCAAAGATGATGCAAATAGATGAAAAATATACCATGTTCATGGATTGGAAGAATGGATATAGTGAAAATTAGTATAAAACCCAAAGCAATCTATAGATTCAATGCAATCCCTATCAAGCTACCAATGGTATTTTTCAGAGAACTAGAACAGATAATTTCAAAATTTGTTTGGAAATACAAAAAATCTTGAATAGCCAAACCAACTTGAGAAAGAAGAATGGAACTGAAGGAATCAACCTGCCTGACTTCAGGCTATATTACAAAGCTACAGTCATCAAGACAGTATGGTACTGGCCCAAAGACAGAAATATAGATCAATGGAACAAAATAGAAAGCCCAGAGATAAATCCACACACCTATGGACACCTTAGCTTTGACAAAGGAGGCAAGGATATAAAATGGAGAAAAATCAATCTCTTTCACAAGTGGTGCTGGGAAAACTAGTCAACCACTTGTGAAAGAATGAAACTAGAACACTTTCTAACACCATACACAAAAATAAACTCAAAATGGATTAAAGATGTAAATGTAAGACCAAAAACTATAAAACTCCTAGAGGAAAACATAGGCAAAACACATTCTGATATAAATCACAGTGGGATCCTCTATGACCCACCTCCCAGAGTAATGGAAATAAAAGCAAAAATAAGCAAAAGGGACCTAATTAAACTTGAAAGCTTTTGCACAAGGAAGGAAACTAGGAGGATAAGACAAGGTATAAAGACAGCCTTCAGAATGGGAGAAAATAATAGCAAACGAAGCAACTGACAAAGAATGAATCTCAAAAATATATAAGCAGCTCACACAGCTCAATACCAGAAAAATAAATGACCCAATCAAAAAATGGGCCAAAGAACTAAACAGACATTTCTCCAAAGAGGACATACAAATGGCTAACAAACACATGAAAAGATGCTCAATGTCACTCATTATCAGAGAAATGCAAATCAAAATCACAATGTGGTACCATCTCATGCCCATCAGAATGGCTGCTACCAAAAAGTCTATAAACAATAAACGCTGGAGAGGGTGTGGAGAAAAGGGAACTCTCTTACACTGTTGGTGGGAATGCAAACTAGTACAGCCACTATGGAGAACAGTGTGGAGATTCCTTAAAAAACTGGAAATAGAACTGTCATACGACCTAGCAATCCCACTGCTGTTCATACACACCGAGGAAACCAGAATTGAAAGAGACATATGTACCCCAACGTTCATCACAGCACTGTTTACAATAGCTAGGACATGAAAGCAACCTAGATGTCCATCGGCAGATGAATGGATAAGAAAGCAGTGGTACATATACACAATGGAATATTACTCAGCTATTAAAAATAATGCATTTGAATCAGTTCTAATGAAGTGGATGAAACTGGAGCCTATTATAGTGAAGTAAGTCAGAAAGAAAAATACCAATACAGTATATTAATGCATATATGTGGAATTTAGAAAGATGGTAACGATGACCCTGTATGCAAGACAGCAAAAGAGACACAGATGTAACGAACAGTCTGTTGTACTCTGTGGGAGAAGGCGAAGCTGAGATGACTTTAGAGGATAGCATTGAAATATGTATATTACCATATGTGAAATAGATTGCCAGTCCAGGTTTGACGCATCAGACAGGGCGCTCAAGGCCCGTACACTGGGACGACTCAGAGGGATGGGATGGGGAGGGAGGATTGAGGGGGTTTCAGGATGGGGGACACATGTACATTCATGGCTGATTCATGTCAATGTATGGCAAAGACCACCACAATTTTGCAAAGCAATTAGCCTCCAATTAAAATAATTAAATTAATTTAAAAATTCATACTAGTTAGCATTCTCCTAGGCTGTGTTTAAATTCTCTCTAGCCAGAAGCCCAGAAGTCTAATGAAATTAAGTATTTTAAAGTTCTGGGTAAAAACTTTCTTTCTTTTGATCTAAGTAACATATACACACACATGCACACATATACACAAACAAGCATACGTTCATGTGAGTGCATTGGAAGCTACATTAAAGTGCATTCACTTACTTTGGTTTCTATTTAGTGCCACAAAACAGAACCCCAAGGTATTATAGACTGGAAAGAGTTAATGCATCTGCCAAAATATGCATTTTACAATGGTTGATAATTTAAATCCTGAGAGAGCATAAACTTTTTTTCACCCTTGTGTTCCCTATGTTCTAGATATATTGAAACATGCATATGTGTGCAGTTCTTCAAATAAACCACAATTTCACTGACTCACATACCTTTTTTTGGACTCTTGTACCTGGACTATACATTTTGCTTTTTCGCCTGAGTAACTTTTACTTATCTCTGGGAAGACTTCCTTAACATTCTTTGAGTTAGGGCACATGTGAATTAAAATATTCAAATGGATATGAACAGTGCATATGAATCATAATTCATAGGGATATGAACTTTCTGTGATGGAAGTAAAGTCTGATGCTATAAAGAACAATACTGTATAGGAACCTGAAATGTTAGGTCCATGAATCAAGGTAAATCCGAAGTGGTCAAACAGGAGATGGCAAGAGTGAACATCGACATTTTAGGAATCATTGAACTGAAATGGACTGGAATGGGTGAATTTAAATCCAATGACCATTATATCTACTACTTTGGGCAAGAATCCCTTAGAAGAAATGGAGGAGCCCTCATAAGTCAATAAAAGATTCCAAAATGCAGTACTTAGGTGCAATCTCAAAAATGACAGAATGATCTCTGTTCATTTTCAAGGCAAACCATTCAATATCACATTAATCCAAGTCTATGCCCCAACCAGTAATGCTGAAGAAGCTGAAATTGAACGGATCTATGAAGACATATAGGAACTTCTAAAACTAACACCCAAAAAAGATGTCCCTTTCATCATAGGGGACTGGAATGCAAAAGTAAGAAAGCAAGAGATACCGGAGTAACAGGCAAATTAGGGCTTGGACTACAAAAAGAAGCAGGGCAAAGGCTAATAGTTTTGCCAAGAGAACACACTGGTTACAGAAAACACCCTCTTCCAACAACACAAGAGAAGACTCTACACATGGACATCACCAGATGGTCAATACTGAAATTATATTGATTATATTCTTTGCAGCTGAAGATGGAGAAGCTCTGTACAGTCAGCAAAAGCAAGACTGGGAGCTGACTGTAGCTCAGATCATGATCACGCAAAATTCAGAGTTAAATTGAAGAAAGTAGGGAAAATCACTAGATCATTCAGGTATGACCTAAATCAAATCCCTCACTATTATACAGTGGAAGTGACAAATAGATTCAAGAGATTAGATCTATTAGAGTGCCTGAGAACTGTGGACGAGGTTCGAGACACTGTACAGGAGGCAGTGATCAAGATTATCCCCAAGAAAAAGAAATGCAAAGAGGCAAGATGGTTTTCTGAGGAGGCCTTAGAAATAGCTGAGAAATAAGAGAAGCTAAAGGCAAAGGAGAAAAGGAAAGATATACTCATTTGAATGCAGAGTTCCAAAGAATAGCAAGGAGAGATAATAAAGCCTTCTTCAGTGATCAATGCAAAGAAATAGAGGAAAACAATAGAATGGGAAAGATTAGAGATTTCTTCAAGAAAATTAGAGATATCAAAGGAACTTTTCATGCAAAGATGGGCACAATAAAGGACATAAATGGTATGGACCTAACAGAAGCAGAAGATATTAAGAAGAGGTGGCAACAATAAACAGAAGAACTATACAAAAAAGATCTTTATGACCCAGATAACCACGATGGTGTGATCACTCACCTATAGCCAGACATCCTGGAATATGAGGTCAAGTGGGTCTTAGGAAGCATCACTATGGACAAAGCTAGTGGAGGTGATGGAATTTCAGTTGAGCTATTTCAAATCCTGAAAGATGATACTGTGAATATGCTGCACTCAGTATAAAGCAAATGTGGAAAACTCAGCAGTGGCCACAGGACAGGAAAACGTCAGTTTTCATTCCAGTCCCAAAGATAGGCAATGCCAATGAATGCTCAAACTACTGCACAATTGCACTCATCTCATACGCTAGCATAGTAATACTCAAAATTCTCCAAGCCAGGTTTCAACAGTATGTGAACCATGAACTTCCAGATGTTCAAGCTGGATTTAGAAAAGGCAGAGGAACCAGAGATCAAATTGCCAAGATCTGTTGGATCATCGAAAAAGCAAGAGAGTCCCAGAAAAACATCTACTTCTTCTTTATTGACTACACCAAAGCCTTTGACTATATGGATTCCAAAAAACTGTGAAAAATTCTTCAAGAGATTGGATACCATACCAACTTACCTGCCTCCTGAGAAATCTGTATGCAGATCAAGAAGCAACAGTTAGATCTGGACATGGAACAACAGACTGGTTCCAAATTGGGAAAGGAGTACATCAAGGCTGTATATTGTCACCCTGCACATTTAACTTATATGCAGAGTACATCATGTGAAATGCTGGGCTGGATGAAGCACAAGCTAGAATTAAGATTGCCAGGAGAACTATCAATAACCTCAGATATGTAGATGACACCACCCTTATGGCAGAAATCAAAGAACTAAATAGCCTCTTGATGAAAGTGAAAGAGGAGAGTGAAAAAGTTGACATAAAGTTCAACATTCAGAAAACGAAGATCATGGCATCCAGCCCCATCACTTCATGGCAAATAGATGGGGAAACAGTGGAAACAATGGTAGACTATTTTTCGGGGGGGGGGCTCCAAAATCACTGCAGATTTTGACTGCAGTCATGAAATTAAAAGATTATTGCCCTTGGAAGAAAAGCTATGACTAACCTAGACAGCATATTAAAAAGCAGAGACACTTTGGCAACAAAGGTCTGTCTAGTCAAGCTGTGATTTTTCAAGTAGTGATGTATGAATGTGAGTGTTGGACTATAAAGAAAGATGAATGCTGAAGAATTGATGCTTTTGAACTGTGGTGTTGGAGAAGACTCTTGAGAGTCCCCTGGACTGCAAGGAGATCCAACCAGTCCATCCTAAAGAAAATCAGTCCTGAATATACATTGGAAGGAATGATGCTGAAGCTGAAACTTCAATATTTTGTCCACCTGATTCTAAGAACTGACACATTGGAAAAGACCCTGATGCTGGAAAAGATTGAAGGCAGGAGGAGAAGGGGTGACAGAGGATGAGATGGTTGGATGGCATCATTGACTCAATGGACATGAGTTGGAACAAACTCTGGGAGATAGTGAAAGGCAGGGAATCCTGGTATGCTGCAGCCCATGGGATCGTAAAGAGTCAGATATGACTTAGCAACTGAACAATAACAACATTTTAAACCTTGGACTCTGGGGAATCTAAAATTTTTTCTACACATATTCATAATTCCACAAGCTTCATTGTTGAAATCTGGATGAAGACTTTTGGATACAACAAAATGCCACATCAAAATTTTGTCTCCTTCCAAAAAGGATCCCCTTAATAGCAAGTTTTCTGAGACATCATGCCCATAGAGCCAGAGATAGAAACTTTCAAAGGCAGAACATTTTAGCAAAGCTAACAGAAATGAAGCTTCATAGTTTTTATGTTTGGCTGGTATGACTAAAGTTGCTTGAGCCTGAAAGAATTTGGTGTGGTTACCTTGATCAGCCTAGAGTCATACACAACTGAGCATATAAAACTTTCACTTTCAATGGTTGAATTTTATTGCTGCATATGTGAGTTAATTAATTGCATGATCAACAATTTGTTCTTTACACTGAAATACAAAATCCAAAAATTTTGTGACCAACTAGGTAACTATTGATGTAAATAATGCTTTCCTTTAATACAGTATGAAAGCTAGAAGTGATAAGTAAAAAGTGGCGCTGTTTACTAAATATTCATCCTTTAACATCATTAGATAATAGTAATTGAGCATTCATGAGGTACATAGCAACCATATAAACATAAGGGAATATCAAGATGATTTTTGCCACATTCAATTTATTAAGAAATTTGCAATCCAAGTGGAAAAGTAATGAAAATATTTCCTCCCAATATTTTATAATATCTCCATTTGAAATATACTGTTTTGCATGTACAAATGTGTTTGAAAAACCTCAGTTCAGTTCAATTCAGTCGCTCAGTCGTGTCCGACTTTTTGCTGGGACTGCAGCACTCCAGGCTTCCCTATCCATCACCAGCTCCCAGAGTTTGCTCAAACTCATATCCATCGAGTCAGTGATGCCATCCAACCATCTCATCCTCTGTCATCCTCTTCTCCTTCAGCCTTCAATCTTTCCCAGCATCAGGGTCTTTGCCAGTGAGTCCGTTCTTCTCATCAGGTGGCCAAATTATTGGAGTTTTAACTTCATCATCAGTCCTTCCAATGAATATTCAGGACTGTTTTCCTTTAGGATTGAGACTGGTTGGATCTCCTTGCAGCCCAAGGGACTCTCAAGAGTCCTCTCCAACACCCCAGTTCAAAAGCATTAAAAAGGCTGTGGCTAATTTATATTAACCATTATTT
Organism: Bubalus kerabau; assembly: GCF_029407905.1. Lineage (NCBI taxonomy): Eukaryota > Metazoa > Chordata > Mammalia > Artiodactyla > Bovidae > Bubalus > Bubalus kerabau. The sequence continues at coordinate 81,096,573 of NC_073647.1, forward strand.
TCATTCAGACATTCCCTTTTATAATACTATTTTTATTCCTTACATTAAGACACACACACAACTTTTCCTAACCATCTCCTGAAATCTTTCTACTTCCCCACATGCCACCCCACTCACAGACATGTAAAACTATCTTTAAACCCGCACCAACATGAAAATTTAGTAGTTAATTATTTTATGGAAAGTATGAAAAAGAGAGCTCCATATCTCCACTGGATTAAAACATATATATTTTTTGCACTTTCATGTGCATTTTTATGGCCAAATATCTTTTTTATACTATAATTTTTAGGTGCAATAAAGGTAAAAATGTATTTCCAAAGAATAATAAATGGACTTCACTTTCACTTTTCACTTTCATGCATTGGAGAAGAAAATGGCAACCCACTCCAGTATTCTTGCCTGGAGAATCCCAGGGACGGGGGAGCCTGGTGGGCTGCCATCTATGGGGTCGCACAGAGTCGGACATGACTGAAGTGACTTAACAACAGCAGCAGCAGCAGCATATACTAAAAACATATGCAAGAAATTTCAGAGACACATAGTAGTTTTTAGATGAGCAAATTAGAACTATTAGAATTCTGTGCTAGTTTGCTTTCTTTTTACAATAATAGAGTAAGGGTTAGAAATTTCTAGAAGAGTCTAAAAGGTCTAGAACTTTTAAAAAACACTTTTGCTTTATTTTGAGTGTTATGCATTTAAAACATACCAAAAAAAAAATCCAGAAAAAAAGGTATACACATTATTTTAGTGCTTAATGCCACATCTATTTATCCATTCCTCTGTTATGAACATTTAGGTTGCTTCCATGTCTCAGCTATTGCAAATAGTGCTGCTATGAACATTGGGGTGCATGGATCTTTCAAATTATGGTTTTCTCCAGATATATGACCTCAAGAGTGAAATTGCTGGACCTTATGTTAACTTTATTTTTAGTTTTTTAAGGGACAACCATTCAGTTTTCCTTGGTGGTTGCACCAATTTACTTTCCCATCAACAGTGTAGGAGGCTTCCTTTCTCTCCTAACACTTATTATAGACTCTTTTTTATAGTTTTATTTTTATTGGAGTATATTTGCTTTACAATGTTGTGTTAGTTTCTACTGAACAACAAAGTGAATCAGCTATAAGTATACATATATCCCCACCCTCATGGGCCTCTCTACCACATCCCCATCCCACCCCTCTAGGTCATCACAGAGCACCAAGCTGAGTTCCCTGTTCTATACAGTAGCTTCCCACCAGCTATCTATTTTACACATGATAGTGTATATATGTCAGTGCTACTCTTCTAATTCATCCCATGCTACACTTCCCTCATTGTATTAACATGTCCATTCCCTATGTCTGTATCTCTAGTCCTACCCTGAAAATAGGTTCTCTGTACCATTTTTCCAGATTCCATATATATGCATTAATATACACTGTTTTTTCTTTCTTTTAAATTTTTAAAAAAATTAAAAAAAATTTTACTTTACAATTTAAAAAAAATATTTTTGATTGGGTGAAAATTGCTTTACAATGTTGTATTGGTTCCTGCTATATAACAATGCAAATAAGTCATAATTATACATACATCACCTCCCTCTTGAGCCTCTGTCTCCTCCTCCCAACCTACCCCTCTAAGTGATCAAGAGAGCCAGGCTGGGCTCCCTGCGTTATATAGCAACTTCTTATCAGCTATCTATTTTACACATGGCAGTGTATATATGTCGATGCTACTTTCTCCATTTGTTCCACTATCTCCTTCCCCTACTGTGTCCACAAGTCCATTCTCCATATCTGAATCTCTACCGCTTTTCTGCAAATAGGTTCATTACACCATTTATCTAGATTCCATATATATGTGTTAATATGCAATATTTATTTTTCTCTTTCTGGCTTACTTCACTCTGTATGACAGACTCTAGGTTCATCCACATAACTACAATGATGCAATTCCATTCCTTTTCATAGCCCAGTGTTAGTCCATTGTATATATGTACCTTATCTTCTTTATACATTTCTCTGTCAATGGACATTTAGGTTCTTTCCATGTCCTGGCTATTGTAAATAGTGCTGCAATGAACACTGGGGTACATGTGTCTTTTTGATTTATGATTTTTCTCAGGGTATATGCCCAGTAGTGGAATTGCTGGGTCATATAGAACTTTTATTTTTTAGCTTTTTAAGGATCTTCTATACTGTTCTCCATAGTGGCTGTATTAATTTACACTTCCACTCACAGTGCAATAGGGTTCCCTTTTCTCCACACCCTCTCCAGTACTTATGGTTTATAAACTTTTTGATGATGGCCATTCTGACTGCTGTGAAGTGGTACCTTATTGTAGGTTTGGTTTACATTTCTCTATTAATTAGTGACATTGGACATCTTTTAATGTGCTTGTAGGCCATTTGTATGTCTACAAAGTAGAGAAATTAAAGAGGATAGGGAAATGCACTATGAGTCTGAAAATGTCTACAAATATATTTTTGACTGTTGTGATAAAAAATAAAATAATAAATAATAAATAAGGAATAAAAGATAAAAAATAAATAAAGAATACATAAAAATAATAAAATAAAGAATAAAAGATAAAAAATAAAAGGTTGGAAAAAATCATTTGAACTACTTGATTACCATGATTTAACAGGTTCAGATTTTTTTATAAATTCTACGTGTAAAAAGACCACAGAATCATTTCTCAGGTTCTGATCATATGCCTCCAAAGAAGCAAATGAGAGAAGACACAAAAGTAGGTCTTAGAATTAACAGTATGATTGGAGAAGATATTACATGAATTATTTTCTTTGGTTTTTACTGAGGGAAATTAATAATAAAGCTTTCCTGAAAGTGTTTAGTAAATCAAACGTATCAGAAAAAAAAATATTTTAAATGTTTAGATGGTCTATGCCTTTTCTATCCAATACAGTTGCTGCTAGCTAGATTTATTTAGATTTAAATTCATTAAAATAAAATAGCTCATTTCTTAGTCATACTAGCTGAATTTTAATTCCACTATAGCCACATGTGGCTAATGGCTCACATATTGGACAGCATAGATTTATAGAACATTTCTGTCATTGCAGAAAGATATTTGAAATCACTTGTCAAATCTTAGTCAATGTGCTAGATGTAGGAGGATCATAAGAACTAGAGAACATTTCTTAGTTTGAAGGAACTCACAGTTAAAATTGTGCAGTAGATGACCACAATGTGTAAGATTTTTTTTTTTTTTATAAATGGCCACTTCAATCAATAAGGATAGAATTCTGAGAACTATAGACCAATAATTCTTATTCTTACATTGTGGGTGAGGTAGAATATTAACAGCAATATCAAATGCTTAAGAAAGCATAACCTACTAGGTAAAAGTGATCATGATTTCTATAAGGAAAATTGACTGACAAAATCAACTAGGGTTTTTTGAGCATTTTTAGTAAGGGAGTTGAGATGGTTATAACTTATTTAGATTTGCAAAAAACTTCTCTAAGGTTCCACACCAAAGGCCTTTAAAAGTGTGTCATTGAATAGTTGGTCTCCAAAATTCCTTCCAAACTAACATCTGATCCTGACCTTCATGAAAATGAACTGACAAGCTGACAAGGATAATCTGCATGGAGATCTCCCAAGGCTAGGTGAGTGAGTAGGACTCAACAGATAAGCTTCAATGAGCTAAATGTTATTTATTAGAAAATGGGCTTCAAACAATAACCTTGGCATTTAACATACTGAAAACACAGAGTTGAAGGATAGCAAAGTAAATAAGAGCTCCTTTGATTCTTCAAATATAAAGGAAGCTGAAGCAAATTTAAAGTATAACATGCTAGAAAGGATATAAAATCTTAGCAGTGACTATCATAGAATCTTATCTGTTATCTAGTCTTTAATGACACCTGAAGATGTCACTCCTGTCTCATCCTACCCTCTTTTGGAATATTTCCATTTCTGAGGCGTGCACCCCTCACTAGACCAATCTGTTTAATTATTTAGTTGCTCTAACTGCTAGAAAATAAATATATTACATTGAACTGAAGTTTGCCTCCATTAATCTCCACCATTGGTTTTGGTTCTGCCTTTTGGAACTAGGCAAAATAAACATAATCTTTCTTCTACTTACATTCCCTACATATGCTTTAAGACACCTATCATGTACAACATGTACATATATTTCCCTGCCCCTAGTGGGGATGCAAATATTAAAAAAAAAAAAATAATAACCACCCAGATGAGAACATAGGTGCAAAGTACCTCTATATATATATACATACCTATCAGTTCAGTTCAGTCGCTCAGTTCGTGTCCGACTCTTTGCAACCCCATGAATCGCAGCTCGCCAGGCCTCCCTGTCCATCACCAACTCCCGGAGTTCACCCAGACTCATGTCACAAAGATGTGTTACTGAGGGAGACGCACCTTCCTGCAAGAGGGTATAGCAAAGGAACCTGATTCAGACCTGTCCATTGTTTCATGGATCTTTATAATCTCCCTGGATACCAGGGATAATGATGTTCATCTGTCTTCCCACACATCCCATCAAGATTTTGGACTAAAGAGATTTTCAACCAATGTTTATTTTAAAAACATTTTATTTTGAAATTATTTTTATTTTATTTATTTTTTAATTTAAATTTATTTATTTTAATTGGAGGCTAATTACTTTACAATATTGTATTGGTTTTGCCATACATCAACATGAATCCACCACTGGTGTACACGTGTTCCCAATCCTGAACCCCCCTCCCACCTCTTAGATTACATAAAGGTTGAAAAAATTGCACAGTGAGTCCTGGATTACTTTGACTCTGCTTCCTCCAATGTTCACATCTTACATAAGTATTTGTTGTTCAGTCGCTAAGTCGTGTTCAACTTTTTCCACTCCATGGACTGCAGCATGCCAGGCTTCCCTGCCCTTCACTATCTTCCAGAGTTTGTTCAAACCCATGTCCATTGAGTCCATGATGCCATCCAAAGATCTCATTCTTTGTTAGCCCCTTCTCCTCCTGCCCTCAATCTTTCCTTGCATCAGGGTCTTTTCCAATGAGTTGGCTCTTCCTATAAGGCCAAAGTATTGGAAGTTCAGCTTCAGCATCAGTCCTTGCAATGAATATTCAGGGTTGATTGCCTTTAGGATTGACTTGCTTGATCTCCTTGCTGTCCAAGGGACTCTCAAGAGTCTTCTGCAGCACTGGAGTTCAAAAGCATCAGTTCTTCAGCACTCAGCCATGTTTATGGCCCAAGTATCACATCCATACATGACTACTGGAAAAACCAAAGCTTTGACTACACAGACCTTTGTCAGCAAAGTGATGTCTCTGCTTTTTAATGTGCTGTCTAGGTTGGTCATAGCTTTTCTTCCAAAGAGCAAGTGTCTTTATTTCATGGCTGCAGTCACCATCCACAGGGATTTTGGAGCCCAAGAAAATAAGTCTGTCACTGTTTCCATTTCTCCACATCTATTTGCCATGAAGTGATGGGACCAAATGCTATGGTCTTAGTTTTTTGAATGCTGAGTTTCAAGCCAGCTTTTTCACTCTCCTCTTTCACTTTCATCAAGAGGCTCTTTAGTTCCTCTTTCTGCCATTAGGGTGGTGCCATCTGCATATCTGAGGTTATTGATATTTCTCCTGGGAATCTTGAGTCAAGCTCGTGCTTCTTCCAGCTCAGCATTTCACATGATGTACTCTGCATATAAATTAAATAAACAGGGTGACAATATCGTCCTTGATGTACTCCTTTCCCAGTTTGGAAGCAGTCTGTTGTTCCATGTCCAGTTCTAACTGTTGCTTCTTGACCTGCATGCATAAATATTTCTCAGGAGGCAGGTAAGGTGGTCTGGTATTCCCAACTCTTTAAAAATTTTTCAGTTTGTTGTCATCCATCCACACAGTCAAAGGCTTTAGGATAGTCAACGAAGCAGAAACAGATGCGTTTCTCTATCATTCAATGAGTATTGACAATTTTATCTCTGGTTCCTCTGCCTTTTCTAAATTTAGCTTTAACATCTGAAAATTCTCATTTCACATACTGTTGAAACCTAGCTTGAAGGATTTTGAGCATTACCTTGCTAGCATGTGAAATGATTGCAATTGTACAGTAGTCTGAACATTCTTTGGGATTGGAATGAAAACTGACCTTTTCCAGTCCCGTGACCACTGCTTAGTTTTCCAATTTGCTGGCATATTGAGTGCAGCACATTCACAGCATCATCTTTTAGGATTTGAAATAGCTCAGCTGGAATTCTATCACCTCCACTAGCTTTGTTCTAGAAATGCTTCCTAAGGCCCACTTGACTTCACACTCCAGGATGTCTTGCTCTAGGGGAGTGGCCACACCATTGTGGTTATCCAGGTCATGAAAACCTTTTTTGTACAGTTCTTTTGTGTATTCTTGCCACCTCTTCTTAATCTCTTCTACTTATATTAGGTCCTTACTGTTTCTGTCCTTTATTGTGCCCATCTTAGCATGAAATGTTCCCTTGGTATCTCTAATTTTCTTGAAGAAATCTCTAGTCTTCCTCATTCTATTTTTTTTTTTTTCTCTATTTCTTTGCATTACTCACTTAAGAAGACTTTCTTATCTTTCCTTTCTATTCTTTGGAACTCTGCATTCAGATGGGTATATCTTTCTTTTTCTCCTTTGCCTTTAGCTTCTCTTCTTTTCTCAGCTATTTATAAGGCCTACTGTATATAACTATATGTACATAACTATAGCACATTATCAAAATCAGGAAAAGAATAATGGCACAATATTACTAATAGCTATAAATAATTAGCATAACTAACTAAATCTAACTAAATAAGGTTTTATTTATTCCATCATTAAAAGCAAATTACAATGAAAATTTTGAATGACTAACAATTTAAACAATGATTTTCTTTTTCTTACCCTGTCCCCTAACCACTAAGTTCCCACCCCCTAACCCCCCAACAGTAGTCACTTTTATAGTTGCTTGTGTATTAATCCAAAGTTTCTTTGTGTAAATATAAGCAAACATGAATATATATTTTTACTTCCTCTCCTTTTTTATACAAAAGGAAACATGTCATACACATTCTTTTGCACCTTTTATTTCACTATACCTTTCTTGGAGGGCTTTTTATATCAGAGATAACTTCTTGTTTTGTAAAGCCCCCAAACATTTCAGTATATAGATGTACTATAGACTAATTAACTAGCCTCTCTTGATAGACATTTGTGTTGTTTCCAATTCTTTCCTATGGTAATTGATGCTGCAATAAAAAATCTTGCAAATGTATCAGTATGCACCTATGGGAATATATTTGCAGGATATACACTCTCAGAAGGCATATTGCTAGATCAAATGATATATGGCATTTGTAATTGCCAAACTGCCTTTCCACCAACCATTTTCCTTAGAGCCTTTCTAATAGAATATATTATCAAGCTTTTGGTTCTTTACTAAAATAATAGGCAAATATGGTATTTCAGTAGTCACATTTCTATCACAATAATGAAGGAAGCTTAACATCTTTTTATGTTTAAGAGCCATTTGGATTTCCTCTTCAATGAATTGTCAGTTCATCTAATTTCTCCATTTAATGTTATCTTTCACTTCATGTATATGAAGTTTTTATATATTAACGAAAATTAACCTGTAGGTTCCCACATAAAGAAAAATATTTTTAATATTTTGGCTAAAGTATTTCCATCATATATGTATACTTCAGAAAAAGGAGAATTGTAATCCTTCAGCATTACATTTTTATCTTCCTATTTTTCAATTGATTGATGCTTCCTTTACAATGCTATTTGTGTGACACAAATCAGTTAAGATTTTATCAGAATCTCCATGATTCGATACTGATAGCAAATCCTCTCAATGATTTGGTCCTGAATGCTTAACTACAGGTTTTCTGCTTTTGAATTTTCACAAAGCCTCTTCTTCTCCAAACCAGATGGCCTAGAAAGATGTATTTAATGGTTAATCATTGCCATCTACTGGTAAAGATGGAAATTTCATCTAGCTACTTGCCCTTGTGCCTTGGAAGATTTGCTTTATGTATGACAACTTAAAATGTTGATGTACAACAGAAAACCACAAAATTATATAAAGCAACTATCCTTCCATTAAAAATTAAATATATATATATATAACATGGGAAAAGAAATAAAGTGAAAAACAATATAAAAAAAAGAAAAAAATACATTTCCTGTTTTTAAGTCAGTCAACGCCTAGTGGAAAGACAATCCCATAAACAGACTTTTAAAATCAAGTGGTACAAGTGCAACAACTAAGGTAAACACAGAGCGGACTGTAGAAGTCCAGTAGGAGGAAACTAACCAGGGAGGAGAAGTCAATCCTTTCTAGAGGAGATGATGCTGGACCTGAGCATCATTTCTATTCCATCTACAATTTCCAATCACTTACATGGAGTGAACAACACTTTATCTTCAATAAAGCATATACTTTAAAAAAAAATTCCAGAAAATCTGGATGCTTGATAGTCTTAAATAAAATGGCAAAGAAATAGAAACAAAAATTTAGGAAGCTTATGAGTTTAGTCAAAACATAGTTTTCTTTGAAACCACTAATTCAAAAAGATGTGTACACCTCAATGTTCATAGTAGCATTATTTACAATAGCCAAGACATGGAAACAATCTAAGGGTCCATCAATAGATGGATAAAGATGTGATATACAATGGAATACTACTCAGCCATAAAAAGAATGAAAATTTGCCATTTGTAGCAGCATTCATGGATTTGGAAGATATTATGCTAAGTGAAATAAGTCAGAGAAAGATAAATACTGTATGATATCACTTATATGTGGAATTTAAAAACTACAACAAATTCCTGAATAAACTACATAAAAGATGCAGACTCACAGATATAGAGAACAAATTAGTGGTTACCAGTGGGGGAGGAAGGGCAATAAAAGGGTAAGAGAGAGAGGTATAAACTGTTGAGTGTCAGATAGGCTCAAGAATGTATTGTACAAAGGGAATATAGCAAATATTTTTTAATAACTGTAAATGGAAAGTAACCCTTAAAATCATATAAAAAGTAAAAAGCAAAAAAAAAAAATAAAATAAAGGTTAAAATGCTCAAAATAATATTCCTTTTTCAATTACTAAGATTCCTTTAGTGATTGTAGCCAATTAGCAGAATATTGGACTGTTGAAAAAACTAATCACAAACGTATTATTTCTACCTTGCTGATTTCCAGTTCATTTAAATTTTATTTGTTGTCTTGAACAAATTAATTTCATGGATTGGATAAGTGATACAATATAAGGCTTTAACTATGTAAAATATTCAGAAGCCTGTGACTAATCATTTACTGATAAGGTAGAATAATATACCTTATTGAATATAACATATTCAAAGATAATGCAGACTGAAAATGTAACAATGGTCTGGAGATTATCACAGTTTGCCCAGTGCTATCTGTAGTGGAGTTTGATAACGTTTAACTGTTTCAAGATGATATTAACAACCTCTAATAAAAAATTATTTAATGATAATATTCTCATGTGTCTAAAGAATACTTTAATTACATACCAGTATTTATTTCTATGCTCTTCAGACTATCCCTGAGTTTCTTAACAAATGTAGGGTTGTTTTGTTGTTTTTCTCTTGACATAGTTGCTGTATATTTTCACTAGGTGAAAGTAGTCAAAACATGTTACAGCCTGTAGCTGAATGTCGCTCAATCAAGTCATGTAAGCTTGGCTTTAAAGGCAGATAAACGTAAAAAAAAAAAAAAAAAAAAAAAAATTATCAGAACAAAACCCAAAAATAAACAACAAAGGCAATGGTGAATTCTCACAGGACTAAACTATGCCACACATTTTCCTGTTAGAGATTCACAGAATATATTGGGACTTCTAGGTATATACTTATGCTGGGATTGTTACAGCTTTGACACCCACAAGCTATTCTGTGGTACAAGTAAAAGCGGGTGGAAGTGAAGAAGAGGTAGCAAGTATGTAGTAGTCTAACCTCCAGTCACTCAAATCTAATTGTTAAGTCGATTAGAAAAGATTAATGTTGACAACTCAAGAATTAACTCAGGCTCTGCTTTTTAGTTCCTAGTTCTCTGTGTGTGAACTACCTGCATAAAGAATATAGTGATGACTTTGCATGAAGAAGCATTATTCAATTCTGTGGAAATCTGATCTGGGCCTTAGCTTCTGAAAAGTCTCACACGTCAAAGTCAATATTTTATATGTACACTCAGAGCACAGTACCTCTGTACACCATTCTAAAAAGTTTAACTCAGTCCTAAAATTTCCTAAGTCCTCTATTAAATTGTAAATCTGCAGTCCATTTCTTCTTCCTAATTCCCTGACTCTACCCTAAGGAAGAGAAGAAAATGGTAGATTGACACGAGGCATAGCAGTTCACTTGTGGCGTCCCCAGTAAAGGGAAGTTTAGGAGATGGTCACAGCAATGAAGAGAAAGTGTCTACAGTGGAAGCATTTAGATAGATATAACAGAAACTAAGTAAGAATTTAGCTATGGGAATATGAGACCTGGAAATGGGAGAGTAACATTAATTGAATATAGCCTAAATGATGTGCATTATACTTGGCTCTCCTAAATTGCACCCACTAATAAAGCTTGTACACCATTAAGTAAAAATGGGATAATATGAGGAAAGAAGGAGATCTGAAAAACAGGTGGGTAGTTGAAGTAACTATGGAGGCTAAGAACAAGTGAGTCCTTAGAAGTGAAAAGGCATCACCTCCCTGCTCACTTTTTCTAACACATAGGATTCATCTACAGAGTAATCGGGCACTTGAAGGAAAAAGTGACAACTAAAACAATTTGACAACCTTAAAACAACAGGATGAGAAAAACTAGAGATCTTTTCAAGAAAATTGGAGATAGCAAGGGAATATTTCATGCAAAAATGGGCACAATAAGGGACAGAAATGGCAAGGACCTAACATAAGTAGAAGAGACTAAGAAGAGGAGGCAAGAATACATAGAAGAACTATACAAAGAAAGGTCTTAATGACCTGAATAAGCACGATGTTGTGGCCACTCACCTAGGGTCAGACATCCTGGAGTGTGAAGTCAAGAAGGCCTTAGGAAGCATTTCTATGAATAAAGCTACTGGAAGTGATGGAATTCCAGCTGAGCTGTTTCAAATCCTAAAAGATGTTGCTGCTAAAGTGCTGCACTCAGTATGCCAGCAAATTTGGAAAACTCAGCAGTAGTCACAGGACTGGAAAAGGTCAGTTTTCATTTCAGTCCCAAACAAGGGCAATGTCAAAGAATGTTCAGACTACCATAAAATTGTGCTCATTTCACAAGCTAGCAAGGTAATGCTCAAAATCCTTCAAGCTAAGTTTCAAAAGTATGTGAACCGAGAACTTACAGATGTTCAAGTTGGATTTAGAAAAGGCAGAGGAACCAGAGATCAAACTGCCAACATCCGCTGGATCATCGAAAAAGCAAAAGAGTTCCAGAAAAACATCTATTTCGGTTTTATTGACTATGCCAAAGCTTTTAACTGTGTGGATCACAATAAACTTGGACAATTCTTCAAGAGATGGGAATACCAGACCACCTGACCTGCCTCTTGAGAAATCTGTATGCAGGTCAGGAAGCAACAGTTAGAACTGGACATGGAACAACAGACTGGTTCCAAATAGGAAAAGGAGTATGTCAAGGCTGTATATTGTCACCCTGCATATTTAACTTCTATGCAGAGTACATCATGAGAAACGCTGGGCTGGAAGAAGCACAAGCTGGAATCAAGATTGCCAGGAGAGATATCACTAACCTCAGATATGCAGATGACAGCACCCTCATGGCAGAATGTGAAGAGGAACTAAAAAGCCTCTTGATGAAAGTGAAAGAGTAGAGTGAAAAAGTTGGCTTAAAGCTCAACATTCAGAAAATGAAGATCATGGCATCTGATCCCATCACTTCATGGGAAATAGATGGGCAAACAGTGAAAACAGTGTCAGACTTTACTTTTTGGGGCTCCAAAATCACTGCAGATGGTGACTGCAGCCATGAAATTAAAAGACACTTACTCCTTGGAAGAAAAGTTATGACCAACCTAGATAGCATATTGAAAAGCAGAGACATTACTATGCCAACAAAGGTCCGTCTAGTCAAGGCTATGGTTTTTCCAGTGGTCATGTATGGATGTGAGAGTTGGACTGTGAAGAAAGCTGAGCACCAAAGAATTAATGCTTTTGAACTGTGGTGTTGGAGAAGACTCTTGAGAGTCCCTTGGACTGCAAGGAGATCCAACCAGTCCATTCTAAAGGAGATCAGCCCTGGGTTTTCTTTGGAAGGAATGATGCTAAAGCTGAAACTCCAATACTTTGCCCACCTCATGTGAAGAGTTGACTCATTGTAAAAGACTCTGATGCTTGGAGGGTTTGGGGGCAGGAGGAGAAGGAGACGACAGAGGATGAGATGGCTGTATGGCATCACTGACTCGATGGACATGAGTCTAAGTGAACTCCAGGAGTTGGTGATGGTCAGGGAGGCCTAGAGTGCCTCAATTCATGGGTCGCAAAGAGTCGGACACGACTGAGTGACTGAACTAAACTGAACTGAATTTCAGTATTGACCGTCTGGTGATGTCCATGTGTACAGTCTTCTCTTGTGTTAGTGGAAGAAGGTGTTTGCTATGAACAGTGAGTTCTCCTGGCAAAACTCTGTTAGCCTTTTCCCTGCTTCATTTTTTGCTCCAAGGTCAAACTTTCCTGTTACTCCATATTTCCTACTTTTGCATTCTTGTCCCCTATGATGAAAAGGACATCTTTTGGTGTTAGTTCTAGAAGGTCTTGTAGGTTCTCATAGAACCATTCAACTTCAGTTTCTTCGTCATTAATGGTTGGGGCGTAGACTTGGATTACTGTGATATTGAATGGTTTGCCTTGGAAACGAACAGAGATCATTCTCTCATTTTGTAGATTGCACCCTAAGACTGCATTTCAGACTCTTCTGTTGACTATGAAGGCTCCTCCATTTCTTCTAAGGGATTCTTGCCCAGAGTAGTAATACAATGGCCATCTGAAATAATTCCCCCATTCTAGTCCATTTTAATTCACTGTTTCCTAAAATGTCAATGTTCAGTTGTGCCATCTCCTATTTGACCACTTCATATTTACCTTGATTCATGGACCTAACAATCCAGTTTCCTGTGTAATATTGTTTTTTACAGCATCAGACTTTACTTCCATCACCAGTCACATCTGCAATCGGGCATTGTTTTAGCTTTGGCTCCATCTCTTCATTTTTTCTGGAGTCATTTCTCCACTTTTCTTTAATTTTATTTTATTTTTAAACTTTACATAATTGTATTAGTTTTGCCAAACATCAAAATGAATCCGCCACAGGTATACATGTGTTCCCCATCCTGAACCCTCCTCCCTCCTCCCTCCCCATACCATCCCTCTGGGTCGTCCCAGTGCACCAGCCCCAAGCATCCAGTATCGTGCATCGAACCTGGACTGGCAACTCATTTCATACATGATATTTTACATGTTTCAATGCCATTCTCCCAAATCTTCCCACCCTCTCCCTCTCCCACAGAGTCCATAAGACTGTTCTATACATCAGTGTCTCTTTTGCTGTCTCGTACACAGGGTTATTGTTACCATCTTTCTAAATTCCATATATATGCGTTAGTATACTGTATTGGTGTTTTTCTTTTCTCCACTTTTCTCCAGTAGCATGTCAGGCACCTACCGACCTGGGGAGTTCATCTTTCAGTGTCATATCTTTTTACCATTTCATACTGTTTATGGGATTCTCAAGGCAAGAGTACTGAAGTGGCTTTCCATTTCCTTCTCCAGTGGACCATGTTTGGTCATAACTCTCTACCATGACTCATCTGTTTGGGGTTGCCCTACGTGGCATGGCTCACAGTTTCATTGAGTTAGACACATGTGTGGTCCTTGTGATTAATTTGGTTAGTTTTCTATGATTGTGGATTTCATTCTCTCTACCCTCTGATGAATAAGGATAAGATTTATCTTATATTTATCTCAGTAGCACACATCCTCTAAAGCAGAAGACTTGTATGGATCTCTTTAATTCACTGTACCTTAAAAATAGCTCTGAAGTTAAAGGTCTGGATATCAAAACAAACCACAAGTATAAAGAGAAGCAGCAATGCTTTTATTGTTTTAAATATAACAAATAGCTAGTAAGATACTTCAAGATCATCTTTTTGTTATGGTATATTAGACCTAGAATATGCCCAGTTATGGGCTTCCCTTGTGGCTCAGCTGGTAAAGAATCTGCCTGCAATGCAGAAGACCTGGCTTCAATCCCTGAGTAGGGAAGATCCCCTGGAGAAGAGAAAGGCTACCTACTCCAGTTTTCTGGCCTGGACAATTCCATGGGCTTTGTAGTCCATGTGGTCCCAAAGAGCTGGACACAACTGAGTGGCTTTCACTCACTCACTCATGCACAATTATGATCTCTATATTTTAAGGAAAACCTACTTTGAGACTAAAGAACACAAGCCTCAGTATAATTCTACATATGTTCTTGATTTGGTACCTTCTGAATAGTATCAAGGTCAGTGAAAATTAAAACTCATGAAAAAGTTAAGACAAAAAGTTGATAAAGGATAGATAAATGAAGGAGAGTGGTCAGATTATTTTTATTTTCTATTAAAAATCAGAACAATTTAATATTGGAACTTAAGAAGTTAAAAGTACTCTGGATGAATAGACTATAGTGAATAATGTTGATGTTATAAAAGTCTAACTATATTGTTGTTGTTGTTGTTGTTGTTGTCATTCAGTCATGAAGTCATGTACTCTGTGACTCTGTGGACTGCAGCATGCCAGGCTTCCCTGCCCTTCACTATCTCCCAGAGTTTGTTCAAACTCATGTCCATTGAGTTCGTGATGCCATCCAACCATTTCATCCTCTGTCACCCTTCTCCTCCTGCCCTCAATCTTTCCAAGTATCAGGCTCTTTGGCAGTGTTTCAGCTCTTCGCATCAGGTAGCCGAAGTATTGGAGCTTCAGCTTCAGCATTAGTCCTTGCAATGAATATTCAGAGTTGATTGCCTTTAGGATTGACTGGCTTAATCTCCTTGCTGTCCAAGAGACTCTCAAGAGTCCTCTCCAGCACCACAGTTCAAAAGCATCAATTCTTTGTCACTCAGCCTTCTTTATAGTCCAACTCTCACATCCATACATAACTACTGGAAAAACCAAGGCTTGGACTACACAGACCTTTGTCAGTAAAGTGATCTCTGCTTTTTAATATGCTGTCCAGATTTGTCTTAGCTTTTCTTCAAAAGAGCAAGTGTCTTTAAATTTCATGACTGCAGTCACTGTCCACAGTGATTTTGGAGCCCCCCAAAATAAAATCTGCCACTTCTTCCACTTTTTCCCTATTTGCCATCAAGTGATGGGACCGGATGCCATGATCTTCGTTTTTTGAATGTTGAGTTTTAAGCCAGCTTTTTCACTCTCCTCTTTCACCCTCATCAAGAAGTCTTTTTTTTTTTTTTTAGTTTTTTGAGTGTTGAGTTTATTTTTTAAATTAAATTTATTTATTTTAATTAGAGGCTAATTACTTTACAATATTGTATTGGTTTTGCCATACATCAACATGAATCCACCACGGGTGTACACATGTTCCCAGAGTGAAGTAAGCCAGAAAGAGGTTTTTTTAATTCCTTTTTACTTTCTGCCATTAGAATGGTATTATCTACACATCTGAGGTTTTTGATATTTCTCCCGACAGTCTTGATTTCAGCTTGTTATTCATCCAGCCCAGCATTTCACATGATGTACTCTGCATATAAGTTAAATAAGCAGGGTGACAATATGCAGCCTTGACATACTCCTTTCCCAATTTTGAACCAGTCTGTTGTTCCATGTCTGGTTCTAAGTGTTGCTTCTTGACATGCATACAGGTTTCTCTGGAGATAGATAAGGTGGTCTTTTACTCCTATCTCTTTAAGAATTTTCCAGTTTGTTGTGATCCACAGTCAAAAAGGCTTTAGTGTAGTCAATGAAGCAGAAGTAGATGTTTTTCTGGAATTCCCTTGGTTTCTCTATTATCCAGTGAATTATCCAGCTTGAACATCTGGAAGTTCATGGTTCACATATTGCTGAAGCCTGGCTTGGAGACTTTTGAGCATTACTTTACTATCATGTGAGATGAGTGCAATTGTGCGGTAGTTTGAGCATTCTTTGGAATGGCCTTTCTTTGGGATTGGAATGAAAACTGACCTTTTCCAGTCCTGTGGCCACTGCTGAGTTTTCCAAATGTGCTGGCATATTGAGTGCAGCACTTTCACAGCATCATCTTTCAGGATTTGAAATAGCTCAACTGGGATTTCATCATCTCCACCAGCTTTGTTCATAGTGATGCTTTCTAAGGCCCACTTGACTTCACATTTAGGATGTCTGGCTCTAGGTGAGTGATCACACCATTGTGATTATCTTGATCATGAAGATCTTTTTTGTACAGTTCTTCTGTGTATTCTTGCCATCTCTTCTTAATATCTTCTGCTTCTTTTAGATCCATACCATTTCTGTCCTTTATCGAGCCCATTTTGCATGAAATGTTCCCTTGGTATCTCTAATTTTCTTGAAGAGATCTCTAGTCTTTCCCATTCTGTTGTTTTCCTCTATTTCTTTGCATTGATCGCTGAAGAAGGCTTTCTTATCTCTTCCTGCTATTCTTTGGAACCCTGCATTCAGATGCTTATATCTTTTCTTTTCTCTTTTGCTTTTTGCTTCTCTTCTTTTCACAGCTATTTGTCTAGCCTCTCCAGACAGCCATTTTGCTTTTTTGCATTTCTTTTCCATGGGAATGGTCTTGATCCCTGTCTCCTGTACAATGTCATGAACCTCCGTCCATAGTTCATCAGGCACTCTATCTATCAGATCTAGTCCCTTTAGTCTATTTCTCACTTCCACTGTAGAATCATAAAGGATTTGTTTTAGTTTATACCTGAATGGTCTAGTAGTTTTACCTACTTTCTTCAATTTAAGTCTGAATTTGGCAATAAGGAGTTCATGATCTGAGCCACAGTCAGCTCCCGGTCTTCTTTTTGCTGACTGTATAGAGCTTCTCCATCTTTGGTTGCAAATAATATTATCAGTCTGATTTTGGTGTTGACCATCTGGTGATGTCCATGTGTAGAGTCTTCTCTTTTGTTGTTGGACGAGGGTGTTTGCTATGACCAGTGCGTTCTCTTGGCAAAAGTCTATTAGCTTTTACCCTGCCTCATTTCGTACTCCAAGGCCAAATTTGCCTGTTACTCCAGGTGTTTCTTGACTTTCTAGTTTTGCATTCCAGTCCCCTATAATGAAAAAGACATCTTTTTGGGGTGTTAGTTCTAAAAGGTCTTTAGATCTTCATAGAACCATTCAACTTCAGCTTCTTCAGCATTACTGGTTGGGGCATAGACTTGGATTACTGTGATATTGAATGGTTTGCCTTGGAAACGAACAGTGATCATTCTGTCATTTTTGAGATTGCATCCAAGTCCTGCATTTCGGACTCTTTTGTTGACTATGATGGCTACTCCATTTCTTCTAAATGATTCCTGCCCGCAGTAGTAGATATAATGGTCATCTGAGTTAAATTCACCCATTCAAATCCATTTTAGTTCGGTGATTCCTAGAATGATGACGTTCACTCTTGCCATCTCCTGTTTGATCTCTTCCAATTTGCCTTGATTCATGGACCTAACATTCCAGGTTTCTTGTCCAAGGAGTGATGGCTGCGTGGGCATAGGAGGGCTGAGAAAAGCTACTCCATGTTCAAGGTCAGGAGAGGTGGCGGTGAGGAGATACCTCTCATCCAAGGTAAGCAACAGTGGCTGTGTTTTGCTGGAGCAGCCATGAAAAGATACTCCACGTCCAAGGTAAGAGAAACCCAAGTAAGATGGTAGGTGTTGGGAGAGGGCATCAGAGGACAGACACACTGAAACCATAATCACAGAAAACGAGTAAATCTACTCACACGGACCACAGCCTTGTCTAACTCACTGAAACTAAATCATGGTGTGTGGGGCCACCGAAGACGGGCGGGTCAGGGTGGAGACGTCTGACAGAATGTGGTCCACTGGAGAAGGGAATGGCAAACCACTTCAGTACTCTTGCCTTGAGAACCCCATGAGCAGTATGAAATACTGAAATTAGATCAATTATATTATTTGCAGCCAAAGATGGAGAGGCTCTATACAGTCAGAAAAAAAAAAAAAAAAAAAAGACCAGGAGCTGACTTTAGCTCAGATCACGAACTCCTTATTGCCAAATTCAGATTTAAATTGAAGAATGTAGCGGAAACCATTAAACCATTCACGTATGACCTGAATCAAATCTTTAAAAATTATACACTGAGGAGAAGGCAATGGCAACCCACTCCAGTACTCTTGCCTGGAAAATCCCATGGGCGGAGGAGCCTGGTAGGCTGCAGTCCAGAGGGAAGCGACTTAGCAGCAGCAGCAGCAGCAGCATGCAGTTACAAGCATAATGTAGATGGATCCTAAACTGCATAACATGTGTAATTCATAAATGAGATTATCTTTACATAAAGAAATCATCGTCTTAACTGTAGAATTAATGGACTTTTAGATATGCAGATGACACCACCCTTATGGCAGAAAGTGAAGAGGAACTAAAAAGCCTCTTGATGAAAGTGAAAGTGGAGAGTGACAAAGTTGGCTTAAAGCTCAACATTCAGAAAATGAAGATCATGGCATCTGGTCCCATCACTTCATGAGAAATAGTTGGGGAAACAGTGGAAACAGACTTTATTTTGGGGGGCTCCAAAATCACTGCAGATGGTGATTGCAGCCATGAAATTAAAAGACGCTTACTCCTTGGAAGGAAAGTTATGACCAACCTAGATAGCATATTGAAAAGCAGAGACATTACTTTGCCAACAAAGGTCTGTCTAGTCTAGGCTATGGTTTTTCCTGTGGTCATGTATGGATGTGAGAGTTGGACTGTGAAGAAAGCTGAGCACCAAAGAATTAATGCTTTTGAACTGTGGTGTTGGAGAAGACTCTTGAGAGTCCCTTGGACTGCAAGAAGATGCAAACAGTCGATTCTAAAGGAAATCAGTCATGAGTGTTCATTGGAAGGAGTGATGCTAAAGCTGAAACTCCAATATTTGGCCACCTCATGTGAAGAGTTGACTCATTGGAAAAGACTCTGATGCTTGGAGGGTTTGGGGGCAGGAGGAGAAGGGGACGACAGAGGATGAGATGGCTGGATGGCATCACTGACTCGATGGACATGAGTTTGGGTGAACTCCAGGAGTTGGTGGTGGACAGGGAGGCCTGGCGTGCTGCGATTCATGGGGTCGCAAAGAGTCAGACACGACTGAGCAACTGAACTAAAGTGAACTGAACTGACACAATATCCTTTCTGTGTTGGTGCTTGTATTTAAGACTGTAAATGTCATCAATTTTTGCACAGTTAATGTCCCTATTAGACTCTATATAAAAGTATCTTCTATGGTTAGTAAAATGTAAAGACTGAAAGAAAATAAAATTATACAGTGGAAGTGACAAACAGATTCAAGGGATTAGATCTGATAGATGGAGTGCCTGAAGAACTATGGACTGAGGTTCAGGACATTGTACAGGAAGCAGTGATTAAGACCATTCCAAAGAAAAATAAAGGCAAAATGGTTGTCTGAGGAGGCCTTACAAATAACTGAGGAAAGAAGAGAAGCTAAAGTCAAAGGAGAAAAGGAAGGACAAACCCATCTGTGTGCAGAGTTCCAAAGAATAGCAAGAAGAGATAAGAAAGTCTTCCTCAGCGATCAATGCAAAGAAATAGAGGAAAACAACAGAGTGGGAAAGACTAGAGATCTCTTCAAGAAAATTAGAGATACCAAGGGAACATTTCATGCAAAGATGGACTCGATAAAGGACAGAAATGGTATGGGCCTAACAGAAGCAGAAGATATCAAGAACAGGTGGCAAGAATACACAGAAGAACTGTACAAAAAAGATCTTCATGACCCAGATAATCATGATGGTGTGATCACTGACCTAGAGCCAGACATCCGGGAATGTGAAGTCCAGTGGACCTTAGAAGGCGTCACTAAAAACAAAGCTAGTGGAGGTGACGGAATTCCAGTTGAGCTATTTCAAATCCTGAAAGATGATGCTGTGAAAGTGCTGCACTTAATATGCCAGCACATTTGGAAAACTCAGCAGTGGCCACAGGACTGGAAAAGGTCAGTTTTCATTCCAATCTCAAGGAAAGGCAATGCCAAAGAATGCTCAAACTACCACACAATTGCACTCATATCACACGCTAGTAAAGTAATGCTCAAAAGTCTCCAAGCCAGGCTTCAGCAATACATGAACCATGAACTTCCAGATGTTCAAGCTTGTTTTAGAAAAGGCAGAGGAAACAGAGATGAAATTGTCAACAACTGCTGGATCACAGAAAAGCAAGAGAGTTCCAGAAAAACATCTATTTCTGCTTTATTGACTATGCCAAAGCCTTTGACTGTGTGGATCACAATAAACTGCAGAAAATTCTTCAAGAGATGGGAATACCAGAGCACCTGACCTGCCTCTTGAGAAATCTGTATGCATGTCGGGAAGACACAGTTAGAACTGGACATGGAACAACAGACTGGTTCCAAATAGGAAAAGGAGTATCTCAAGGCTGTATATTGTCACCCTGCTTATTTAACTTCTATGCAGAGTACATCATGAGAAACGCTGGGCTGGAAGAAGCACAAGCTGGAATCAAGATTGCCGGGAGAAATATCAATAACCTCAGATATGCAGATGACAGCACCCTTATGGCAGAAAGTGAAGAGGAACTCAAAAGCCTCTTGATGAAAGTGAAAGAGGAGAGTGAAAAAGTTGGCTTAAAATTCAACATTTAGAAAACGAAGATCATGGCATTTGGTCCCATCAGTTCATGGAAGTAGATGAGGATACAGTGGAAACAGTGTCAGACTTTACTTTTTGGGCTCCAAAATCACTGCAGATGGTGACTGCAGCCATGAAATTAAAAGACGCTTGCTCCTTGGAAGGAAAGTTATGACCAACCTAGATAGCATATTGAAAAGCAGAGACGTTACTTTGCCAACAAAGGTCCGTCTAGTCAAGGCTATGGTTTTTCCAGTTGTCATGTATGGATGTAAGAGTTGGACTGTGAAGAAAGCTGAGCGCCAAAGAATTGATGCTTTTGAACTGTGGTGTTGGAGAAGACTCTTGAGAGTCCCTTGGACTGCAAGGAGATCCAACCAGTCCATTCAGAAGGAGTTCAGCCCTGAGATTTCTTTGGAAGGAATGATGCTATAGCTGAAACTCCAGTACTTTGGCCACCTCATGCGAAGAGTTGACTCATTGGAAAAGACTCTGATGCTGGGAGGGACTGGGAGGAGGAGGAGAAGTGGACGACAGAGGAGGAGATGGCTGGATGGCATCACTGACTCGATGGACGTGAGTTTGAGTGAACTCTGGGAGTTGGTGATGGACAGGGAGGCCTGGCATGCTGTGATTCATGGTGTCACAAAGAGTCAGACACAACTGAACGACTAAACTGAACTAACTGATAGCTGAGAAAATTGAAGCCCAGTGAAGTGAAGAGATTTCCCCCAAGACAGGGTCAAATTACAGTCAAGCGTATTGGATCCCTCTTTCCATTTCTGTGACATTGTTGCTGGGGGTTGAGGGGTTGCTGAAGTAGGACAATTCTTTAGTGAATTACACTTGGGTCACTTGGATTTTATCTGAGGAAGGGGTTTCCAGTTTTTGCTGCATCCAAATCCTGAACAAAATGTATTTGGTTATGCTGAGTTTTGTTTGAAGTTAATTAAATGTCAATGAATATGGAAGAGAACATACCCAGCTCTATGTATGATAAATTATATCCATTATTTCTTGAATCATTTGCTGATCTCACAAGAGATTTCCCATTATTCTCACATGTATTTAGAAATTTCTTATTCATGATCATTTGTATTCTTTGATTTCTTTTTATAGTAGTGGATAGTCTGGCTTGTTACACCAACTAGTACAGCCAGTCCTATTCTAGATAATGCTGCTACTAAAATCAGGTCCAGAGTATTCCAGAGTTGGTCACATTTGGCTCCCATGTACCAAAAACTTCCCCACCAACCTCTGAAATTTAGACATCTATATAGAGATAATAAAAATAAAAAAATCTCACAAATTTGAGAAACAAAACCAAAATGTTTTCAATGAAAAAATCCAGTCTTTCTTGGTTACTAAACCATGAGGTTTCCCTTTAAGGTCCTTATGAAATTTCTATTGTCCTTTTTTCCACTTGAGTGTGTGTGCATGCTCAGTTGTGTCTGACTCTTTGTGACTTCATGAACTGTAGCCAGAAGGCTCCTCTGTCCATGGAATTTTCCAGGCAAGAATACTGGAGTTGGTTGCCATTTCGTTTTCCAGGAGGTTCTTCCAGACCCAAGGATTGAACCCCATCTCCTGCACTGCAGGCAGATTCTTTACCACCGAGCCACCAAACATGCTGAAATGTACAGGTTTGGATACATTGAGTTAGCATGCAGAAGGCAGTCAGGATTTCCCAACCATTGACTAATTAAAATGTAGCACTTAGTTAGAAATGAAAGAAAAAAAAAAGTCTCACACAGAATGGTTGTCTCAAGACTGCTTTTAAAACTCTCTATATTTTGCCCATTGCTTACACCTTTATTCATTCTGACTACTTCAGTTCTATAAGTGCTATGAAAAGAGTTTGAAGCAGTCTAATCTACTAGTTCTGTAACTGCAGCTGGATGTTCCCTTCACCAGCACTTACAGTGATGAATGAGGTTAACAACCTAATTATGCCACTTGACAGCAAATATAAGAATAAACATGCAAAGGTGAGAATAAACTGTCAGCCAAATCTGCCTGCCTCCATCTTTCCCATGATTCCAAATCCTTCTCTATTTTAAAGAAATAAATGACATATATAAACTTCTCATGTTTTTATAAAGTTTGACACTTTACCAGATAACCTGAATGTGGTTCTCTAGTGTCTAGATTGATAGCATACACCCACATAGAAATGCCTATGGGTTTGTGGATAGGAATACGACTTCTCACCATCCTCCTCTGGAGGGACTAATGGTGAGGTTAGTTCTTGTACTGTCTTTAGAAATTGCCTGTAGAATTGTACTATCTCTTGTAGAATTGATAAAGGATTACTCACTTAAACAGTGAATATCAAATCATAAGTCAACTACTCCTGGTTTTTATTGTTCCAATATATTAAGGACTACTCCCGTGGATGACATGAAGGGATTGATTAGATGATTACTATAATCTTTTATAGCTCTGATAGCCTAGGATTCTGTTATAAAATGTATCTACTGGCTTCACATAGGTAGTAATCTACTCAATGGGGCATGGATTCTAAAATATAATGGCATTCACTTAAGAAAATATATTTGAAAAAATATATCTTATAAACTCTCATGGATTTCTTCCTTAAAAAAAGACTTTTAAAAGTGCATTTCTGATTTAGTCTAAGATCAAATCACAAAGGAATTATACATTAAACAGTAACAGTTCATTTATTCAACAACATTCATTGAGCTTCCCTGGTGACTTAGATGGTAAAGAATCTGCCTGCAACGTGGGAGACCTGGGTTCGATTATTGGGTTAGGAAGACCCCCTGGAGAAGGGAGGGCAACCTACTCCAGTATTCTTGCCTGAAGAATTCCATGTTCAGAGGAGCTTTGCAGACTACATCTCATGGGCTCCCAAAGAGTAGGACATGAATGAATGAACTTTACCACATGCCTAGTACTGTGCCAGGCATTTGAGATAAACCAGAGAAAAAAACAAGATTCGTGTCTTCAAGCAGCTTAAAATGTAGCAGAATGAAGACAGGCAATATTATTAATAAACTATCTAGAATGTTTAAAGGTGATAAGTGCTAAGGAAAAATAGAAAAAGTAGAGCATGGTAAAGGGGATTAGCAATTATGGGGGACAAGATAGTGGGAGAGACTGAAGTGACATAATAGGCTAGTAAAAGGCAGGATTTATTGAGAAGGTAATATTTGAAGAAACACTGAAGTAGGTGAGGGAGTTAGTCATAGGTTACTTTGGGAAAAGAGGCTTCCAAGCAGCAGGAACAGCAAGGCAAAGGGATGGAATATGCCCATGTGTCTGAGGAACAGAAGATAATCAGTATGGCTGAAGCACAGTAAGGGACTATGGTAGAAGATAAGGCCAAAGAAGTATGGCAACAAGATCACAGAAGACCTTACAAGGTCATTGTAAGGACTTTATCTTTTACACTGAGTGGAATGAGGAATAGTTACAGGATTTTGAGAAGAAGGACATGATCTAGGTTGTTTTACAAGGATCACTCTGTTTTCTACTGCACTGAAAAAAAAAGGCCATAGAGGACAAAGGTAAAAGCAGGGCAAAATGTCACAAAGCTGTTCAGAATAGTTTAGATAAGAATGATAACAGTAAGTGTGAGGGAAGACCTTTTAGAACTAACACTCCAAAAAGATGTCCTTTTCATTATAGGGGACTGGAATGCAAAAGAAGGAAGTCAAGAAACACCTGGAGTAACAGGCACATTTGGCCTTGGAATATGGAATGAAGCAGGGCAACGGCTAATATAGTTTTGCCAAGAAAATGCACTGGTCATAGCAAACACTCTCTTCCAACAACACAAGAGAAGGCTCTACACATGGACATCACCAGATGGTCAACACCGAAATCAGACTGATTATATTCTTTGCAGCCAAAGATGGAGAAGCTCTATACAGTCAACAAAAACAAGATCATGAGCTGACTGTGGCTCAGATCATGAACTCCTTATTGCCAAATTCAGACGTAAATTGAAGAAAGTAGGGAAAACCACTAGACCATTCAGGTAAACCATTCAGGTAGATCATTTGACCGAAATCAAATCGCTTATGATTATACAGTGGAAGTGAGAAACAAATTTAAGGGACTAGATCTGATAGACAGAGTGACTGATGAACTATGGACAGAGGTTCTTGACATTGTACAGGAGACACGGATCAAGACCATCCTCAAGACAAAGAAATGCAAAAAAAGCAAAATGGCTGTCTGGAGAGGCCTTACAAATAGCTGTGAAAAGAAGAGAAGTGAAAAGCATAGGAGAAAAGGAAAGATATAAGCATCTGAATGCAGTGTTCCAAAGAATAGCAAGGAGTGATAAGAAAGCCTTCCTCAGTGATCAATGCAAAGAAATAGAGGAAAACAACAGAATGGGAAAGACTAGGGATCTCTTCAAGAAAATTAGAGATACCAAGGAAACATTTCATGCAAAATGGGCTCAATAAAGGACAGAAATGGTATGGACCTAAAAGAAGCAGAAGATATTAAGAAGAGGTGGCAAGAATACACAGAAGAACTGTACAAAAAAGATCTTCATGACCCAGATAATCACGATGGTGTGATCACTGACCTAGAGCCAGACATCCTGGAATGTGAAGTCAATTGGGCCTTAGAAAGTATCACTACAAACAAAGCTAGTGGAGGTGACGGAATTCCAGTTGAGCTATTTCAAACCCTGAAAGATGATGCTGTGAAAGTGCTGCACTCAATATGCCAGCAAATTTGGAAAACTTAGCAGTGGCCACAGGACTGGAAAAGGTCAGTTTTCATTCCAATCCCAAAGAAAGGCAATGCCAAAGAATGCTCAAACTACCACACAATTGCCCTCATCTCACATGCTAGTATGAGATTCTCTAAGCCAGGCTTCAGCAATACATGAACCGTGAATTTCCAGATGTTCAAGCTTGTTTTAGAAAAGGCAGAGGAACCAGAGATCAAATTGCCAACATCCACTGGATCATGGAAAAAGCAAGAGAGTTCCAGAAAAACATTTATTTCTGCTTTATTGACTATGCCAAAGCCTTTGGCTGTGTGGATCACAATAAACTTGGACAATTCTTCAAGAGATGGGAATAACAGACCACCTGACCTGCCTCTTGAGAAACCTATATGCATGTCGGGAAGCAACAGTTAGAACTGGACATGGAACAACAGACTGTTTCCAAATAGGAAATGGAGTACATCAAGGCTGTATATTGTCACCCTACTTATTTAACTTCTATGCAGAGTACATCATGAGAAACGCTGGGCTGGAAGAAGCACAAGCTGGAAACAAGATTGTCAGGAGAAATATCAATAACCTCAGATATGCAGATGACACCACTCTTATGGCAAAAAGTGAAGAGGAGCTAAAAAGCCTCTTGATGAAAGAGAAAGAGGAGACTGAAAAAGTTGGCTTAAAGCTGAACATTCAGAAAACTAAGATCATGGCATCTGGTCCTTTCACTTCATGGCAAATAAATGGGGAAACAGTGGAATCTGTGGCTTACTTGATTTTGGGAGGCTCCAAAATCACTTCAGATGGTGATTGCGGCCTTGAAATTAAAAGACGCTTACTCCTTGGAAGGAAAGTTATGAGCAACCTAGACAGCATATTGAAAAGCAGAGACATTACTTTGCCAACAAAGGTCCGTCTAGTCAAGGCTATGGTTTTTCCAGTGGTCATATATGGATGTTAGAGTTGGACTGTGAAGAAAGCTGAGGGCTGAAGAATTGATGCTTTTGAACTGTGGTTTTGGGGAAGACTTTTGAGAGTCCCTTGGACTGCAAGGAGATCCAATCAGTCCATCCTAAAGGAGATCAGTCCTGGGTGTTCTTTGGAAGGACTGATGCTAAAGCTGAAACTCTAATACTTTGGCCACCTCATGTGAAGAGTTGACTCATTGAAAAAGACTCTGATGCTGGGAGGGGTTGGGGGTAGGAGGAGAAAGGGACAACAGAGGATGAGATGGCTGGATGGCATCACCAACTTGATGGACATGGGTTTGGGTAAACTCCGGGAGTTGGTGATGGACAGGGAGGCCTGGCGTGCTGTGATTCATGGGGTCACAGAGTTGGACACGACTGAGCGACTGAACTGAACTGAAAGGGCAGTTGATTTCTGCTTATCTTTTTAAAGGCAGAACCAACAGGATTTCCTGATGGACAAGAAAGAGAGTGTGTAAGAAAAAGAGGACTGAAGAATGACTTTAGGTTTTGGCCTAAGCAAATGAAAGGATGAAATTGCCATTGTCAACTACAGACTGGCACTTACCAAGAGCAGTCCCAATGACTGAACAACAAGGCATTTGCCATCTACATTTACTGAGATTGAACACCATGCTGCTATAGCTGGCGACCTTCAACAACCCCCATGGAAATTCAGAGTTGAATGAGGCACTCTGTGCTCCAGGGAATCTGGTGGACAGGTCTTTAGATAGTTGGATGTTTTTAGGAACAGATTTTATGATCTCCATCCTTGCATGTCCTCATATCTAGAGAAGCACTAAATTCCTTCATCGTGACATCAGACCCTCGTGACTAACAAAAAACCTTTTGTAAATTGAGTGCTTCATGGTATTGAACTCCCCCTTCACAAAAACCTTATATACTGACTTTCCCCCACTGCTGCTCTGGAGCAGTTTGTCAGAGCTATCTGAGATGTTGCCTCCCGGTCTGCAGTCCTCATTTTGCCCCAAATAAAACTTAACTCACAACTCTTAAGTTGTACATCTTTTTTAGTCGACAGTTATGGTGACCAATGAAGTGACCCAGAGTGGACTTCCTTCCTTCAACTGGACTCTACAAGGAACTGGAGCTTCGGTATCAGCGGCGGCCCCTTGTGCCCATCTGCCTCCTTGGGGAGTACAGACGAATTTGGGTAAGTCTTTCCTGGTTCTTGAATCTCTCATAATGGTTGAGATTCTGAGTTTTATTTGGCGGTTGAGCAGGTTACCTGCCCCCTCCTAGTAGGAAAGATACTAGGGGGGACCCGGGTGAAACATCTGGGGTATACCCACTCATGGTCTAGACACTGAGTGGGACTCGTTTGAAACATACCAAGGTCCCACACAGTTAAAAGATGCTGGGTGGGGGGCTGGCTGAAAGATGCCAGGAGAATTGCCCATCCAGTGGAAAGGTACTGGGTAGGGGGGGATCGACTGAAAAAAAAAAAAAAAAATCAAAGAATATCCAGGGCTTGGCTGATAGATGCCAAGGTCGCTCCGTTGTAGGGCACTCAATTATCTTGGCTGAGTGGTTAAGAGGCTGATCTGACACTTTTCCTCAATTTGACTGCCATTATAGAATTTGTCAGGATGAAAGTGAGGAAAATACATGAGAGCATTGCTCTGAAGAAAAAGGACAAGACTCCTCCTGGCTGGTTTCAGTTTTCTCAGGTGACTGAGAACTTTATGGGCATGGTGGAGGCCTAGTCCTCATGCCGTGCAGTGGTCCCATAGGGAAACCCACTCATTAATTAAAACACTTGCTTGTCCGGGGGCCGCACATAAGAACTGGCCATTCAGTGACCTGAGCAGCCATGGTGGTCTTAGATTGCCGGAGGCAGAATCTGAGACACGTAAGACGAGCTGAAACGACTCTGGAGTGACTCTTGGAGGAGTTAAGCTCACAAGCAGCACTTTGGCCCACTACACAAATTCACTAGTGATTTTTATCCCTGACAAATTCAGCTTAAAATGGGAAACAGAATCTCTCAACAGACACAAAGGCGTGTCATAAAGCCAGCCTCTGACTAACATTCTCGCCAGATTCATGTACAGTACATATGAAGCTCACACTTGCAAGTACCTAGTTATTTGGAGAAATTATACTAAAAGAGATTTCAACCTAAAACGGCCAAATTTGGGTTCTTTTAATACTCTAAAATGGATATTTTTGCATGTACAATTAGACAAGGCCGGCCGTGTTTGACTGGTATCTAGAAGCTTCTAAAACAGAAAATGATAGAGTAACTTCTTTGCAGAAAATCAACAAGAAATTGCTTGAAACTATATCAAAACTAAAACAAGGCTGCTAGCATTGACTTTGCCAGGTCGCAGGTCTAATTGAACTGGGAAGTCACGTTTGACATTTATGCCTTTTGCCTTTTGATTTCTGGGCATCTCTTCGCCTTTTGTTTCATTTGGAGTGTGACTCCTGGCTGATGAAGCTCTGGTTCGGTTTGGTTTGTTGGTTTAGTTTGAGTGCACAGACATCTGGTACAAACTGTTTGAGCTAATATGTGAATTTCTCACTCTAAGGTTCCACACTCTACCTGGGAATCCCTTGGAAAAAATTTTTTAAATGATTGGTCAATCTATAGCTATGATCCAGTGACAAAGAAAATGGCCTAAAACTATTAGATCTTTATTGACATAGGATAGGAAAATGAACTGAAGTTCCCTTTTGTCCAGGACTTCCTCCTGTAATCAACAGCCTGGAGCTGATCAAACTAAGACCCCTGCTTCCTCAGAGGGACAATCCCTGCTGGGATCAATCTGCTCTTGTTTTCAGGGCCAAGTTGAGTACTACCTGGTCTAAATTTTGGCTCTAAAACTATGGTCACACACAAAAAATATACAATTTTTGACAATGTGGTCATAATATTTTTAGACTCCAGTATGTCTCAGTGTATGTCTTTATTTCTTTCGATAATATTGCTGATTGCTGGGATCAGTTTGTAAATGAGCTCTAATCTAATTGGCCTTAAAAAAAAAAGTAAATGCTTACAAATCAAATAATTCTAAATACAAGAGAAATTAACCTAAATGAATTTCAGGTTCATGTGAATTGGAAAATATTCAGTGTTAAACACCTGATATTAATATTTATTTGTTGATCTGAATAATGTAGACATGTTTAAGAGTAATTAACATTAAGCAGAATATTTTCACTGTACCTAGGTTTAATATAAATTAAATATTATATCTGTTACAAGTTTGTCAGCAAGGAAATTACCTTGCTGAGTGAAGAAACTTCTAAAAAACTGTAAATGAGATATGAGCCTTTAGACAAACTCTATTAAGAATAATTATGCTTTAGGAATGTCTGCCTAAATAGTCTATCCAGATTGGGGTAACTTGAACTTCTAAGGGTTGTGCTAAACTAAGTGTTGGAAGCCTATTGAATAGCTAAGTCATTTCCAAATAAAATAAATAAAAAGATTTTGAAACATTTACTACTAAACATTACCTCTTACAGAGAAACTAAAGAGATTTCGGATCAAAAAGAAATGTTTGATGCCATCCTAAAATGTTATCTCCAAGAAAACAAAGGTTCTAGAAATTATCACTGGTATTTATGCTCACCAATCTATAAAATGCTGATGTTAAAGTCAGTTCTTGGTTGCTTAAGGGAAGTAGGAAGTGTCTTTTCGATAAAGAAGGTATGAGGAATGGAATTACCTTTTTGTTAAGGGAAAAGGAAGTAACCCTGACTTACAGGTGGCTTTTTAGGGTGGAAGAACACAGTAATGGGTACAGAAAGTGATAAGGTTTGTGAAAAGTGAACCATGAGGAAAGAGTTTTGTATATGGTTAGGACTAAGTTTAAAATAAAGTTAATCAAGTTTACCTTTTAAGTAAAGTAAGCTGATGCCAAAACTTGAATTTAGCTTTTCTCTCTGTTAAGAGGACACTTTGTCTTCAGATATTGGACTGCCTTTGATAATAGATTTAAGTTTCTTTATCTCTTAAATGTTCTGTTCTGAAATTCTTTATTGTGACTTTGGCTAGGTGAACAGCTATTGTTTCACAATGACCTATAGTCCTATCTGACTGAGTGTTCTAAACGTTTTTTTTTTTTTAATATAAATTTATTTATTTTAATTGGAGGTTAATTACTTTATAATATTGTATTGGTTTTTCCATACATCAACATGAATCCACCACAGGTATACACGTGTTCCCCATCCTGAACCCCCCTCTCTCCTCCCTCCCCGTACCATTCCTCTAATTTTTTTTGATATTTGTTGACAAAGCTTCCTAAATAATTCTAATGAAGATTTATAGATAACTTTGGGATGCTTCAGAGGGCCCCTGAAACATCCCAAAGAGAGATATTACACTAATTAGGCTCATTTTGTATACAGAATTACATGGGGGATATTGTCAAGTGAGTAATAAGTCTCGGGTTATATTGTATGGTAAATGTTACTAATATAGATATCCTAGAAACTGTATGGAGTTCCTAAAATTTTGATATATTTGGGTAAAATGTTATCAAGCATAATTCTAGTTACTATCTCAAAATATTGTCATAGCACTAACCAAGTTTCGAAAAAATGCTTCCTCTTCAAGATTTATAAAAAGGACTTTTAGATAAATACCAGTTTCTGAACTGGTTGCCTGTCCAGGTTTGATGCACGATACTGGATGCTTGGGGCTGGTGCATTGGGACGACCCAGAGGGATGGTATGGGGAGGGAGGAGGGAGGAGGGTTCAGGATGGGGAACACATGTATACCTGTGGCGGATTCATTTTGATATTTGGCAAAACTAATACAATTATGTAAAGTTTAAAAATAAAATAAAATTAAAAAAAAGAATATAAAAAAAAAAGAAAGAAAAACCTGATGATGTCACAAAGGTTAACAAAAAAGATTGAATGAACTGCTTAGAACTGAATATGCTTATTACTTTTATGGTTTCTAGTTTTCCAAGCTTAAGAAAAACCTTCCCCTCAAACTAATTATGATGGTAATTTGGTAAAATTATATTTTATAAACAAATTGAAACATCTATCTTTTCTATCTGAACCCTCCAGAGATTAGAAACTCTTAGTTTCCAGTAACTTTATCAGAAAAGTTAGGAAGGTTATCGTACTAACAGGTACAGAAATCTGAAAGAACTTGAAGGAATCTGAGACCTGGAGAAGGGAGGAATTTACTTAGATCTGTTAGACAAAATCTGTGATAAACCTTTGGCATGACTTTTCTTGCCCTGAAAGGTTTTATTTTAAAAGTTCAGTCTGAGACTTTTATAGTCTCAGCAAAGCAAAAAAGTCTATGATCAATTATTGTTATGTAAATCATCAAGCCAAGTTTATTGCGACCAGACCTATATTACAAACAAGTATTAATTTGTTATATTTGTTAAAAATGATGGTGATTTTAGGGAGAAAAAGATGTTTCA
Organism: Bubalus kerabau; assembly: GCF_029407905.1. Taxonomy (NCBI): domain Eukaryota; kingdom Metazoa; phylum Chordata; class Mammalia; order Artiodactyla; family Bovidae; genus Bubalus; species Bubalus kerabau. The sequence continues at coordinate 81,128,485 of NC_073647.1, forward strand.
ATGAATGTTAAATACCAGTTTGTTAATGGGGGTCTGTATCTACTAAGACTCATTTCCTAGATAGTTCTTTGCTGTTAGGGTATATTAATGTAAAATTTAATTGAATTATTAAAGGACACTCTAGGGTTGTTTCTGAAGCTCATCTCAGTAATCTCTCTTTGGATGAAGATCAGATGCCTCACACATTACCTTCAATCAAGACTGGAAGAAGACATAATTTAAGGAACTGTCTCTAACCTGTATGGAATGACCTTTCTATCAGGTAGTCTTAACTAGCTCATGCCCAGCGAAATTGAATGGAAATTGACTCTTCGGTTAACTCCCGCTTCCAAAGGCCCCTAAGCTGGACTGGTCCATAGTGAGGCCTGATGACCTCAAACTCACCGTAAAACAATGCTCAAACGGAGGAAACTAAACTACACTAGGATGAGAAGAAGATGACATCAGAAGTAGACAGTTTGCCCAGGCTACTGATCTGATTTTTATGATTATTTATAACGTTTTCTTGATTCCTTGGACCTATGTATATCAATTACATGTTTTAAAAACTCAATCCAGTTGTTGGGTTATGGCCAATTACCTGTGCCTAGTACTTCTGGGCTATCTGTTCTCTAGGGCTCTGATTGGATATCCCCTAGGAAATTTATTTTAGATGAGTGTTCAGTCCTGTTCTATTTATGATATTATTAGATGGGATCCTCCCACCTGGCCAATTAATAATACCTGCTCTGATGCTGGCAACAGATTTAAGTTTTTTCTTAGGGTCATTTAAACTCAGTCAGAGTGATGAGCTAAGTCTCAATAAAAAATTAACTTCTCATTTATTAAAAGGAAGACTCCCACAATTATGGGGTGGATCTACATGGTTAACACCAGGCTATGGTCATTTAAGTTTAAAAGCTCCTCTATGTTGGGAAGGGTTAAACCATACTAAAATGATCAACCTGGTAATTATGAGACAAGGCTGGGTGCTTTATGAACTATGTCTATTATTACCCTTAGAGAGAGTGATTGGTATGTAACTCAGTGGATTTGTGGCACTAATTTGTGGCTTTCACATCTACAGGAATGGATACGAAGGTGTAGCCTGGGATTCCCATGAATTTAAGGTCATACATGTTAATGAATTAGAGGTAACCCTAACCAATCTCGGAGAAGGCAATGGCACCCCACTCCAGTACTCTTGCCTGGAAAATCCCATGGACGGAGGAGCCTGGTAGGCTGCAGTCCATGGGGTCACGAAGAGTCAGACACGGCTGAGCGACTTAACTTTCACTTTTCACTTTCATGCATTGGAGAAGGAAATGGCAACCCACTCCAGTGTTCTTGCCTGGAGAATCCCAGGGATGGAGGAGCCTGGTGGACAGCTATCTACGGGGTTGCACAGAATCGGACACAACTGAAGAGACTTAGCAGCAGACTTAGCAGCAGCAGCTAACCAATCTACCATTGGTATGATCCCAATGGGTCAAAGATCTGTATTGTACTGGTATGACCATTTAGCAGCTTGTGTGTGTGTGTGTGTGTGTGTGTGAGTGTGTGTGTGTGTGTATGTGTGCGTGCACCTTCAATGGGGTTGGAGGATGTAATTGACCATATCTAAGCCTTAACAACTTTCATAAGCTTTAAATGATAGTAATCAGGTATTAGCCTATTGAATTCTAATATCTCTATGATGAAAAAGGCAGTGCTACACAACTGCAAGGCTCTTGACACCTTACAGCATCTCAGGGAGATATCTGTGCTATATTTCAAACTGAATGCTATATTTTCATACCTGGTAAATCCTTTAGTGTAACACATTTGAACCACGTGAAAAATCAGATTTCTACTTTAAGTGACCCATTCCCTAGTCTTGACGATGTTTTTTTAAAAAACTGGTGGTGTGGGAGGCTCATGGCTAAAATATTTACTTTTAATTCCACTAATATTATTAACTATACCATTTGTATTTTGCTTGTTTCACAAGATTATTATTTCTTGTATTACCAAATGTATGACTGAGCCTCCAACGAAAATGATGACTAGACTTGAAGCAGTTGATCAAATGTATAGCTTGATATATGATCAATGACTGTAATAGTGTAACTCTAGGTATGAAAAGATGCAATGAGAGGGAATACTTTCTTGGACCATAACTAGAATACAGGTGTCCAGAGATGTTTTGACTATTAAGACGTAGCCCAGTAGTAGCACATTGAGTGTCTTATCAACTAAAACCATCTTCAAAACTGGGAACGAGCCTTCCCAGCAATGGGGGACAAAATGGTCATGAAATGCCACCCCCCGTCCCCGCAAAGTATGGTTGGATGTACAACTACAAGGGGGCCATGCCATCTACAAATGCTCTTACTAAGAGCATTGCCAATGACTGAACAACAAGGCCTTTGTCATCTACCTCTACTGAGATTGAACCCCGTGCTGCTACAGCTGGTGACCTTCAACAACCCCTGAGGGAGTTCATAGTGGAGTGAGGCATTCTGTGCTCCAGGGAATCTGGTGGGACAGGTATTTAGATCAGTTCAGTTCAGTCGCTCAGTCGTGTCTTTGCGACCCCATGAATCACAGCATGCCAGGCCTCCCTATCCACCACCAACTCCCGGACTCAGACTCACGTCCATCGAGTCAGTGATGCCATCCAGCCATCTCATCCTCTGTCGTCCACTTCTCTTCCTCCCCCCATTCCCTCCCAGCATCAGAGTCTTTTCCAATGAGTCAACTCTTCGCAAGAGGTGGCCAAAGTACTGGAGTTTCGGCTTTAGCATCATTCCTTCCAAAGAAATCCCAGGGCTGATCTCCTTCATAATGGACTGGTTGGAACTCCTTGCAGTCCAAGGGACTCTCAAGAGTCTTCTACAACACCACAGTTCAAAAACATCAGTTCTTCGGTGAACAGCCTTCTTCACAGTCCAACTCTCACATCCATACATGGCCACTGGAAAAACCATAGCCTTGACTAGACCGACCTTTGTTGGCAAAGTAATGTCTCTGCTTTTCAATATGCTATCTAGGTTGGTCATAACTTTCCTTCCAAGGAGTAAGCGTCTTTTAATTTCATGGCTGCAATCACCATCTGCAGTGATTTTGGAGCCCAAAAAATACAGTCTGACACTGTTTCCACTGTTTCCCCATCTATTTCCCATGTAGTGATGGGACCAGATGCCATGATCTTCGTTTTCTGAATGTTGAGCTTTAAGCCAACTTTTTCACTCTCCTCTTGCACTTTCATCAAGAGGCTTTTTAGATCCTCTTCACTTTCTGCCGTAAGGGAGGTGTCATCTGCATATCTGAGGTTATTGATATTTCTCCTGACAATCTTGTTTCCAGCTTGTGTTTCTTCCAGTCCAGCGTTTCTCATGATGTACTCTGCATATAAGTTAAATAAGCAGGGTGACAATATACAGCCTTGACGTACTCCTTTTCCTATTTGGAACCAGTCTGTTGTTCCATGTCCAGTTCTAACTGTTGCTTCCTGACCTGCATACAGATTTCTCAAGAGGCAGGTCAGGTGGTCTGGTATTCCCATCTCTTTCAGAATTTTCCACAGTTTATTGTGATCCACACAGTCAAAGGCTTTGGCATAGTCAATAAAGCAGAAATAGATGTTTTTCTGGATCTCTCTTGCTTTTTCCATGATCCAGTGGATGTTGGCAATTTGATCTCTGGTTCCTCTGTCTTTTCTAAAACCAGCTTGAACATCTTGAAGCTCACGGTTCACATATTCCTGAAGCCTGGCTTGGAGAATTTTGAGCATTACTTTACTAGCATGTGAGACGAGTGCAATTGTGCAGTAGTTTGAGCATTCTTTGGCATTGCCTTTCTTTGGGATTGGAATGAAAACTGACCTTTTCCAGTCCTGTGGCCACTGCTGAGTTTTCCAAATGTGCTGGCATATTGAGTGCAGCACTTTCACAGCATCATCTTTCAGGATCTGAAATAGCTCAACTGGAATTCCTTTATGTCCACTAGCTTTGTTCATAGTGATGCTTTCTAAGGCCCACTTGACTTCACATTCCAGGATGTCTGGCTCTATGTCAGTGATCACACCATCGTGATTATCTTGATCATGAAGATCTTTTTTGTACAGTTCTTCTGTGTATTCTTGCCATCTCTTCTTATTATCTTCTGCTTCTTTTAGGTCCATACCATTTCTGTCCTTTATCGAGCCCATCTTTGCACGAAATTTTCCCTTGGTATCTCTGATTTTCTTGAAGAGATCTCTAGTCTTTCCCACTCTGTTGTTTTCCTCTATTTCTTTGCATTGATTGCTGAGGAAGGTTTTCTTATCTCTTCTTGCTATTCTTTGGAACTCTGCATTCAGATGCTTATGTCTTTCTTTTTCTCCTTTGCTTTTTGCTCCTTTTCTTTTCACAGTTATTTGTAAGGCCTCCCCAGACAGCCATTTTGCTTTTTTGCATTTCTTTTCCATGGGTATGGTCTTGATCCCTGTCTGCTGTACAATGTCACGAACCTCGTTCCATAGTTCATCAGGCACTCTGTCTATAAGATCTAGGCCCTTAAATCTATTTCTCACTTCCACTGTATAATCATAAGGGATTTGATTTTGGTCATACCTGAATGGTCTAGTGGTTTTACCTACTTTTTTCAATTTAGGTCTGAATTTGGCAATAAGGAAGGAGTTCATGATCTGAGCCACAGTCAGCTCCTGGTCTTGTTTTTGTTAAGTGTATAGAGGTTCTCAAGGCTATGATTTTTCCTGTGGTCATGTATGGATGTAAGAGTTGGACTGTGAAGAAGGCTGAGCGCCCAAGAATTGATGCTTTTGAACTGTGGTGTTGGTAAAGACTCTTGAGAGTCCCTTGGACTGCGAGGAGATCCAACCAGTCCATTCTAAAGGAGATCAGTCCTGGGTGTTCTTTGGAAGGAATGATGCTAAAGCTGAAACTCCAGTACTTTGGCCACCTCATGCGAAGAGTTGACTCATTGGAAAAGACTCTGATGCTGGGAGGGATTGGGTGGAGGAGGAGAAGGGGACAACAGAGGATTAGATGGCTGGATGGCATCACTGACTTGATGGACGTGAGTCTGGATGAACTCCGGGAGTTGATGATGAACAGGGAGGCCTGGGGTGCTGCAATTCATGGGGTCGCAAAGAGTCAGACATGACTGAGAGACTGAACTGAACTGAACTGATAGAGCAGAATATAATCAGTCTGATTTTGGTGCTGACCATCTGGTGATGTCCATGTGTAGAGTCTTCTCTTGTGTTGTTGGAAGAGGATGTTTGCTATGACCAGTGCATTTTCTTTGCAAAACTCTCGTTAGTCTTTGCTGTGTTTCATTCCGTATTCCAAGGCCAAATTTGTCTGTTACTTCAGGTGTTTCTTGACTTCCTCCTTTTGCATTCCAATCCCCTATAATGAAAAGGACATCTTTTTTGGGTGTTAGTCTTTAGATAGTTGGATGTTTTTTGGAACAGATTTTATTATCTCATCCTTGCATCTCTTCATATCTAAGAAACACTAAATCCCTTGATGGTGACAGCAGACCCTTGTGACTAATAAAAAACCTTTTTTAAATTGAGTGCTTCATGGTATTGAACTCCCCCTTCACAAAAACCTTATTTATTGACTTTCCCCCACTGCCACTTTGGAGCAATTTGTCAGAGCTATCTGAGATGCTGCCTCCTGGGCTGCAGGCCTCATTTTGCCCCAAATAAAACTTGCCCCAAATAACTCACAACTCTCAAGTTGTACATCTTTTTTAGTGGACACCATCAATTGAGATGGGAAAGACTGTGTAGAAAGAACATTTTGGGGTTGAAGTGATGGGAGCTGAAGGGTTCGGTGCTGTACTTGATGATTTTGAAATGGGTATTAGACATCCAAGTAGAGATCTTGAGTAGGCAGTTATATCTCTAAGTCTGGAAGCATGAATTTTCCCAGTTGGATGGTATTTAAAGACATGAGGCCAGATATTATCACCAAAGGAGGTAGAAGGAGGAAGGACTAAGTTCTGGACACTCCAGCATTAAGTAAGTGGGGACAAGACAAGAGCCTAATGACAGTAATTGAGAAGTGATCAGTGAGGCAGAAGAAAAAGATAAAAACAGGAAAGAGGGATATCCTGGAAGCTAAGTGAAGATTCAAGGAGGAGAGAGTTATCAACTGTGTTAATTGCTACTGATGGATTAAGTAAGATGAAAACTCAGAATTGAACATTGTGTTTAATATCATAGTGGTTAGGGAGAAGAAATGAACTGAATTTTGGGGAGCAGTTTTCTGCACCGGTTACTACATGAGGGATTGTAAATACTTAATTCTCATAGCAATCCTGGGAGACATGTCATTTTTTCTATCATAAATGGAAAGTAAAATTTTTATATAAAAATACATTTAAAATGTAGTTTAGATTTTTTTCTCCGAAACCGGTAAGTATGTGAGAAATGTGAACATTGGTTGAGAAATACATAGCTGTTTCACATAAAAATAGTCAACATCATAGAAGTAGAGGATAGAATGGTGGGTTTGGGGGGTTGGGGGAGGGGTAAATAGGGAATTGTTTCTCAATGGGTATAAAGTTTCAGTTATATATGATGAATAAGTTAATAGAGATCTGTTGTACAACACAGTACCTATAGTTAATAATACAGATTTGCACACTTTAAAATATATTAAGAGGATAGGGGATTGGAGACAGTGAAAAAGGGCCTTGACCTCACCTCTTCTCATGAACACACCAAAATCACAACTAACTGCTGAGCAACCATTGATAAAAAAGATTGGGACCTACCAAGAACGATGTCCTACATACAAATACATAAAGAAGAAACCACAACGAGATGATTGGAGAGGCACACTAGTGATGTAATCAAATCCCATACAACCTGGTTAGGTGACACACAAACTGGAGAATAATTATGTTGCAGAAGTTCTTCCACAGGAGTGAGAGCTCTAAGCCCCACATCAGGCTCCCACATCAATTTAGGGGTGTTGTGTCAAGAGAAGGAGCCCCGAGAGCATTTGTCTTTGAAGGTTAGTGGGGCTTCACTGCAGGAGCTCCACAAGACTGGGGGAAACAGAGATTCCAGTCTTGGAGGGACACATAAAGTCTATCACACACTGGGATGCAGAGAGAAGCAGTAACTTCATAGGAGCCTGAGTCTGACCTGCCTGCTGGTCTTGGAGGGTCTCCTGATGAGGTGGGGGCTGGTGGTGGGTCTCTCTGGGGTCATAAAAGGTGGTGAACATATCGAGGAATGAACTCTTGCTGGAGGCTGACAGCAAGACCTTTGCTTGAGTCATTAGCAACAAGACCTGGCCCCACCCAAACAGCCTGTAGACTCCAGTGCTGGGACACCTCAGGCCAAACAATCAACAGGATGGGAACACTGCTCTGCCCACTAGCAGAGAGGCAGCCTAAAGACTTTCTGAGCCCACAGCCACCTCTAGACACTCCCCTTGACATGGCCTTGCCCACCAGAGGGTCAAGACCCAGATCCACCCACCAGGGGGCAGAAACCAGAAGCAAGAAAACTGTGATATCAGAACCTGTGGAACTGAATCTGCAAATACAGGTCAGAACCAGCTGGTCCCTGGCCTTTGGGTGAGAAGAGTATATTGCTGGGATGAATAGGACATCCCCTACAGAGAGCCACTTCTCCAAGGTTGAGAAACTTAACTAACCTACTACATACATAAAAACATAAATAGAATTTAAACAAAATGAGACAGCAAGGGAATGTGTTTCAAATGAAGGAACAAAATAAAACCCCAGAAGAACAAGTAAATGACATGGAAATAGACAATGTACCCAAGAAAGAGTTCAGAGTAATGATTGTAAAGATGATCCAAGAACTTGGGAAAAGAATAGATGCATGGAGCAAGAAGTTACAAGCAGTTTTTAACAATAAGTTAAAATATTTTAAGGGGATAGATTTCATTAAGTGTTATTAAAAAAAAAAAAAAAAAGTGAGTAAGCAAGCAAAGATACCATAAAAGAATGTAAAGAAATTTTGGAAATGATGGATATGTTTAGTGGCTTGGTTGTGGTGGTGGTATTACTGGTGCATGCACATGCTCAAGCTTATTCAGATATAAACATTAAATGTGTGAAAATCTTGTATATAAATTATACCTCAATAAAATAGCAACACCAAAAAGAGATTTGCATCTTGTTTAAATGTACTGAGGTATTCTCATTTTGATGAATAATGGATGTAGATGGTCAGAGTTAATTCAATTTTTTAATGTATTTATTTTTAATTGTAGGATAATTGTTTTCTTAAATAAACTTTATTCTATTTATAACAAAATAAAATGTAATTCTTTTAAATAAAATATGACTGAAGCATTTAAAAAGTATATATCAGGTATGTGTCCTTAGTTTGGCCAACTTTATTAAATTGTCTATATTTAAATTTGGCTTTTGTGATTCATTATTTGAATAAAATATTTGGAACATCTGTGCATGCACGTGTGTGTGTAAGAGATCTGCCTGTACAGGTGTAGGTAGTGGTATGTGTGTCCTAAGACAATTTCAGAAATGCCATTAAAATGTTTTAAGAACTTAAAAATAATGATGATATCATTTAATTTGATATGTTCAATTATAATTTGTTAGTGCCTAACTCCGGAGAAGGCAATGGCACCCCACTCCAGTACTCTTGCCTGGAAAATCCCATGGACGGAGGAGCCTGGTAGGCTGCAGTCCATGGGGTCGCTAAGAGTCGGACACGACTGAGCGACTTCACTTTGACTTTTCACTTTCATGCATTGGAGAAGGAAATGGCAACCCACTCCAGTGTTCTTGCCTGGAGAATCCCAGGGATGGTGGAGCCTGATGGGCTGCCGTCTATGGGGTCACACAGAGTCGGACACGACAGAAGCGACTTAGCAGCAGCAGCAGCAGCAGTGCCTAACTCTGATTAACAATGTCAAAATAACTCAGACTGTGTGATGCTAATATATTTAGTAATAAAAATTGTCCATTGTCATCAGATATATAGTCAAAGAACCTGATACATATGCACAGGCACATCAAGTCCAGAACAGTTATGTTCCACATTGAGATCTACCAGTAAAATAAGTTGAAATAATTTGTTTGAATCAACTTAGTGCAGAAAAACTTTAAAATATGCATAATGTCAATGTGATGCAGCAGTTAACAATTGTAAAGACTTGTAAAAGAAATGAGGCATATAATCATAATAAGGACTAAGAAGATAGATAAAAGGTAATTTGCTTTTAGCCAAAATTTTTATTACATGCCTCTAGAATTCCTCCAACTAAGAGTTTACAAACAACATTAAAATTGCCCGGTAACTTATATGTTTCTTCATTGCTGTATTATATTTACTTCCCACTCCTTGGATGTAATTTTGCCATCTGGTTTGTATTCTCATCTCAGTCTTGGAATATTCTCAAAGTTGTTGGTGTTGATTATCACCAAAAACTCCTAAATGCTAAATCAAATGGCTTTTTTCTTTTTCACTTTTCATCTTCTTCAATATTTTTCCTGTATTTTGCCCTATTGAATGACTGATTCATTCAACAAATCCTTGCAGAACATCTTCTATATAACAGGCATTGCGCTAGGTGTTGGAGATAAATAAGACTAAATTTTTGTCTTTGTGGTGCTTTTAAAAAGAACACATAAAAAATAAAAAAATAAAAAGAACACATATACCTTACATTCAAAGAAATTGTAGTAGAGTGGTTTAAGTGCTATGTTAGCAATATGATGGAGCTTAGTCTTGAAGGTTAAGTAGAAATTCACCAGGGGAAGAAGAGCTGTGATGAGAGGAGGGAGGGTGAATTAAGAGTAAGTTGTAGTATACATCAACACCCAAAGGTGAGAGAGAAAATAATGCACTTGAGAAACTGCAAATACTGTCATTCAGTATATCCAAGAGCTTGGTGTGCAAAGTAGTCACGTTTCTTCAAACGTCAAAATTCTCTCAAACTTTAGTACCTTTGCCCGTACTGGTCCTTTTGCCTACTTCCAGTTTTCTTACTATCAGTTTAAGAGGCAGGGATTTAGGAAAGCCTTTTGATATTGCCCCATCCCCACCTATCCTCTTTTTATCTCACATATGAATGATTTGTTATTCTTGTGTTTTCTTCTTGCCTAGGTCTCCTTCCACTTTTTTCCTCAAATACTCTCATTTTTTATGGTTAGAACAAAGTATTAATAGAAACTGCCTAAGTTTTATATAGATGACTCAATGCACACTTTTATAAAAAGCAAACCTGGAAACAAAGAGAGGGAACCACAGTGCATTTAAAATAGTTCCTGATTTACAAACAACTTTGTCAGGATTTTTGCTATTGCATAAAATGATGCACACGTTAAATTTTTCATCTTTAGAATGGCATAATGGTTTGTTCATGAGTATATATAAATTATCTATAAAAAGTCTGTCTGAGGAAAACAGTTTGAATGATACTAATCTCTTAAAGTTAACATAAATTGTCTCAGTTAATTGTTTCAAATTTTATTATATTGTTTTTAAAACAGTAGATTAAACTATTTTAGGGAATCTATAGTAACTATGCTATATGTGTTGGAGCTATTTCTGATTAAAATAATATTTTAAAGCAAGTGTTGAATCATTGAATATAGCAAACAAAAACAAAGTAAATTATTACTTACAGTATATTATGTTGCACTTTGCTTTTATAGCATATATAACCAATTACTTGCAAAAAGGCTCTCCATCTTTGCATGCACAAACACTATTTTCTGGGCTGAAATCTGTTTTTTTCCTGGACAATCATCAAAGTCAGTCACAAATGTACAATTGGCTGTAAATAATATTCAAAAATCCCTCAACAATATATAATAAATATTTCAAACTTAGCTAATACACATGTGAAAATTTCTACATGTTAGAAAAACTATATGTTAAAGAATCTTAAAATATAAAAATGAAAATAACTTTGTAGTACTTTGAAAATGTTCAGATATCATATTTTCAAGTACCAGTCTCTAAAAATCAAGATGAACAACACAAATTATTTTGTTCTGTTATTTTGTACCTGATGATTTTTACAACATGGCTTTAAAAACAGTCACTAAACAATATTATAGCTCAAAGACTATTTAGCATTTGAAGCAAAGTTCTTTTGGACTACATTTGAGCTTCATCTCTGGCTAAGGGAAGACAAAACAATCAGTATATATCCTGGTTTGCCAGGGCAGATTCAGTTTTATGCCTGTTGTCTTAGAGTAGGTATTAATACTGTTCTCTTCACTTTCAAAGTGCTCTGGTTGAGACAGGTAGGCTAGCTACCCTATTTGTAGGCCACTGGGGGTGGCAGGCACCTCAACCCCAATCCATGATGACTTTTTTTATATTTCTAAGGCTACCCTTGAGAGTCATTCTGTCAACGATATGGTTGCAGTATCCTTTCCAGCAATCTGTACTGAGAAAATTTTTCCTAGCATCTGAAAATCAGAGAGTAGGAAAATTTATTTCAAGTCATAGGATCTGTAAATATGCACGGAAACTGCAATTTCAAGAAAGGGAGAACTATTTTGGTCCTCCATTGGCCTAAACACAAATATGACATTCTATAAGCATGAAATTTCAGATGGCACAAGTCCCAGGTTAGACATGGCAGGCAAGAAGAGGAAGTAGCTCTAATAAGATCTGGCCTAGAAGATCCAAAGGAAATTGTTTGCTCTTTGGAAAGCATATTTTTTCCTAATACAAAATATGGCACACTGGTTTTGCTACATAAACATATTTTTAAATAAATGAAAGGGTGACATCAGAAAAATACAGTATTTTAAAATAGTTTCTTTGAATCTGAAAATCATTTCAGTTGACCAAAATGTACCATTGACCATCTAACTACCATCTAATATTGGAAAAGTCCCTCACCAGAATTAGTGTGTCAAATGGTACTGCTTAGAGAAATTTTAGTCACATCTCCTTTTAACAAGCAACATTTTGAAAAAGAATTGTACTTCTTGGCTTTGCAAAGATGATAGGCTATTTTATAGACAAATATGATTATATAATTTATATCTTTGGGTATTTCTTTACTTTTACAGGGATTCACATGATTTTTATTATAAATAAGTACGTGATTGTATTGAATATATTGCAGAGCAATCTTTTTCTGAAAAATAAAGTACAATATTGTATATTATAAGAAATAAAGTGTTAAATATAAGTGACCTAAAACAATCACTAATAATGACACAAGAAAAACTTCTAGTTGACAGTCCATCGAATATTGATATTTACCTTAGATATCAGAGACAAACATGTTAGCTTCAAGAAAAAACAATTATTTATCCCTTGTAAAAAATAGACATCTTTAAAAAGAATCAAATACTTTCATGTTTGTGAATTTTTAATAATGGAACCTCTGCTTAGAGTTCTGTCTAGTCCCTTAGGCTACCTATTGCACCCTTGATTCCTTCTATGATTAATATCTAATGAATTCCTTATATCTTGAACCTATGGAAATAAATCAATTAAAATTTTTCTTACTTTGTGCACAATGTATGGTCAGAAAACAGCAGAAGAGGAACAGAATTCGATTCAATCTAAATATGTAGTCCACCATCATGAGAGTAAGGAAGAAACACCAGTGGTCCTCACAGAAGCACCTAAAGACTACTGCAATTATGAGAGAAGATCAGTGAACAGAGACTGTGAGTGGTTATTAAAGGAGAGAAGTGAGAATGGATTTCGAACTTTCTCCTCCAGCCTCTGTAAATTACTAGGTAACTTTCTCGTCATGCACTTGTTGGTTCTTCATATCTATAGTTCCTATATATAGGACATACGTGACTTGTCCGTGAGTTGTATACCACTTGAGTTTAGTCATAGGTTATTTGTTACTTTCAAAAACTATTTGTTCATCTTTGTACTAGGTTTTACTGTTTGGCACCCCCACACTTCATGCATGAAATATACTTCCATGAATACAGTTTTCAACCCTGTGCAAATCAGAAATCTCTGACCTTATAGCCACCAGACTGCTAAACAATAATCTGAGGACATCACTGAGTATCATTGGGAAGGAGAAGAGATGAAGAAAGAGTAAGAAAAAAGGAAGTTGAAAAAGGCAGAAAGAAAAATGGAAGTAAGGAGAGTTGTCAGGAAGAGAAAATAAGGAGGAGACATGGAAGGAAATATTAGGCAAAGCAATAGACATGGATGTAATCCAGCTAAAACACCAGGCTTTCATTAGGATTCCCTCTCTCTCTACCCTCAAGTTCACAGTTATCAGCATGTCACTTCACATTCTGCTAATATTCTACCATATGTTTTCCATTAAGCTCATTTTGATAAGTTTTTAACCTTCTACCCACTGTGTATCTCAAAATCTACTACTTCCCTTACCTACTGGCAAATGTATTTTTTGTACTATTTCCTGCTTGGAAGGTGTCCATTATTGTACTTTATTCTCCACTCCTTCTTCCTGGAAACCAATAAAATGGAAGTTTCATGAGAGTTCCAGGGTGAGTCATGCCACCTGTTAACACAAATAATTTTTTATCTACCTGGCCCTTGTTGACTTAGTATAATTAATTTGATTCCAATAATTATATTTCATTTAAAAATAATCTCCTTGTTTTAGAACACTTATATCAGTAAAATAGGTATTTCATTGTATTAGTACACTGTTATGAGAATATATATTGATTGTTTAGTTGCTGAATCTTGTCCAACTCTTTTGCAATCACATGGACTATAGCCCACTGGGCTCCTCTGTCCATGGAATTTCCCAGGCAAGAATACTGGAGTCGGTTGCCATTTCCTTCTCCAGGGGATCTTCCCGACACTGGGATTGAACCCATGTCTTCTGCACTGGCAGGTGGATCGTTACCACTGAGCCACAAGGGGAACTGAGAATATATATATCCACTTTTGAAAATGGGAATTTTAATTTTTTTCAATTACCATGAGAGCTAAATTCTTATTTAAGTGTTTAGTAAGAAATAAGATATGAAGTGTTATGAATCACAGAGAGTAGTAGTCCAACTCTATGTAACCTCTGTCTGAATCTCCTTTACAAAATTACACTTGCCTTTGAGATGAATCCAGGCTTTTCTTGGCTCAAAATTTATAGGTTACTATTGTCACTAAAGTGCTCTGCTTAAACATTCTGATGACAAGTAACTCAGACCCTCAGAAACCAGCCCGCTCTGTCAGAAGAATTCCTTCTTCTATTAAACCAAAATCTACTCTCCTGCAACTTACAGCCAATATGGAGACAATTTACCTTGGACCAATGGAAGACCTGCCATATGGTGAGACCTTATCTCATTGACTATGAGTGTAATTAATGTCCCCCTTCTTCATCTCTATTCTTTCTAAGACAGTAAGATTTTTTGAACTGAAAGGAATAAAAATAATTAGTAACAACAACATTTTAATGATAAGAACAACTCATATGTTGGTTCTTATCTTCTCTTGCCTACTCAAGGACTCTGCTCTGCAATGCTTCCTTCTCTCCTCTACAACAGAATTTTTGGTTCTCCATTGGATCATTCCCATCAATAAACATGCTCTTATGCATCTCAAAAACAAACAAAAACCTTACATCTTCCTCTAGATATTTTCCTTACTTTCATTAACAGCAAAACTCCTCAAAAGAGATGTCTAGATTTGTTACTTTCAACTTTTCTTCTACATTGTCTTGAACCCACTTCAGTCAAACTTTCTTCTCTCTATTTCACTAAAACTGCTCCTACTATGCTCAACATTGATTACCATGATGTTAAGTCTAAAGGCCAATTCCCAGGCTTCATGTTACATGACTTATTTTCATGACCATGTGTCCCAGTTTACCCAGAACAGTCATGGTTTTGGCCAGTTCTCTCCATATGGTTATTAATACTGTTATCTTTCACTCTCATAAGTGTCCCAATTTGAACAAGCTACATAATCAGCTCACCCTACCTATCTGACACAGTGGTTCACTCTCTAGTTCTTGAAAAACTCTATTCACTTGGATTCTAGGACATCCCCCTCTTTTGCTTTTTCTTAGTTTACTGGACATTCCTTCAGAGTTGTCTCTGTTGCCTTGTTAATTTCTAAACCATGGAGTACCCTGGTCTAAAGCTAAACCTCTTCTATTTTCTATCTCACTTCATAGGAGATACCATCTCACCCCAGGCAAATGACTTCAACATTTCTATCCCCACTCCAAAGTGCTCAAACTGCACACTCATATGAAATTTCCACCTGGTTGTATAATAGGTGTCTCAAACTTATTTCCAAAAGCCCCTTCCAATCTTTCCCCTTAAATAAACTCCTTGAAGTCTTAGATTCGACATATTCTAACCATATATCCTTTTAATTGCTTCCTTGTTTACTGAACTTCAAACCACTGCACTGGCTTCCTTACTGTTATTCCAAAATATTAGCACCCTCCTTCTTGGCCTGAAACGCTCCAACTCCAAATAACCAAGTTTCAGTCTTTCCTTCAGGTTTCTGTTAAATGCCAACTTGTGAGGCCTTCCCTGGTCACCCTATTTTAATTTTGTATCACCTCCATAACCCCAGCTCTTGCAAATCTCCTTCCCTGCTTTATTTTGCTTCATAACAGTTATTATCATCTGAAACTCTATACATTTTGTTAGTCGATTATTTCTGTCTCTTTCTATTAGAAGGTAAGATTCATGGAGGCAGATGTTATTTAAGCAGAGACATAAAGGAATTGATGGAGGAGTCACATGGTTTTCTAGCTGAAGGACTTCTGGGAAAAGGGAACAGAGTGACATTGTATTACTGAATCAAACTTGGGTCCACTTGCGTTCAGTAAAGCTAATCTACTGACATCAGGTTGTGGTGAAGGGAAGTACAGCATTTATTGAAGGGCAACAAGCAAGGAGTCTAAGGCAGCTAGTGCTTAAAAGACTTGAACTCCCAGAAGGCTTTCAGGGAAAGGTTTATAAAGACAGGTGATGTTGGGGGATTGTGAGGAGTGTGATCAGCTTCTGGACATTCTTCTGATGGATTTGTGCTGAGGTAATTGGGATTCAACGCCATTGACCTTCTGGTTTCACCTGGTCTGGAGTCTACTTGCTTGTAGGCAGCACATAATTAACATCTC
Organism: Bubalus kerabau; assembly: GCF_029407905.1. Taxonomy (NCBI): domain Eukaryota; kingdom Metazoa; phylum Chordata; class Mammalia; order Artiodactyla; family Bovidae; genus Bubalus; species Bubalus kerabau. The sequence continues at coordinate 81,144,528 of NC_073647.1, forward strand.
CCACCTGGCAGGGATTTCAGTATCTGTAAAGCAGCTCAAAGGACATGGCTCAGAATATTATCTATAGCTCTTGAGGAGGAACTAAATGTCCCTGACTTTGTTTAATGGATAAGCTATTATTATTTTGTCTTGCTTGACTGTTTTCCTTTCTTTCTGCATTTACTTTCTTCTCTGATTAAATATACTCTTTGGAACTTGGGGGAGCTTAGGAGGCCACAGTTTTTCTACAGATAAGAGGCAGGGGGAAGACATAGGGGGAGGGACTGTTCTGGGAAGGCCTCATAGGGTCCTGCTTGGTTGCAATTACGTGACTTAATTTGAAAACATCACATTGACCACTGAGAAAATACTTCAAGGGGAAAGGGTAGAAGCAGTGGGGATAGTAGGAAACTATCACAGCCTTCTGGCTTCAGCTTCCACATATGAACAGCTTGTAAGTTCATCACTCCTATCCTTACAGCAAAGAAAAGGCTGAACAAACTGAAGATCAGTGATTTTCTTAGATGCATCAGAGAATTGAGGCCACAGACCAAATCATTGCCTCCTAAAACTAGAGTGACAGGTGAACATAGAAAATAAAATTCCAGATCCTCTTATCTGGAGTAGAAGCCACTGGAGCCAGTAACTGATAGAAACACTTAAATGCTAATTAAAGAGTTGCTGGAGACTGAACATGGACCAGCTGGATAGTTAAAAAACTCCTGGGGCTCAGTCTGAGAGGGGGCACATTTTCATTAATTTTAACTCCCGGAGCCCCACCAGATTTTCAAGGTGAAGATCCGAGGAAAATCCATCATATTTTAGGTAGGCGGAAGGGAAAAGTAACCATACTGAAATATTACCAGAGAAAAGTAACCACTTTGAAATGTTCAGAGTGTTCTGTTCTCTGTAACAAAGGCCTGACCTCAGAAAGTATCTTATCTAACTTAAGGGGAGAGGATCTAGGCAACTCCAGGCCTTTCTAGTTTTCCTTTTTCAGATACAAAAGGTAGAAAAAAGAACAAATGTTTCTGAAAGTCACAGTTCAAGGACTCAGGGCCACTAACAAAATGAGCTCTAATCACAAGATTGAACAAGTTTCATATCTCTGGAATCCTTGCTTTTGTTATCTCCAGACTTTCATAAAGCCTTCTTTTAGTACCTAGAATATTCTCCACTCTCCTTTAATATGAATAACCCCCATTTCTCACTTGTAACTTAGACTGTCATTTCCTCCAAAACGTCATACTTGACCCTTTAGTTTGAAACAGATGCTCTTTTTGCCTGCTCCTTTGGCAGTCTCTGCATATCTGTCAGAGAAGGCAATGGCACCCCACTCCAGTAATTTTGCCTGGAGAATCCCATGGACAGAGGAGCCTGGTGGGCTGCAGTCCGTGGGGTCGCTCGAGTCGGACACGACTGAGCGACTTCACTTTCACGCATTGGAGAAGGAAATGGCAACCCACTCCAGTGTTCTTGCCTGGAGACTCCCAGGGACGGGGGAGCCTGGTGGGCTGCCATCTATGGGGTCTCTTAGAGTCGGACACGACTGAAGCGACTTAGCAGCAGCAGCAGCATATCTGTAGCATGGCTTTTTTTTTTTTTTTTTTTTTTGGTCTAAGATATCTTTATTTGTATTTTTTATTGTAAAACATACATATAACAAAGTCATCACTCTAAACATTTTTAATGTACTGTCAGTGAATGGCATGAAGTATCTTCACGTTATTGTGCAGCCATCACCACCTTCCATCTTCAAAACTCTTTCATCTTCCTCAACTGAAACTATATCCATTTCCTAATTCCACTACCTCCCTCCCCCCGCCCCCAGCACCTGGAAGTAGCATGGCTCTTAAACTGACTTGTTTATTTATCATCTATCTATCTCTCCAATAATACTGAAACCTTTGAGAGCAGAGATTTATTCATCTTTATCTCCTCAAAGTCTGATGTAATATCTGTCTTAGACATAGTAGATGAACAAGAAATGTTTTATGAATAAATGCTTAACTGAATGAATACATTTTCCTTTTCTTCAATCTAATCTCCAAGTCTCTACATTCCCTTTCACTCATTTCTTCCCTTTCTTATAAGTCAGACATTTCTCTTTTTTGATTTAATGTGTTTTAAAGACTTCTGTTTTGAAGTTTCCACTGGCAGAAAACTTTGTGTATGTGTGTGTATATATGCATATATATTTGATTAACTTATGTTATTACTGATTTAGAATACTAAAAAAATGGAAGTAATACACTTTTGGAGTTAATGGCGACATCCTCCAAGAGGGTTTTTGCCACATGCTGCATGACCTAGGTCTCCTGCACCCAGAGCTCCTGCCCATGCAGCAGGCCACTGCTGATCCTTGCCTCCACACGAGATACTCAAACACTCAAAGGCAGGTCTGGCTCAGTCTCTGTGGGGTCTCTGGGTCCTGGTGCACACAAGGTTTCGTTTGAACCTTTTGAGCATCTCTGGTGGGTATGGGGTTTGATTGTAAATGTGATTTTGCCCCTCCCACCGTCTTGCTGGGGCTTCTCCTTTGCTGTTGGATGTGGGGTAACTTTTATTTGGTGGGATCCAACATTTTCCTGTCGATAGCTGTTCAGCAGCAAGTTGCAATTTTGGAGTTCTCTCAGGAGAAGGTGAGTACACGTCCTTCTACTCCACTATCTTGTGTTTTGTTCTTTACCAACTGAGCTATCAGGGAAGCTTGAAAGCTGTGCTGATGGGCACTTAATATTCAGAAGGCCCATGGGGTTGTGAGTAAACAACACCTGCCTTCAAGGAATGTTCTAGGAGTGTTCATCAAAGCACAGGGCAGATGTTCAAGAGTCAATTGCAAGATGTTTCACTTATACCCCTACAAACTCTGGAAGTTGGTGATGGATAGGGAAGCCTGGCATGCTGCAGTCCACGGGGTTGCAAAGAGTCAGACAAAACTGATTGACTGAACTGAATTGACCCTTCAAACGAAATTGTGCCCATTGGCTCCAGAAGTTTGTTGTTTCCTTGTCTCAACTGCCAAGCGCTGGGGGTAGCTGGTTACACTTCAAGGAATCTTGAAGGAAAGAACCTCAAGACAGCAAATTTTTTGAGCTATTTCAAATCCGAAAAGATGATGCTGTGAAAGCACTGCACTCAATATGCCAGCAAATTTGGAAAACTCAACAGTGGCCACAGGAGTGGAAAAAATCAGCTTTCATTTCAATCCCAAAGAAGGGTAATGCTTGATGCTAGGAAAGATTGAAAGCAGAAGGAAAAGGGGACAACAGAGGATGAAATGGTTGGATGGTATCACCGACTCAATGGACATGAATTTGAGCAAGCTCTGGAGTTCATGACATACAGGGAAGCCTGGCATGCTGCAGTACAGTTTAGTTCAGTCACCTTCCAATGAATATTCAGGACTGATTTCCCTTAGGATTGACTGGTTGCATCTCCTGGCAGTCCAAGGGACTCTCAAGAGTCTTCTCCAACACCACAATTCAAAATCATCAGTTCTTCAGTGCTCAGCTTTCTTTATAGTCAAACTCTACATCCATACATGACTATTGGAAAATCAATAGTTTTGGCTAGACAGACCTTTTTTGGCAAAGTAATGTTTCTGGCTTTTAATATGCTGTCCAGGTTGGGATAGCTTTTCTTCCAAGGAGCAAGCATCTTTTAATTTCATAGCTGCAGCCACCATCTGCAGTGGTTTTGGAGCCCAAGAAAATAAAGTGTCTCACTGTTTCCATTGTTTCTGCAACTATTTGTCATGGAGTGATGGAACTGCATGCCATGATCTTAGTTTTTTGTTTTTTTGAATGTTGAATTTTAAGCCAACTTTTTTACTCTCCTCTTTCACTTTCATCAAGAGACTCTTCAGTTCCTTTTCACTTTCTGCCATAAGGGTGGTGTCATCTGCATATCTGAGGTTATTGATATTTCTCCCAGCAATCTTGATTCCAGTTTATGCTTCATCCAGCCCAGCATTTTGCATGATGTACTCTGCATATAAGCTAAATAAACAAGGTGACAATATACAGTCTTGATGTACTCCTTTCCCAATTTGGAACCAGTCTGTTTTTCCACGTTTGGTTCTAACTGTTGCTTCTTGACCTGCATACAGATTTCTCAGGAGGTAGGTAAAGTGGTCTTGTAGTCCCATCTCTTGAAGAATTTTCCACATTTTGTTATGGTCTACACAGTCAAAGGCTTTGGCATAATCAATAAAGCAGAAGTAGATGTTTTTCTGGGACTCTCTTGCTTTTTCAATGATCCAAAGGATGTTGGCAATTTGATCTCTTGTTCCTCTGCCTTTCCTAAATCAAGCTTGAACATCTGGAAGTTTGTGGTTCATGTACTGTTGAAGCCTGACTTGGAGAATTTTGAGCATCACTTTGCTAGGGTGTGAAATGAGTGCAATCGTGCATTACTTTGAACATTCTTTTGCATTGCCCTTCTTTGGGATAGAATGAAAACTGACCTTTTCCAGTCCTGTGGCCACAGCTGAGTTTTCCAGATTTGCTGGCATATTGAGTGCAGCACTTTCACAGCATCATCTTTTAGGATTTGAAATAGCTCAACTGGAAATTCATCACCCCCACTAGCTTTGTTCATTGTGATGTTTCCTAAAGCCTATTTGACTTTGCATTCCAGGATGTCTGGCTCTAGGTGAGTGATCACACCATTGTGATTATCTGGGTCATGAAGATCTTTTTTGTATAGTTCTTCTTTCCCCTCTTTTTAATATATTTTGCTTCTGTTAGGTTCATGCCATTTCTGTCCTTTATTTTGACCATCTTTTCATGAAATGTTCCCTTGGTATCTCTGATTTTCTTGAAGAGATCTCTAGTCTTTCCCACTTTATTGTTTTCCTCTGTTTCTTTGCATTGATCACTGAGGAAGGCTCTATCTCTCCTTGCTATTCATTGGAACTCTGCATTCAAATATGTATATCTTTCCTCTCCTGTGCTGCAGTCCATGGGGTTGCAGAGTCGGATACAACTGAGCAAGTGACCTGACTGACTGACATTTTTGGAGTTTTAATTCTGAGTACAGAAGAAATATTTGGTCCTGATACAAGCATTTTATTTACTTCAAGACTTCCCTAAAATATGTATTTCTTTCAGTTTATTTTTGAGTAATGCAAAGAGTAATTTATTGTTTTCTGTATAAGGTAATACACATAGAACACTTGCTTTATCATCATTTATAATTATAGAAAACAGAAATAATGAAATAATGTATTCATGCTAAAGAGCTATGCTATTACTAAATGACAATACAAAGCAATGATATAAAGTAACTTACATTATGGCGTGGGCTGAAAAAATTCAGTGACAATTCAGTTTTGTTGTTTGTTTTTTTATAAGTATCAGTTTTTCTGATATTTGCCAACAGAATATGGAGGAAATTAAGATCATTAGATCACACAATGTTAAAACTATAAGATGCTTTGTTTACAAATGGTGAAAATGAGTTTTCAGATAAGTTAATGCCTTCACTCAAATCACATAGTTTAGATTGGGGTTATTGTTTCTCAGCCTTTTGGCTAAGATCAAGTGTAGATTCGGGATAATGTGAAATAATATTTCTTTGTTTTCATACCTGATTGTATGAATAATAATAATAAAACCTACATTTGCATAGTGCTGTAAAGTTTAAAAAGTACTTTCAGATGCACTTCTTTGATCCTCAAAACCATCTTCAAGGTAAGGCAAATATTATCCTCAATTTATAGATGAAAAAGCAGGTGGTGGTGGAGGGAGGGCTCAGAGATTATATAACCTCTAAATTTACATGATCAGTAAAGATGTAGAACTGGAACTAGTCTTTTGGCTCTAAATCACACAATAAATCACAATAAAATGTATAGGAATCTGAATTAGCAAGATAATAACAAAAATTCACACACTTTTAGATTTATTTTTATCCTCTCAGATATCTCACTAAAGAATTATAAATGGTAGACTTTGAGGAAGTTCAGTTGATAAAATACTCTGAGGTAGTTCAGTTTATAAAATACTCTCAGAGTCAGTTTTCCAATGTTTCAAAGTAATTTTGAACTTTAACTACAGTGAATAAGTTTCCTATAATGGTATATATCAGCTTAACAAAAACAGCAGAGTGAAATCTGTATTAAGTTGGATAAAGCTCATTGGATATTTATCCATCATTAGATATTTCAACTTCTGAAGGTTTGCTCAAGTCTTGGGCAACTTACGAGGTACCTAGCCCTGTATTTGGAGAAGGCACTGGCACCCCACTCCAGTACTCTTGTTTGGAAAATCCCATGGATGGAGGGGCCTGGTGGGCTGCAGTCCATGGGGTCGCTAAGAGTCAGACAAGACTGAGCGACTTCACTTTCACTTTTCCCTTTCATGCATTGGAGAAGGAAATGGCAACCCACTCCAGTGTTCTTGCCTGGAGAATCCCAGGGACGGGGGAGCCTGATGGGCTGCCGTCTATGGGGTCGCACAGAGTCGGACACGACAGAAGCGACTTAGCAGCAGCAGCCCTGTATTAGGCATTCTAAGGGCTACAGAACTCAAATAAGACATGGTTGCTGATCCTTGAGAATTCAACACCCTGATTGAGCTGTCCAAATCAGTAAGTATAAAGCAATTATATGAAAAGCAAGTACAAAAGTGGTGCAGTTTATAAATGTTAAAGGAATTCACAGAAAAGATCAGTAAGGCCAGAGTAGCAGAAAGATGTCTCATTATGCTGAGAGTAATAATATTGAATAGAGGTTATAAGCATACATTTTGGGAATAAGTTACCTAAATTTAAATTCCAGTTTTACCATTGCTAACTGGGTGGCCTTGGGCAAGTTACTTAACCTCTCTGGTGCCTCAGAGTCCTCACTTGTAGAACAGGGATAATGATATTACCTATATCATAGGATTATTGGTAATATCAAATGACTTATTTTTTATAACGTTCAGAAAAATTCCAGATACTAAATATATGTGAATAAGACATAAAATAATGAGTAACCTGGATACATGGTAGGGTAGACTAGAGGGTAAAGCTTGAAGCTAAGGAAAACCAGATGAGAAGCTCCTTCATTAATCCAGGCTGAAATGATGCAGGATGGGAAGGATGTGACAGAAAATTCAGAGGGATGATGGGCGTCTTTGGTGATGGATAGGAGATAATGAAAGGGAAGGAGAGCCTGAAATATAAAATGGTCATGAATTGATCCTTAGGTTAAAGCTTGGGAAGCCAGGCTAATACTGGGACCTTTGAAATCATTTATAGCTTTCTGGATCTGTGTGTGTGTGTGTGTGTGTGTGCGTGTGCACGTGTGCTGTCATTTCAGTCGTGTGTTTGCGAACCCATGGACTGTAACCCGCCAGGCTCCTCTGTCCATGGGATTCTCCAGGCAAGAATATTGGAGTGGATTGTCCTGCCCTCCTCCAGGGGATCATCCCATCCTAGGGATCGGACCCAGGTCTCTTATATCTCCTGCATTGACAGGCGGGTTCTTTACCACTAGCGCCACCTGGGAAGCCATATATACATGCCTTGAAGAGATTTTTTAGACCAGGAGCGACATGGGATTACAATGAGTGAAGCATACTTAAACCTCCTGAACTACATCATGGGTCAAGCAATTCTTTCCCTTCAGAGTTCACTAAGAACCTTGACTAGGCAATTCACAATTTTTGAAAAATTCACACATTTAGATTTAAGGCATTGCTTAGCAATGATGAGGTCTTCAATGAAATGATTCAAGAATGAATTGACTGGACTGTGGAAGGACAGTTTTATTATTGTAAGTTTCATGACATGGACATTGCAAAGAAAACTTACAGTTGGCCACTAGAAAGATTTTAAAAGTACTCGACTCATTGGAAAAGACTCTGATGCTGGGAGGGATTGGGGGCAGGAAGAGAAAGGGACGACAGAGGATGAGATGGCTGGATGGCATCACCGACTCAATGGACATGAGTCTGAGTGAACTCCAGGAGTTGGTGATGGACAGGGAGGCCTAGCGTGCTGCGATTCATGGGGTTGCAAAGAGTCGGACACGACTGAGCGACTGAACTGAACTGAACATACAAACAAGGTTTTGGTTTTTTTTTTGTTTGTTTGTTTTTGTTTTTCCTACAAGATATATGCACACACTTACGGCTTTTCATCTGAAACGTGTATATTGCATGTTCAATTCAGTTCAGTCGTTCAGTCATGTCCGACTCTTTGCGACCCCATGAATTGCAGCATGCCAGGCCTCCCTGTCCAACACCAACTCCCGGAGTTCACTCAAACTCACGTCCATCAAGTCGGTGATGCTATCCAGCCATCTCATCCTCTGTCGTCCTCACTCCTTCTTCCCCCAATCCCTCCCAGCATCAGAGTCTTTTCCAATGAGTCAACTCTTCGCATGAGGTGGCCAAAGTACTGGAGTTTCAGCTTCAGCATCATTTCTTCCAAAGAACACCCAGGACTGATCTCCTTTAGAATGGACTGGTTGGATCTCCTAGCAGTCCATGAGACTCTCAAGAGTCTTCTCCAACACCACAGTTCAAAAGCATCAATTCTTTGGTGCTCAGCTTTCTTCACAGTCCAACTCTCACATCCATACATGACAACTGGAAAAACCATAGCCTTGCATGTTACATTACTATAAATGTTTGGTTAAGCAAATTCCTCTGGCTCATTACAGATGGACTTTGAGATAAGTTCTCAAGTGTGCAGAGTTCAGAAGTGTTTATCTACCATTTATATAAATCAGTGAGCACTTCTCCATTCTTTTTTTTTTTTTCCTCTCCCTTACATGCACACACACAAACTTTTCTGTTTTTCTACCTTCAAACGGAAGGAAGAAAACTCATGCTTCAGATTAAAGCCATGAAGGGTTCTTTTGGCTTTTGCCTTTGCTTTTTTGCCTGACAAACATGTACTCAGTTTCTTTCCAAGGAAGACACCTACTTTTCTACATTAACAGAAAACCCAACAAATTATTTGGTTACCCTGTTCTGCTCTCTCATAGTACCCTTTGCTTATTCTTCACAGCATGTATCACACTTTTTCCTCTAGACAGATAGATATGATTTAATGTTTGTCTCCCCTGATGACCATGTTGTCTTTATACACCAGTGTATTCCCAGTACATAAAGTGATGTCTGGCAGACAGGTGCTCAGTACCTATTTGTTTAATGAACAAAGTGGAGAAGAAAGCTGGCATTCATTTAACACTTAGCCTCATGCTAGACACATTCACATAAATTCACATTTATACTTTATAACAGTTTTGTGAGGAAGGAATTATTAGCACATTTTTAAGAGGATGAAAGTCAGAGAGACTATATAACTCTCCTAATATCACAGCATTATTAGCTAGCAGTGTCAGGATTCAAACTGAGGATCCTTTGAATTCAAAGCTAGTGCTCTCACTCTACCACATTGCTTCTTCTTTTATTGTAAATTGAGATATAATCGATATACAACATTGTGTAAATTTCATATATATATATATATATATATATATAGCAATATGATCACTATGGGAGCATTAGCTAACACCTCTCTCATGTCACATAATTATTTCTTCTTGTGTTGAGAACAGCTAAGATCTAGTCTCTGTGGGAGAGGGCGAGGGTGGGATGGTTTGGGAGAATGACATTGAAACATGTATATTATCATATGTGAAATGGATTGTCAGTCCAGGTTCGATGCATGATACAGGGTGCTCGGGGCTGGTGCACTGGGATGACCCAGAGGGATGGGATGGGGAGGGAGGTGGGATGGGGGTTCAGGATGGGGAACACATGTACCCCCGTGATGGATTCATGTCAATGTATGGCAAAACCACTACAATATTGTAAAGTAATTAGCCTCCAAAAAATAAATTAATTAATTTTAAAAAAGATCTAGTTTCTTAGCAACTTTAAATTGTATAACACAGTTTTGTTGTCTATAATCACTATGTTGTGCCTTAGATTTCCAGAATTTATTTACTTACTAGTTGCAAGTTTTTACCCTTAAACAACATCTCCCCAGGTCCTCCATTCCCCCAGCCCTTTACTACATTACTTCAATATCTGTTTACTGTGACTTCTCTATTGACTCAATGATGTAAAGGATGTACCAGGGAGCCATATTTAAAAGAAACAGAAGGAAGGAATATGACAAATATTTGAAGCTAAATATTTTCACTTCAATTCCAAATATCTAAATATCACAGAGAAAGTTGGATTACAAACAACTATACAAATGAATTTTTGTAAAGTAACATATTGATAAATTGGGGTGTCAACAGCACACCCCTGAAATTTTTAAAACATATTTTATTTTGGGTATTTTAAAATTTAATAGGTAATACGTATACAAATAATAAATGCTGAACATGGTTTAGAAAAAATGGAACCCTCCTACAAGATTGGTGGGAATGCAAACTGTTGCAGCCACTATGGAGAACAGTATGGAGGTTCCTTAAAAAAATGAGAAAAAAGAGCTAACATATGACCCAGCAATCCCACTCCTGGGCTTATATTCAGAGGAAACCATAATTCAAAAAGATACATGCACCCCAGTGTTCATAGCAGTGCTATTTATAATAGCCAAAACATGGAAGCAACTTAAGTTTCTATCAACAGATGAATGGGTAAAGATGTGGTACATATATACAATGGAATATTACTTAGCCATAAAAAGAATGGAATAATTCCATTTGCAGCATCAGGGATGGACCTAGAGGTTATCATACTAAGTGAAGTATACCAGACAAAGAAATACAAGTATATGATATCGCTTAATATGTGGAATCTATAAAATACAAATGCACTTATTTAAAAAACAGAAACAGACTCACATAGGCATAGAAACAAACTTATGGTTTTATGGGAGGAAAGATGAATTAGGAGTAGGGATTAATAGATATGTACTACTATATATAAAACAGATAAACGACAAGGATTTACTGTATAGTACAGGGAACTCTATTCAGTATGTTGTAATAACCTTTAATGGAAAAGAATATGAGAAGGAATATGTATATATAATTATAACTGAATCACTTTGCTGTATATCTGAAACTAACACAATATTGTAAGTCAACAATGTGCTGTGCTCAGATCACTCAGTTGTGTCTGATTCTTTGTGACCTTTTGGACTGTAGCCCGCCAGGCTCCTCTATCCATGGGATTTTTCAGGCAAGAATACTGGAGTAGGTTGTTATTTCCTCCTCCACGGGATCTTCCTGATCCAGGGATCAAACCCATGTCTCCTGTGTCTCCTGTATTGCAGGTGGATTCTTTACCACTGAGCCATCAGTAAAAAGGTAATATGTACTCCTATTTGAAAAAATAAAACAATACAGAAGCTTATAAAGTAAAGCTCCAAATCACCTTAACCTCCCTTCCAATCCTACTCTCTGGCAGTAACCAGATTCAATAATTTGATGTGTTGTGAACATGTATTTTTGTTTCTGAAAAAATATCTACAATTTCCACTAAAAGACTGTTATGAAACTCACAATTGGCAGTTATTATGACAGTGAATCCAGGTGTTGGTAAATGTTTTTCATTTAGTGTGTTTTTTCTCAGAGCATGTCTTTGTAGTAATTTACATGCAGGGTTCAAAGGGCCGTGCAGATTTCATATGGTACTTCCTACTTAAGGAAGTCTTTTCTTTTCCTTTTTCTTCTTCTCTTATAGTCACTCACATATTTATTTGTTCCAATATGTATTGAGTGCCTACAATATGTCTGGCACTAGGAATATAATCATGAACAAGACAGACACAGTCCTTGGTCTCCTTATAGGTTAAAGGGAAGAACCCCAAAGGGAAGAGACAAATACACAATTTTAACTCAAGGTGATGAGTAGTATGACAGAATGTGACTCTTAAACTTTAGTGCACAGCACAGTCGTTTGGAATTCTGGCCAAATTGCAGTCTGGTCCTACACCAGACCCACTAAATCTGGAGAGTAGATACTAGGAATTTGTATTTTAATAAGCTCCCAGGTGGCTCCAACTGGAGTATTTTATTTTGGCGACGTATAGAGGCAGAAGGAGAGCAATAGGGAGTATGTATGTGGCAATAAGTTTGTTTAAAGGGAGTTAAGGAAGACTTCTGCAAACAGTATGTCTAAATTGAGACCTGAACAATGAGTCAGGACTAACTAGGCAATTGGAATTTGGGGGTGGGGAGGTGGATAAGTACAAAAGAAGAGAGACTTGCCTGAATCTGAGAGGGAGAGGGCCTACACTCAGGAAATGAAAGAAGTTCAATATGGCTAAAGAGTACAGTTTGAGGTGGGTAGGTAAATGGCAGGTGAATAAGAACCCCTTTGGAAAGAGTAGTTTGAAGTGACAACCAAGGCTAGTATCGTAGGAATTGTTAACATTTAGGGGAAGTGAAGAGGAGGTCAAGAAGACTAACATGGGCCATTCAATTATTTTCTGTCATGTCTTTGTCATATACTTTTTCCCACTTATACATATATCATTTTCTCTCTAAACAAAAAATAATCCCTTACATTTTTACTCTCATACATTTTTCCTTTCAAATGGACTGTCACAACAAATATATGAGATACATTGGGCAGATATTATTATTTCCATTTTACTCACAAGAAAACTATGGCTCATAGAAGTTAAATTTCTTAAGGCCTCAAAGTTACTAAGAAGCACAAAACTGATACATGATTTAGATTTTTTTAATGTTTGTTATGATTTGTTTTGGGGTATGTTTTTCAATGTTCTTATACTCTCTATTCCCCTATTTGAGGGTTTCTTGAATTCTGACTTTATCTGCCAAAATTATATACATTCCAGCCAACTGAAAGCCATTACACTGTTGAAAATATTGTCACAAACTAGTAATGATGGCACAGGTCCCAGCAACTTAAGTAAGACCTACTCTTTTTCAGCCCTCTCTATGATGGATAACTTTTAATTTTTTTTAGTAACAAGCTTGTAGAAGAAAAGGAATGTGTTGACATTATAGTACATGTTGCAAAATCAGCAGCACCTTGTGAGTACTTATTAACTAAGTACAATATTCATAGTAATAGACTTTTCTATAACAGCCCAACATACTATAAAAGAGTTTATTGCTATGATTTTCAGTTTCAAAGTTCAAATAAAGCAGAATGCTTTCATAAAACACCATTGACATAAACTCAGTTTCTGGAAATGTGCTTCCTTTAACTTTCAAAGTGTTAGTCGCTCAGTCATGTACGACTCTTTGCGACCCCATGGACTGTAGCCTGTCAGGCTCCTCTGTCCATGGAATTCTCCAGGCAAGAATACTATAGCAGGTTGCCATTTCCTTCTCCAGGGGATCTTCCTGACCCAGGGATTGAACACAAGTCTCCCACATTGCAGGTGGATTCTTTACCGCTTGAGCCACCAAGGAAGTCCTTTAACTTTTCTTCCTTCTATTTGCATATTTCTTACTAACTCCAAAGAGAACTGAATTCTTAGGTTCATCAATTCTGTTATTTTCTTTGGTCTACTTTCATTTCAGAGTTATGTTCTTAAGAGCTTCTAACTTTACTTTTCACTTTCTCCAAGAATACTACTTCTTCATTAGAGCTGGAGAAAGGTTGTTGTTATTTCTCTTTTGGAGTTGGGATTCTTCTTAAACTGGGGACATTTCAGAAAGACAATGACTAAGTGGTTAAAGGTTAATAAGATTAGTGTTCCCTATAATTAATCGGGAAAGAATTTAAAATTTCTCTGGGAACACAGCTGTAGTATCAGTCCCTTGCCTCTACCACACTCTGGAGGGAGAAACTTTCCCAGAGAGGTAGTGCAGGAATAGGGATAATCGAAAAGACTAGAAAAGTAAGATTATAATAATATTTAGTTGGATTATTAGGTAGTGTAAAAGGAGGACTCTTTGAAGAGGAAAAAGCAAGATTTAAATTACATTACATTTCTTAATTGTAATTAGTTACATTAAATTAATGTGGGGATGAGGGGCGGTCCTAAGATGGTATAGGAATAGGACAGAGAGACCATTTTCTCTCCCACAAATTCATCGAAAGATCATTTGAAAGCTGAGAAAATTCCACAAAACAACTTCTGAATGCTGGCAGAGGACACCAGGCACCCAGAAAGGCAGCCCATTGTCTTCAAAAGGAGGTAGGGCAAAATATAAAAGATAAAAAGAGAGACAAAAGAGTTAGGGATGGAGACCCATCCTGGGGAGGGAGTCATAAAAGAGGTTTCCAAACACCAGGAAACAGGCAGGTTTGTGGGGAGTTTTGGAATCTCAGAGGGCAACATAACTGGGAGGAAAAATAAATAAATAAATAAATAAAACCCAGAGATTATGTGCCTAATGGCAACTCCCAGAGGAGAAGTAGCCCAGACTCTTGCATTCGCCACCAGCAAATGGGGGCTGAACATAGAGGCCCGGGCTGCATTGCTTAGGGGAGGGACCGGGCCTGAATACCCTGAGGACAATCTGAGGGAGCTAACATGAGATAGCAACCCAAACTATGGGATAGCCAGAGAGAGAGAGAGAGAGAGAGAGAGAGAGAGAAAACTTTTCCACAAAAAGCTCTAACCTAAGGCACTGCCAGGTCAGCTCACAGAACAAAGGAGTAAGCGAATACCAGAGGAGAGCTAGCTGGCTGAGGACCGGCCCATCCCCCGCCAGAAGCAGGGAGGCAGGCTGGTGACAGCCAGAGCTGAAAAGAGGTATCATCTACCAAACTGCAAGCAGGTTCCCAGTTTCTAACCAAGTCTTTCTGGGATCCTGGACAGTTGACATATACCAGGAGGGTCACAGCCAGAGACCAACTCCCCAGAGGAAACACACCGGACACCTGAGACAGCACTCCCAATGCACACCCAGGAAACCAAGCGGCTAGGACAGGGGAGGTGATAAGATGCACTGCCCAACTTGAGGAGAGTGTGCTCGCCAAGCAGCTGGTCGCCTGAGCAGCTCAGACCTGGGAAGGGCACAAAAAGCAGGCCCAACCAAGTCTGCACATTCGTGGAATACCAGAGAACCTGAACCTGAGCAGCTTAGACCTGGGAAGTGCACGCAACCCAGGGCCTGCCTTAGGCAGTTCCCCTGCAGAGCAACCTGGAGACTGAGCAGTGTAGACTGGGAAAGCACATAAGCCGTGAGCAGGGGCAAACCCAGTGTGGCTGAGACACTGTGAGCACTCCCCACACACGCCAGTGATATTGGTTTGCAGTGTTCCTCCCTCCCCACAGCATGACTGAACAAGCGAGGCTAAATAAGTGACCACATTCACCCCTTTGTGTCAGGGCAGAAATTAAACACTGAAGAGACTTGCAAACAGAAGAAGCCAAAATAAACAGAGAGAACCGCTTTGGAAGTGACAGGTGCAACAGATTAAAACCCGGTAGTCAGCACCAACTACATTGGAAGGGGCCAACAGACCTTGAGAAGTATAAGCTGGATCAAGGAACTATCTGAAATGGAACTGACCCCACACTGCCCGTAAGAGCTCCAGAGAAATTCCTAGATATATTTTTACTATTATCACTTTTTGAAATGAAAAAAAAAAAAATTGAAAATTTTAGGTCCTGTATTACTCCTTTATTTTCATTTTTATAACCTATCATTACTTTGCAAAAAAAGAAAGATACCGTTTTTAAAGAAATTTTCATAAAAATTTTTTTGTGTGATTTTTATATATATATATATATATATATATATATATATATATATATATATTTTTTTTTTTTCAGAATCTAACCCTTAGATTTTTAATCTTTCCTTTTTGGTATTTGTTATCAATTCTGTACCTTTAAGAATCTAACCTTCAGTACCCATTTTTACTTGGGAGTGGAATTATTGGCTTGATTGCCCTCTCCCCGTTTTGACACTCGTTTTTTATCCCCTAGGCCACCTCTATTACCTCCATCCCCCTTCCCATCTCTACCCAACTCTGTGAATCTCTTTGGGCATTCTGGGCTGTGGAGAACACTTAGGGAACTGATTACTGGCTAGATTTGTCTCTCTCCTTTTGACCCCACCTCTTCTCCTCCTGATCACCTCTATCCCCTTCCTCCCTCTTCTCTTCTCTATGTAACTCCATGAAACTCTCTGGGTGTTCCAGGCTGTGGAGAGAACATAGGGATTTGATTACTGGCTAGATTGCTCTCTCCCCTTTTGACTCCCCCTCTTCTCAACCTCAGATATGCAGATGACACCACCCTTATGGCAGAAAGTGAGGAAGAACTAAAAAGAGTCTTGATGAAGGTGAAAGAGGAGAGTGAAAAAGTTGGCTTAAAGCTCAACATTCAGAAAACGAAGACCATGGCATCTGGTCCCATCACTTCATGGCAAATAGATGGGGAAACAGTGGAAACAGTGTCAGACTTTATTTTTTTTGGGCTCCAAAATCACTGCAGATGGTGACTGAAGCCATGAAATTAAAAAACGCTTACTCCTTGGAAGAAAAGTTATGACCAACCTAGATAACATATTAAAAAGCAGAGACATTACTTTGCCCACAAAGGTCCATCTAATCAAGGCTATGGATTTTCCAGTGGCCATGTATGGATGTGAGAGTTGGACTGTGAAGAAAGCTGAGCGCCGAAGAACTGATGCTTTTGAACTGTGGTGTTGGAGAAGACTCTTGAGAGTCCCTTGGACTGCAAGGAGATCAAACCAGTCCATTCTGAAGGAGATCAGCCCTGGGATTTCTTTGGAAGGAATGATGCTAAAGCTGAAACTCCAGTTCTTTGGTCACCTCTTGTGAAGAGTTGATTCATTGGAAAAGACTCTGATGCTGGGAGGGATTGGGGGAAGAAGGAGTGAGGACGACAGAGGATGAAATGGCTGGATGGCATCACTGACTCGATGGACATGAGTCTGAGTGAACTCCGGTAGTTGGTGATGGACAGGGAGGCCTGGCGTGCTGTGATTCATGGGGTTGCAAAGAGTTGCACACGACTGAGCGACTGAACTGAACTGAACTTCTCCACCTGGTCATCTCTATCTCCCACGTCCCTCTTCTCTTCTCCATGTAACTCAGCGAACCTTTCTGGGTATTCCTCACTGTGGAGAAACTTTTCTCCATTAACCTAGATATTTTATCATAGGTGCTGTATGGATGGAGAAATCTTGAGTCTACTATAAGAATAAGACTGAAAACCAGAGGCAGGAGGCTTAAATCCAACACCTGAGAACACCAGAGAACTCCTGACTCCAGGGAACATTAATCGATAAAAGCTCATCCAAAAGCCTCCATGCCTACACTGAAACCAAGCACGCCCAAGAGCCAACAAGTTCTGCAGGAAGATATACCACGCAAATTCTCCAGCAACACAGAAACATAGCCCTGAGCTTTAATATACAGGCTGCCCAAAGTCACTCCAAACCCACTGACATCGCAAAACACACTACTGGACACTTCATTGCACCCCAGAGAGAAGAAATCCAGCTCCACCCACCAGAACACGATGCAAGCTTCCCTAACCAGGAAACCTTGACAAGCTACTTGTCTAACCCCACCCACAGGGAGGAACTTCTACAATAAAGAAGAACCACAAACTGCCAGAATACAGAAAGTCCACCCCAAACACAGCAATATAAACAAGGTGAAAAGGCAAAGAAATACTCAGCAGGTAAAGGAACATGATAAATGCCCACCAAACCAAACAAAAGAGGAGGAGATAAGGAGTTTAGCTGAAAAAGAATTCAGAATAACTATAGTAAAAATGATCCGAAATCTTGAAAACAAAATGGAGTTACAGATAAATAGCCTGGAGACAAGGACTTAGAAGATGCAAGAAATGTTTAACAAGGACCTATAAGAAATGAAAAAGAATCAATATATAATGAATAATGCAATAAATGAGATCAAAAACACTCTGGAGGGAACCAACAGTAGAATAACAGAGGAAGAAGATAGGATAAGTGAGGTGGAAGATAGAATGGTGGAAATAAATGAAGCAGAGAGGAAAAAAGAAAGAATTAAAGGAAATGAGGACAACCTCAGAGACCTCTGGGACAATGTCAAATGAGAAGAAGAAGACAAAAAGGAAGGTCATGAGAAAATACTTGAGATTGACTTCCCTAAAATGGGGAAGGAAATAGCCTCCCAAGTCCAAGAAACCCAGAGAGTTCCGAACAGGATAAACCCAAGGCAAAACACCCCAAAACACATATTAATTAAATTAACAAAGATCAAACACAAAGAACAAATATTAAAAGCAGCAAGGGAAAAACAACAAATAACACACGAGGGGATTCCCATAAGGATAACAGCTGATCTTTCAACAGAAACTCTTCAGGCCAGAAGGGAATGACAGGATATACTTAAAGTGATGAAAGAAATAAACCTAAAACCCAGATTACTGTACCCAGCAAAGATCTCATTCAAATATAAAGGAGAAATCAAAAGTTTTACAGACATGCAAAAGCTGAGAGAATTCAGCACCCCCAAACCAGCTCTCCAACAAATGCTAAAGGATCTTCTCTAGACAGGAAACACAGAAAGAGTGTATAAACTTTAACCCAAAGCAACAAAGTAAATGGCAATGGGATCATACTTATCAATAATTACCTTAAATGTAAACGGATTGAGTGTCCCAACCAAAAGACAAAGACTGGCTGAATGGATACAAAAGAAAGACGCCTATATATGCTGTCTACATGAGACCCACCTCAAACCTAGGGACACATACAGACTGAAAGTGAAGGGCTGGAAAAAGATATTTCATACAAATGAAGAGTGAAAGAAAGCAGGAATAGCAATATTCATATCAGATAAAATAGACTTTGAAGTAAAGAATGTGAAAAGAGACAAAGAAGGACACTACATAATGATCAAAGGATCAATCCAAGAAGAAGATATAACAATTATAAATATATATGCACCCAACATAGGAGCACTGCAATATGTAAGGCAAATGCTAACAAAGATGAAAGGGGAAAGTAACAGTAACACAATAAGAATGGGAGACTTTAATACCCCACTCACACCTATGGATAGATCAACTAAACAGAAAATTAACAAGGAAACGCACACTTTAAGTGATACAATGGACCAGTTAAACTTAATTGATATCTATAGGACGTTTCACCCCAAAACAAGGAATTTCACCTTTTTCTCAAGTGTACACAGAACGTTCTCCAGGATAGATCACATCCTGGGCCTTCTCCAGGTTTTGGAGAAGACGCCAAGAGTCTTCTCCAACACCACAGTTCAAAAGCATCAATGCTTTGGTGCTCAGCTTTCTTCACAGTTCAACTCTTGCATCCATACATGGCCACTGGAAAATCCATAGCCTTGACTAGACGGACCTTTGTTGGCAAAGTAATGTCTCTGCTTTTCAATATGCTGTCTAGGTTGGTCATAGCTTTTCTTCCAAGGAGTAAGCGTCTTTTAATTTCATGGCTGAAGTCACCATCTGCAGTGAATTTCGAGCCTAAAAAAACCTATATGCAGGTCAGGAAGCAACAGTTAGAACTGGACATGGAACAACAGACTGGTTCCAAATAGGAAAAGGAGTATGTCAAGGCTGTATATTTTCACCCTGCTTATTTAACTTATATGTAGAGTACATCATGAGAAACACTGGGCTGAAAGCACAAGCTGGAATCAAGATTGCCGGGAGAAATATCAATAACCTCAGATATACAGATGACACCACCCTTATGGCAGAAAGTGAAGAGGAACTAAAAAGCCTCTTGAAAGTGAAAGGAGAGTGAAAAAGTTGGCTTAAAGCTTATCATTCAGAAAACTAATATCATGGCATCTGGTCCCATTACTTCATGGAAAATAGATGGGGAAACAGTGGAAACAGTGTCAGACTTTATTTTTTTGGGCTCCAGTGAATATATTTGTGTAATAAATTTTTAAATAAATATCACTTTAAATATTCCCAAAGAACCTGGAAACTTTTTTGGAAAAATAGCAGTAGATGAAGCCCAGACAAAAGCTCTATTTAAGATGCTTAGTGGAGTGGAGTCAAGATGGCAAAGTAGGAGGACATGGAGTTCACATCTCACAACCAGGGCACAACTAGCACCTTGGGTGCTAGTGGGAGTCCTCAGACACCAGAAAGTACAGAAAGAACCTCAGTGCAACTGGGTAGGTCATGGGAGGGAAGTAGGGAAAGAGCAAACGTGGAGACAGGATAAGACTATGCACCAGAAGGGTGCATAGGGGATGGGAGAGGTTCCTGTTTTTGGAGGGGTCTGCTCAATATGTGGGGATCAGCAGGGAAGGAGAGAAGCCTTCGGAGAACTAGGGGACTGGAGAAGAATGCATCCAGTGTCTCCTCTTCCCAATGGGCTCCAGCATGACTGCTGGTGTCCAAGGCCTGAGCTCCCCTACCAGGGCCTCTTCTGCCCATGTGAACCGCCAGGTCTGAGCTCCCCCCAACCTTTGCAAAGTCTTCTCTGGCTGTGTGGGTCCTGGCAGATCAAGTGGCAGCCCTGAAAGGACCTGCTCTGGCTGTGGAGATTCAGGCAGGCTGAGTGCTACACATTCTCTAAGGTCTCCCCCAGCTGCGCAGGCCCCTGTAAGCATGCCTGTGGAGGATTGCATGGGCCTAAGTGCCTCGGACCAGCTCCAAAAACAGATGCTGGTGAGAGGAACACACACAGATTTTAGGCTGACACAGTGGGTCCAGAGACATATCTAGAGATCTTGGAGGCCTACTGAGGAGGCAGAGGTATGCTGCAGTTCACCATGGGGCAAGGACAATAATACAAGAAGCACCAGGGAATTTTTTATTTTTTTATTGTCTTAATCAATTTTTTTAAAATTATTTTATTTTTTACTCTCTCTCTCTCTCTCTCTTTTTTTTTTCTTTTGGCTCTTTTTCTGTTTTCTTATCTTGATGCTTCATTTTTCCCCCCCAAAAAACTAACATTTTTTTAAAAAAACAAGCTGAAAGAAAGTTCACTGTAGAAAGTCAATAAGGGTTTTAACAAAACCAAAGTATACTTTTTTATACAATATATGTGTATATTATCAGCAAACGACTTCTGAGATTTTATGTTCTTTTAGTTATTTATTTTAAAGAAAACAAACAATTATATTAGTATGGAATGTCAGCTAATCAATTCTTCTTTTATTCTGTGATTTGGGCCTTCTACTGCAAGTAATTTTATGATTCTCATTCAGTTCAGTTCAGTTGCTCAGTTGTGTCTGACTCTGCAACCCCAAGGACTGTCACATGCCAGGCTTCCCTGTCCTTCACCATCTTCCAAAGCTTGCTCAAACTCATATCCATTGAGTCAATGATGTTATCCAACCATCTTGTCCTCTGTCATCCCTTTCTCCTGCCTTCAATCTTTCCCAGCATCAGGGTCTTTTCTAATGAATTGGCTCTTCTCATCAGGTGGACAAAATATTAGAGCTTCAGCTCAGCATCAGTCCTTCCAAAGAATATTCAGGGTTGATTTCCTTTAGGATTGACTGGTTTGATCTCCTTGCAGTCCAGAGGGCCAGGGAGTCCAGCTTGTCCCTCTGTGACAACTTAGAAGTGTGGAATGAGTGGTGGGGTGGAAGGGAGGCACAAGTGGGAGGGGTGTGTGTGTATATATATATATATATATATATATATATATATGCACACACACACACACACCTATAGCTAATTTGCCATGTTGTATGGCAGAAACCAACACAACATTGTAAAGCAACTATCCTCCAATTAAAAAAGCATTTGTTGAATGATAGCAAATTTTAAAAACATTATATGTAATGCTATAGCAAATGGTTAAGACTAACAATACATTGTTAAGTAAAGAAAGATAGTTACTATGATGTCAAGTTTATTTAAAATTTTATATATTTTTATGTAGAGAGAAAAAATATATAGAGAGGCAAAGGACAGTCATTGAAATGTAAATAATGGTTATGTACAGATAGGACTCTGAGAGATTTTTCATTTCTATTTTATGTGTTTCTTAGGTCTCCCAGTCTTCTGTAGTCATGTATTCCTTTAACAAGCAAATGTCTTGAGTTCCCACCCCAGGTAACAGCAGGGTCTATGCTCTTTACCCATTCCTCCTTTCTATCATAAACTTCTTCTTAGATATCTGCTCATCAATCAGTCCAAGCTATAGTTCTACTAGTCTCTGTGTTCAACTCCTACAGCTGCTGTCTTCTTTCAGCACCTCTGTCAGGCATGTAGCCTTCATTCCTCCATTTACGTCTCTGAAACACCGAGGCTAGTCTAGTGACTTCCATTAAATTATTGGTAGGCATATTTCCACACAGCATCCGGTAGGAAAAAAACTAAAACTGAATGAGTGAGTGAGTGAGTCAAGTCGCTCAGTAGTGTCTGACTCTTTGTGACCCCATGGAC
The DNA here is from genome assembly GCF_029407905.1 of Bubalus kerabau. Lineage (NCBI taxonomy): Eukaryota > Metazoa > Chordata > Mammalia > Artiodactyla > Bovidae > Bubalus > Bubalus kerabau. Next base: position 81,166,764 of record NC_073647.1, read on the forward strand.
TGTAGCCTACCAGGCTACTCCATCCATGGGATTTTCCAAGCAAGAATACTGGAATGGATTGCCATTTCCTTCTCCTGGAGATCTTCCTGACCCAGAGATTGAACCCGGGTCTCCCACAATGTAGGCAGACGCTTTACCATCTGAGCCACCAGGGAAGTTTAAAACTGAATACTGATATCTTAAAGAGAAACTTTACTGGCTGTCTTATGCCCTAGAACTTAGTGTACCACAGTTGGGCCAGGTACTGCTCCTCAAGCCAAGAAGTCTTCCTTCCATTTAACCTCTATTTTCCTAGTTCCTAAAATGCCCAGCCTCTTTCTCAAGATTTCTCCCTGGGGGAAAAAAGTCCAATTTATTGTTTTTATATGCAAAGCAATCTAGTTCTTAGTCTTCCCTCCCAGACTAGGCTTTGGACGCATATTGTCTTCTACATAAAGTTACTGTTGGGGAACTTTTCTAAACAAAACAAACAAACAAACAAACAAAAATCCATGCATCCCTGATTTACACTCTCAGCTAAGCAAAAGAACAGCATAAGTTAAGTCATAATTTCCTTTAATTGGAAATTTGCTGATAATATATGGAAAGGAAGAAAATGAAAATTCTTGGATGTGCTCATTTTTAATCAGAGGAAGATCTAGAGGAAATTTTTCATCTGTTATAGATATTTTCCAAATGTTTTACAATGAGCATGTGTTTTTTAATAAAATAAAATACAGCAAATATTATAAAAAATATTATTCTGTTGATGGATGTCTCCAAAGCATTTTAAGTTTTTATTTCAGAAAATAACTGCTATGCGTTATTTCTGTTCTCCTTGCCTTAAACCCATCCTCATCCTGTGCCCTCAACTCCTGCCTTTTCTTTTTCTTTATTTTTGTTTGTTTGCATTTTACAGGGGTAAAAATAAAAAGCCTGCAACTTAAAAGGGACAGAAAAAAGGTTGGCTGTGAAGTATAGGGAGATTCCAACAAATTTATCTGCTTGCTATAGATGATAATTATACAAATGCCTTTCTCAATTGTGAATAGACATTTAGAAGAAACCAAGTTGGGGTCAGAATTCAGAATACTGGATTTTACTTAGCATCTTCAGTAAGGGGGATCTTATGTATTGTAGTCATTAGTTTAAGTGCATAAATATTTCCATTTTTTAGACCTATAGGAAGTGGCTTATACATTATATTAAATTAAAAACATTTTGGTAGAGTAGACTATAAATGTACATTTTGAGTCATAGAATTTGGCAGGTTTTGGCTTACAAAATTAACAACTTAGGCTAGATCTGTATATGTTAAGACTAAAGTTACATTTTATAAATTTTCTGATACTATCTGGAAATGATAAAAACATGAAATTTAAATAATATATATATATTTATTAAATATAAGCAAGATTACAACATTTATCATTTAGACTTTGTCCCTAAACTGGACATTTCCACCTTTTGGTAAAGACTGATTACTGACACTTCTGTCTAAATAGATTAAAAAAAAAAAAACTATTTTTTTTCCCTGATAATATATCAGGTACAGTGTGGTGATAATTTGTATGACTGATAAAGACAGTGTCATTTTGTTTCTAAGATGGAACAAGCTGTGTTAATAAGTAACTGCAAGCAAGAATAGGCATTTTTGATACAACCCCTTAAAATCACCATTATATAAAGTTTAAAAAACATTAAATATTAAAAAACTAACACCTAAATCACCTTCAAGTGATGATAAGGTTCATGAGCCAAAATATAAAATAAACTTGTTAACAGTTCTCGATCATACACTGTAATTTCTAATGTTACAGCTTTAAGGCATCAGCCAGAAACCTAACACGTGTCTCCTCCTCCATTCATCCCTACCATAAACTATGAAAGTGGTTGGATTTTTGTTAAACAAACAACAAAATTCTTTCACCTCTTTTCTGGCATTTCAGTTCAGCTCAGTTCAGTTCAGTTTAGTTCAGTTGCTCAGTCGTGTCTGACTCTTTGTGACTCCATGGATTGCAGCACGCCAGGCCTTGTCCATTACCAATTCCTTGAGTTTACTCAACTCATGTCCATTGAGTCAGCGCTGCCATCCAACCATCTCATCCTCTGTCATCCCCTTCTCCTCTTGCCTTCAGTCTTTCGCAGCATCAGGGTCTTTTCAAATGACTCAGTTCTTTGCATCAGGTGGCCAAAGTATTGGAGTTTCAGCTTCAACATCAGTCCTTCCAATGAATATTCAGGACTGATTTCCTTTAGGATGGACTGGTTGGATCTCCTTACCGTCCAAGGGACTCTCAAGAGTTTTCTCCAACAATACAGTTCAAGGGCATCAGTTCTTCAGCTCTCAGCTTTCTTTATAGTCCAACTCTCACATCCATGCATGACTACTGGAAAAACCATTACTTTGACTAGACGGACCTTTGTTGGCAAAGTACTGTCTCTGCTTTTTAATAAGCTATCTAGGTTTGTCATAACTTTTATTCCAAGGAGCAAGTGTCTTTTAATTTCAAGGCTGCAGTCACTATCTGCAGTGATTTTGGAGCCCCCCAAAATAAAGTCTGTCACTGTTTACCCATCTATTTGTCATGAAGTGATGGGACCAGATGCCATAATCTTTGTTTTTTGAATGTTGAGTTTTAAGCCACTTTTGCAGTTTCCTCTTTCACTTTCATAAAGAGGCTCTTTAGTTCTTCTTGACATTCTGCCATAAGGGTGGTGTCCATTGCATATCCAATGCATTATTGATATTTTTCCTGCCAATCTTGATTCCATCTTGTGCCTCATCCAGCCCAGCATTTCGAATGATGTACTCTGCAGATAAGTTAAATAGGCAGGGTGACAATATACAGCCTTGATGTACTCCTTTCCCAATTTGAAACCAGTCTGTTCCATGGCCAGTTCTAACTGTTGTTTCTTGACCTGCATACAGATTTTTCAGGAAGCAGGTTAGGTGATCTGGTAGTCCAATTTCTTGAAGAATTTTCCACAGTTTGTTGTGATCCACACAGTCACAGGCTTTGGTACAGTCAATGAAGCAGAAGTAGATATTTTTCTGGAACTCTCTTGCTTTTTCTATGATCCAACAGATTGGCAATTTGATCTCTGGTTCCTCTGCCTTTTCTAAATCCAGCTTGAATATCTGGAAGCGCATGGTTCATGTAATGTTTAAGCCTGGCTTGGGGAATTTTGAGCATTACTTTGCTAGTGTGTGAGATGAGTGCAATTGTGCAGTAGTTTGATCATTCTTTGGTGTTGCCTTTCTTTGGGATTGGAATGAAAACTGAGTTTTCCCATCCTGTAACCACTGCTGAGTTTTCCAAATTTGCTGGCACATTAAATGAAGCACTTTCACAGCATCATCTTTTTGGATATAAAATAGCTCAACTGGAATTCCATCACCTCCACTAGCTTTGTTCATAGTGATGCTTCCTTAGACCTACTTGACTACGAATTCCAGGATGTCTGACTCTAGGTGAGTGATCACATCATCATGATTATCTGGGTCATGAAGATCTTTTGTGTATAGTTCTTCTGTGTATTCTTGCCACTTCTTCTTAATATCTTCTGCTTCTATTAGGTCCATACCATTTCTGTCCTTTATTGTGCCCATCTTTAAATGAAATATTCCCTTGGTATCTCTAATTTTCTTGAAGAGATCTCTAGTTTTTCCCAATCCATTGTTTTCCTCCATGTCTTTGCATTGATCGCTGAGGAAAGTTTTCTTATCTCTTTTTGTTATTCTTTGGAATTCAGCATTCAAATGGGTATATCTTTCCTTTTCCCTTTTGCCTTTTGCTTCTCTTCTTTTCATAGCTGTATGAAAGGCCTGCTCAGACAACCATTTTGCCATTTTGCATTTCTTTTTCTTGGGGATGGTCTTGATCCCTGCCTCCTGTACAATGTCATGAACCTCCATCCATAGTTCTTCAGGCACTCTGTCTATCAGATTTAATCCCTTGAGTCTATTTGTCACTTCCACTGTAGAGTCATAAGGGATTTGATTTAGGTCATACCTGAATGGTCTAGTGGTTTTCCCTACTTTCTTCTATTTAATTCTGAATTTGGCAATAAGGAGTTCATGATCTGAGCCACAGTCAGCTCCCAGTCTTGTTTTTGCTGACTGTATAGAGCTTCTTCATCTTTGGCTCCAAACAATATAATCAATCTGATTTCAGTATTGACCATCTGGTGATGTCCATGTGTAGAGTCTTCTCTTGTGTTGTTGGAGGAAGGTGTTTGCTATGACCGGTGTGTTCTCTTGGCAAAACTCTGTTAGCCCTTTCCCTGCTTCATTCTGTACTCCAAGGCCAAATTTGCCTGTTACTCCAGGTGTTTCTTGACTTCCTACTTTTGCATTCCAGTTCCCTATAATGAAAAGGACATCTTTTTTTGGTGTTAGTTCTAAAAGGTCTTGTAGGTCTTCACAGAACCATTCAACTTCAGCTTCTGTAGCATTACTGGTCGGGGAATAGACTTGGATTACTGTGATACTGAATGGTTTGCCTTGGAAATGAAGAGCGATCATTCTGTCATTTTGAGATTGCATCCAAGTACTGCATTTTGGACTCTTTTGTTGACTATGATGGCGCCTCTATTTCTTCTAAGGGATTCTTGCCCACAGTAGTAGATTTAATGGTTATCTGAGTTAAATTCACCCATTCCAGTCCATTTTAGTTCGCTAATTTCTAAAATGTTTACGTTCACTCTTGCCATCTCCTGTTTGACCACTTCAAATTCGCCTTGATTCATGGACCTAAGTTTCCAGGTTATTATGCAATATTGCTCTTTACAGCATCAGATTTTACTTCCATCACCAGTCACATCCACAGCTGGGTATTCTGTCATTTCAGAAAAGTCATAATGAGAACTGAGTTTTCCTTATTTTGTCTGGACTTTCAGTTGTGTGACTTAAATTACTTAACATCTTTGAGTCTCAGTTCCTTTACCTGAAAAATGAACATAATAATATTATCTACCTCACTGGGTAAGTAATGCTCACAATAAGTGAGGATTAAATGAGTAAATTGTCCCCTAGAACCATAACTAACACTACAGGAATCATTCATAAAATTTTAGATTTCATTATTATGGGTTGATCAAGATCAGGAATGTATCTGTATCTAATTTGTGTTAGGTTTGGCATAGTTCTGTGATGTTACTGTATTTATCTGTCATGCTAAGAAGGTGGGCTCTCTAGGTTCCATTTATAGCTAGTAGGAGGCAAATGGTGGTTTTACTCTTTACTTCTATTCAAACCTTATGTCTACAGAATGGACCTTGACCATTGTCCCCATTTTGGCATGTATCAGATTTGGGAAAATTAGTCTTTCTGAGTTTCAGTTTCTTTATTGATAAAATTAGGAGCAAGCATATATATCTCTTATGGTTGCTTTGATGATTGTTTTTAAGGTTTGAATTTTTTTTTAATTTTAAATTAATTAATTTAAATTGGAGGCTTATTACCTTACAACATTGTAGTGGTTTTGCCATACATTGACATGAATCAGCCATGGGTCTACATTTATTCCCCATCCTGAATCCCCTCTCACCTCCCTCCCCATCCCATCCCTCAGGGTCATCCCAGTGCACCAGCCCTGAGCACCCTGCATCAAAGCTGAACTGGTGATCAGTTTCACATATGATAATATACATGTTTCAATTCTGTTCTCTCAAGTCATCCCACCCTTGCCTTCTCCCACAGACTACAAAAGACTCTTCGTTACATCTGTGTCTCTTTTGCTGTCTTGCATACAGGGTCATCTTTACCATCTTTCTAAATTCCATATATATGCGTTTACTGTATTGGTGTTTTTCTTTCTGACATACTTCACTCTGTATAATAGGCTCCAGTTTCATCCACCTCATTAGAACTGATTCAAATGTATTCTTTTTAATGGCTGAGTAATACTCCACTGTGTATATGTACCACAGCTTTGTTATCCATTCGTCTGCTGATGGACATCTAGGTTACTTCCATGTCTTGGCTATTATAAACAGTGCTGCAATGAACATTGGGGTACATGTGTCTCTTTCCATTCTGGTTTCCTCATTGTGTATGCCCAGCAGTGGAATTGCTGGGTCTTATGGCAGTTCTATTTCCAGTTTTTTAAGGAATCTCCACACTGTTCTCCATACTGGCTGTACTAGTTTGCATTTCCACCAACAGTGTAAGAGGGTTCCCTTTTCTCCACACCCTTTCCAGCATTTGTTGTTTGTAGACTTTTTGATAGCAGCCATTCTGACCAGCATGAGATGGTACCTCATTGTGGCTTTAATATGCATTTCTCTGCTAATGAGTGATGTTGAGAATCTTTTCATGTGTTTGTTAGCCACCTGTATGTCTTCTTTGGAGAAATGTCTATTTAGTTTTTTGGCTCATTTTTTGATTGTGTCATTTATTTCCATTACTCTGGGAGATGGGTCATAGAGGATCCTGCTGTGACTTATGTCAGAGAGTGTTTTGCCTATGTTTTCCTCTAGGAGTTTGATAGTTTCTGGTCTTACATTTAGATCTTTAATCCATTTTGAGTTTATTATTGTGTATGGTGTTAGAAAGTGTTCTTGTTTAATTCTTTTACAAGTGGTTGACCAGTTTTCCCAGCACCACTGTTAAAGTGATTGTCTTTTCTCCATTGTATATTCTTGCCTCCTTTGTCAAAGATAAGGTGTCCATAGGTGCATGGATTTATCTCTGGGATTTCTATTTGTTCCATTGATCTATATATCTGTCTTTGTGCCAGTATCAGGCTGTCTTGATGACTGTAGCTTTGAAGTATAGTCTGAAGTCAGGCAGGTTGATTAGTCCAGTTCCATTTTTCTATCCAAGATTGCTTTGGCTATTTGAGGCTTTTTGTATTTTCATACAAATTGTGAAATTATTTGTTCTAGTTCTCTGAAAAATACCATTGGTAGCTTGCCAGGAGCCGGCATATTGCATATTGAGTGCATATTGCAAATTGCATATTGAGTGCAGCACTTTCCACAGCATCATCTTTCAGGATCTGGAATAGCTCAACTAGAATTCTATCACTGCTGGGAGCCAGCATGAGGCACTCCGCCCATGGCAAAGGTCATGAGGAAGGAGGCTCGGCATACGCAAAGGCAGGATCAAGCCTCAGGAGTCCCCCTGGAAATTCTCAAGCATCTACCCCCAAAACCAGAGTCTGCCTACTTTCTGCTTTGTGCTTTCACCTACACCTCTGACTTTACGGGGGGCTGTCCCCCACTACCTCTCTCTGAAAAAAGAGTTAGCTTACAGCTCCAGTTAATAATTCCTGGGTGTGACAGTGTTTCAACCTACAAACTCCTTTGGAAATCCTCTAGCCTGCCTGAATAGGTTTTTCTGGCCACATGTGATTGTTCAGAGCCTCCCAGCTGTGAGAGTCAGGAGATGTTCTAAACTGTCTAAACACAGATTCCTTTGAGTAGTTAAAAGATTGATTCGAAATTGTACTGGTGAAGGGTTTTTCACTTATTGGGCCAATGTTTGCTGCTAAGTCTCCTACTTCTTACCTACTGTGTCCTTGGCAGTGTATTGATTGATATAATGGGTGTATAGAAATGTAAGTAGTAGCCTCAATGTTTGTAACCTTGGACCCTTGAGTTAATTCTTTTCTTGATTGAGCCCACCTCACCTTTGCCCTATAGGAATGCAACTTTGTCAAATGCTTTTTTGGAGGCTGGTGCCTGACTTTGGAATAATCACCTTTAGAGAAAGATAAGTTTCTTAAAATGTTAACAGGCCTCCTGGCCAGAAGATGATGTAATTCACCTGAACTTTTGCATATGATAAGTTTGAAAGCCTGGCTTTGATTAGGACCAGGAACTGCTGTCCTTGCATGACTCCACCCCTTCCCCCATTATCCTCTATGCACAACTTAAGGTATAAAAACTACTTTGGAAAATAAAGTGTGGGCCTTGTTCACTGAAACTTGGTCTCCCCATGTCACTCTCTCTCTCAAATTCTGGCTGAGTCTCCATCTGGAGCGTGGAACCCGCCATGCTTGCTAATTATGCCTGGGCTTCTAAGATCCAACCGGGGAGGCCTTAGTGTCTCCTCTCCTTCGGGAGAACGGAAGGATGCCTGCGGCCTACGTAAGTGGTGCAAACTTCTTGTCTTGAAGTTTTATTGGTCTCCTGCATAAACCAAGCTACTCAGCCTCTTTTCTCCACTGAATTTTCCTACTGAGCTATCCTCATTCTATTACTCTTTACATCTCTAATTAATATCTAATTGAAGCTATTGTATCCCGATTGTTGCCGACGCCGTCCCCACTTCGAACTCCCTGGATCAGCTGGGGCTGGACCCCGGCAGTAGCTTGATAGGGATTCCATTGAATCTTTAGATTGCTTTGGGTATTATACTCATTTTCACTATATTGATTCTTCCAATCCATGAACATTGTATATTTCTCCATTTATTTGTGTCATCTTTGATTTCTTTCATCAGCTTCAAAACTTCTCCATCCATACAGCACCAATGATAAAACATCTAGGTTAATGGTGAAAAGATTCTCCACGGTGAGGGACACCAAGAGCAGTTCACAGAGTTACATGGAGAAGAGAAGGGAAGAGGGACGAGGGAGATAGAGATGACCAGGTGGAGAAGAGGGGGAGTCAAAAAGGGAGAGAGAAATCTAGCCAGTAATAAATTCCCTATATGCTCTCCACATTCTGAAACACCCAGAGAGGTTCATGGTGTTACATAGAGAAGAGAAGAAGGAGGAGGGAGATAGAAGTGGCCAGGAGAAGAAGGGGAGTCAAAAGGAGAGAGATGGATCTAGCCAGTAATCAGTTCCCTAAGTATTCTCCACAGCCCAGAACACCCAAAGAGATTCCAGAGTTAGGTAAAGAAGAGAAGGGGGAGGGAGGAGATAGATGTGACCTGGAGGAGAAAAAGGAGAGTCAAAAGAGGAGAGAGTAATTAAGCCAGTAATCAGACTCCTAAGTAAAAATGGGTACTGAAGATTGTATTATGAAAGGTACAGAATTGATAACAAATACCAAAAGCAAAGATTAAAAATCTAGAGGTTAGACTCTCAAAAATACAATATTAAAAACACGAAACTAAATCACAAAATTTATAAAAAATATATACGAAATTTGCTTTAAAAATAGGGTCTTTTTTTGGCAAGGTAATAATAGGTTATAAAAATGAAAATTAAAGGAGCAATAAAGAACTTAAAAAAATCAAATTAAAAAATGATAATAGTAAAATATATCTAGGAATTTCTCTGGAGCTGTTGAGGGCAGTGTGGGGTCAGTTCAGTTTTGAATTTTTCCTTATTACAGCTTATACTTCTTCTCAAGATCTATAGGCCCCTTCCAATGCTGAGTCAATGTTAACTACAAGGTTTTAATCTGTTTCACCTGTCACTTCCAGAGCAGTTCCCTCTTCTTTGTTTATTTTGGCTTCCTGTGTTTTCAAGTCTCTTCAGTGTCTATTCTCAGCCCTGATACAAGGGGGTGAAAGTGGTCACTTATTTAGGCTCACTTGTTCAGTTGTGCTGTGGGGAGGGTGGAACACTGCAAACCAATAACACTGGCGTGTGTGCAGAGTACTCGCAATGTCTGAGCCACACTGGGTTTGCCCCAGCTCATGGTGTGTGTGCTTTTCTGGCCTACACTGCTCAGGCTCCAGGTTTCTCTGCAGGGGAACTGTCTAAAGTGGGCCCTGGGTTGCGTGCACTTCCCAGGTCTAAACTGCTCAGGTTCCGGTTCTCGGGTACTCCACAAAGGCACAGACTCGGTTTGTTCTGCATCATGTGCCCTTCCCAAGTCTGAGCAGCTCAGGCGACCAGGTGCTTGGTGAGCACACTCTCCCAGGTGGGCAGTGCATCTTATCACCTCCCTGGTCCCAGCCCCTCAGTTTCCTGGGTGCAGTGCTAGAGCCCCATCTCAGGTGTGCTGTGTGTCTCTTCTGGGGAGCTGATCTCTGACTGCGACCCTCCTGGTGGATGTCAACCATCCAGGATCCCAGGAAAACTTGGTTAGCAACCAGGAGCCTACTCACGGTTTGGTGGAGGATGCCATATCTGGGGCTGAGATTGCCCCTCACCTTCCAGCTCTGGCTGCCACCCACCTCCCTGTTCAGCCCCCACTCACTGTTGGTGGATGTGAGCATCTGGGCTACTTCTCTGCTGGGAGTTGCAGTTAGGCGAGTAATCTGTGGGTTTTTTTTTTCCCCCTCCCATTACGTTGCCCTCTGAAATTTCAAAACACCCCACAGACCCGCCATTGAGAGGGTTTCCTGGTGTGTGGAAACTTTTCCTCTTTCATGACTCCCTCCTTGGGACAAGTCTCTGTCCTAACTCTTTTGTCTCTCTCTGTATCTTTTACATTTTGTCCTACCTCATTTTGAAGAGAATGGGCTGCCTTTCTGGGTGCCTGGTGTCCTCCACCAGTGTTCAGAAATTGTTTTGTGGAATGTCCTCAGCATTCAAATGATCTTTTGATGAATTTGTGGGGGAGAAGGTTATCTCCCCATCCTATTCCTCCGCCATCTTAAGACAACACCCCTGCTTTGATGATTAAATGAAGTAATGCATACATAGAGACCTATTAGCAAACTGTGAGACTTCACAGCTTCAACCAACATTTTCTGGTATTTTTTAAAAAATACAAGACACTCCATCTACAACAATATTAGCACCAGCACATAATCTATATTATTAAGGAAGGGGTCTGACAGATAAAAAGATAGGAAAAGGAATTCTATGAGGGGAGATGGCGTGAAAGAACAACATACCTGATCTCACAGATATGAGGGGTGGAGATAAGTATAGTGTGTATAACGGACAGGATAATATTATGGTAAAAATCCTGGAATTGGAATCAGATAGACCAGGGTCTGAATTCAGGCTCTTTGCCAACTGTTCAGATCTTGGTTAGGTTACCAAATCTTTTGAATAAATTTCCTTAGAATTGGGTATAATAGGGTTGCTGTGGATTGAATGTCAAAATGTAAAAAAAAAAAAAAAAATGTTCCCACTGAACCAAGGTCAGAAAATAACTCAAAAAGTAGTAGCCGCAGATATTCTTAATTATTTGTAAAGAAATATTTTCTTCATCAGGGACTTGAACACCTCTCTAGGAGAACTCTTTTAAATATTCTACTCTCTATGGTGTGGGGAAAAGATAATAAGTAAAAGTTAGAACAAAAATAGGAAGTCAATTATTTCAGGGCTGGAGAATGGGGAAAACAAAAAGGTTTAGGGCAAATATCTTTAAATTGGTTGGTTAAAACAGTGGGCACTGAGGATGAACGTCAAGCATATGCTCTGAGATTCCTTCTAGCTTTTTGTTTCAGCCCTGTCGCTCTTGGGAGGAGGAAATAAAGTGGTCAAGCAGGCCCTGCTTCACCCCTCCCTCACCACTTGGGGGAGCACGTACACATGTAAATAAGGGCATTGTGACTTCATTGCTGTGAGGCAGTGCAAGGTGGTGCGGCAGTAATAGTCTCCCAGGGTCATTTTCTTCTGCCCCTCACTTCCGGCCCATTGGCAGGGAAAGGCCAGATGACAACCTGAAACCCAGATAAGCATACAGCTGTGATAGCTGGTGGTGTCAACTCCAGCAAATCAGAGGCATTAATAATCTTCTTTAGATAGCACTCCTTTATTTTCCCATTCTCATCTTGATAGAGGGGTATCTCGAAGAACGAATCAAACTGAGGAAAAACAGAAACATCCTACAGCCTCTCACCACAGAAGTGTAGTTAAGGGCTCCTAGTACATCAAGGCACTCAGTCATTGGCCAACCAGTCCTCTGCCAACCCACAATCCATCAACTAGTCATAAGCCAACTAGCCCTCAGCCAACCAGACATGAGTCAACTGGGTATGAATCAATCAAGCCTACCAGACATGAACCAGCCAGGCCCAAGGTTACTTGGTATGAAGCAACTGGACGTGAACCAATCAAGCACAAGCTTAGCTGACACTAACCAACTGGGTCAACTAGGCATGAGGCAACCAGGCCTGTGCCAAATAAGCATGAGGCAATCTGGCACATGGCAAGAAGTCCTGAGCCAATCAGGCATGAAGCAAACAGGCATGAGCCAAGCAAATACAAGCCAATCAAGTACAAGTCAGCCAGGCCTGAGTCAACTGCAACCAGGCCTGAGCCAATCAATCATGAGTCAACTAGGCCCGAGCCAATCAGGCACAAGCCAAACATGCATGAGCCAACTAGGAATGAAGCAGCCAAGCTTGAGGCAACCAGGCAGGAGCCAATCAAGCATGAGGCAACCAAGTGTGACTTCTTTTAGAGTAAGACCTGCGGAGGCTCGAGACTGCCCAGAAATCCTGCGTCTAATTAAAGTAAGCTGCTTTCTCTTCATTCCATAGAGCTTCAAGGCATTAGCTTAAGGCTGAGGGTATGGAAGGCATATTCTTTCTGAATCCTGCTACTGCTGCTAAGTCGCTTCAGTCATGTCCGACTCTGTGCGACCGCATAGATGGCAGCCCACCAGGCTCCTCCGTCCATCGGATTCTCCAGGCAAGAACACTGGAGTGGGTTGCCATTTCCTCCTCCAATGCATGAAAGTGAAAAGTCAAAGTGAAGTTGCTCAGTCATGTCCGACTCCCAGCTCTGTTAATTATGACTCATATATATATAAATTAATGGAAGTTACTTAAGTTCTATAAGCTTCTGTTTTCACATCTAAAATCAAGATCATAGTACTATCTATTCACACGATTGTTGTAATGATTCAGAGTATAAAATGATTACATATTAATTGCTTGACTTATAGTAGGGGACTTAAAAAATCAAGGGGGAACCAATTCATAGATATTTCAGGGACCTAATGTGTTATCCCTCCTGGGAAAATTTAACTTTAAAAAAGGATCTTCAATAAAAGGAATGCTTATCATTCTGGAAGCAAACACTACTGAACTTAACATTCAACATGATTTATTGTAAGAACTCTGAAAAAGGCGTCAGTGATGGGAGAATAGATGATTCAAACACAAGGCCACTTAATTGCATATATGTCAAGTGACTGGAACCAAATAATAAAATGTGAAATTTGAAAAAAAAAAAAAAAAAAAGGAATGCTTAACTCACATGAATGACCTGTCAGTGATAGAATTTCAAGCTAATAATAGCTAAGATTTTAGGATAGGGTATCTTTGTTTGAAGACCACACCTACTTGTGGAATCTCATGATTAACTGTCCAGAAACAATATTTGTCCACAACAGTTTTTTTTATGTATAATTTAAGACTGTTGTTTGACTACTGAAGCCCATCCACAGATATCCTCCTAGGAGTCCAAGGAGCGGGGTTAAAATTTCTGATTTAAAAATTCATTTTAATTGTTTTCCTGGAAATCATCCCAGTGCAGTAAAAGGGACAAACAATTAGCCATAGCTACTGAGCTGGAGCTCTGTGGCACTCAAGGCAATCATTTATGTGACACACAACCTAAACAATTCCATATAAAAGCCCATATAAAAGCAGTTGGTTAGATGTTTTTAAAGGAATAAATATGTGGCTGGAACAAGGCACTCATAAAATATTTTTGTAATGGAACTGTTTCCATCTAATATATAATTTAAATTAGGCCAAGTTCCTGTTCCCTTGGGTCATAGAATGTGTTTTCATGGGCAAAATAAAATACCGGAAGTTTTCGAGTGAAATCTGTCTGTCAAAATGATGCTAGGCCTGGTTACAGATCTGTAAGAAGTGGGTTATCTATCCTTCCATGCCTTCCATTCTATTCTATCCCCCAGAGTTCCCACATAATTTATCTAATTGGCATTAATCCACATGAGTAGGTCATCAATCAAAATACTATGCCAAACATGGTAATTATTCTCAAACCATATTTTTCCAGGTAGAAAATAATTTTAAAGAGCTTTTTTAGCTTGGTATCTGACATTCAATTGGCAGTTAATAAAATTATTATTGAACAACAATGAATCTTTCTATCCAGAAAACTTACCTTCCTTATCTTTACAAACAGGGCCCATTGTTATCACCAAGGGAAAAACATATCACTAGATTCTCTGACTTTAGTGAACCTGTATCTCTGAGGTTCCTAACCACATTTACTTTTGAATTTGCCTCTTGTGCCTGAATAAACACTATATGTTTCTTGGAAATAATTTTAATTAACATTCACTGTAGAAAATAATAGAAAAGATAAATTATTCTGCATCACAGACATGAATATGATTCATTTGCTTTTACATGATCTTCTCTAATACATATGTATCTGTTCATCCTAACTCCTATTCATTGCTAAGTTTGCAAGACATTCTCTTTGTAAATGAATTCATGAGAATTTGCCATCATAATAACTCATTCCTTAATTGAAAGTTTTGCAGGTTTTACTTACTGTTCTGCCAAGAGTCTTAAAACTCTTCCAAGCATCTTTTGTATGCATCTGTTTTATCCTATTAATCACCACACCACAGCATTTTTTGGCGATCTAGCCACTTTATGGCTAGGCAGCCATAACTTCCTGCTTACCAGACTTTTCATTTAAAACCTTTTTTATGGTGGTTCTCAAAATGTGGTTTTTGGATAATTGGTGATCCATAAGAAGGACTGTGTACTGCTAATATCTGATTTTTTGTTCATTATGTGAACATTGAGTATGTACTAGGGGAAGGCCATGTGCTAAGTACTATAAAGGATGTTGCTGCTTTTTAATCACTGTCATGTTCATCTCTTTTGTGATCCCATGGACTGTAGGCTCCTCTGTCCATGGGATTCTCTAGGCAAGAATACTGGAGTGGGTTGCAGTTTCCTTCTCCAGGTTATCTTACTAACGTAGGTATAAATCCTGTGTCTCCTGCACTGGCATGCACATTCTTTACCACTGAGCCACCTGGGAAGCTCCACTATAAAGGATATCAGATTATTAAAATATAGTTGCTGCCCTCAAAGAGTTTACAGTATCTTAGGGAAGGTGCTCAAAACAGCAGCCAAAATGCTCAAACTTCATTGGGCTCTGGTTGCACTGAGAATAAAATCAAAATTTCTTAGCAATGCTTTACATAATCTGGCCCTTGCTGTCTTCCTTATGTATTTTAAAGGCTTTTTCAATTATAAATTTAATGTGATTCCAGTCAAAATCTCCAAGAAGAATAAATGTGTGACCGTTTCTAGAAAAATTCCAAAAAGAACAGTGATGAGGGGAGGTGATTCCTACTAGAAACTCTAAAGCTGTCAGTAATTAAAATATTATGGTAATCTATAAGTATAGATGCAGAGATAGATCACTGGAACAGAATGGAGAGTCTAGAAGTTCTCTTAGGTATATATGCGAATATAGTACATAATAGGGTCTCCCTGGTGCCTTAGCAGTAAAGAATTTGCCTGACAATGCAGGAGATGTGGGCTTGATGCCTGTGTTGGGAAGAGTCCCTGGAGAAGGAAGTAAAAACCCACTTCAGTATTCTTGCCTGGGATCTCTGGGATAATGTTAAATGCCCCAACATTCGAATCATAGGAGTCCCAGAAAAAGAAGACAAAAAGAAAGACCATGAGAAAATACTTGAGGAGATAATAGTTGAAAACATCCCTAAAATGGGGAAGGACATAATCACCCAAGTCCAAGAAACCCAGAGAGTCCCAAACAGGATAAACCAAGGCAAAACACCCCAAGGTACATATTAATCAAATTAACAAAGATCAACAACAAAGAACAAATATTAAAAGCAGCAAGGGAATAAAACAACACACAAGGGGATTCCCATAAGGATAACAGCTGATCTTTCAATAGAAACTCTTCAGGCCAGGAGGGAATGGCAGGACATACTTAATGTGATGAAAGAATATAACCTACAGCCCAGATTGCTGTAACCAGCAAGGATCTCATTCAAATATGAAGGATAAACCAAATGCTTTACAGACAAGCAAAAGCTGAGAGAATTCAGCACCACCAAACCAGCTCTCCAACAAATGCTAAAGGATCTTCCCTAGACAGGAAACACAGAAAGAGTGTATAAACTTGAACCCAAAACAACAAAGTAAATGGCAACGGGATCATACTTATCAATAATTACCTTAAGTGTAAATGGGTTGAATGCCCCAACCAAAAGACAAAGACTGGCTGAATGGATACAAAAGCAAGACCCCTATATATCTTGTCTACAAGAGACCCATCTCAAAACAAGGGACACATACAGACTGAAAGTGAAGAGCTGGAAAAAGATATTTCACACAAATGAAGACCAAAAGAAAGCAGGAGTAGCAATACTCATATCAGATAAAATAGACTTTAAAATAAAGGCTGTGAAAAGAGACAAAGAAGGATAGTACATATTAATCAAAGGATCAATCCATGAATAAGATATAACAATTTTAAATATATATGCACCCAACATAGGAGCACCACAATATGTAAGACAAATGCTAACAAGTATGAAAGGGGAAATTAACAATAACACAATAATAGTGTGAGACTTCAATACCCCACTCACACCTATGGATAGATCAACTAAACAGAAAATTAACAAGGAAACACAAACTTTAAATAATACAAAGACCATTAGACCTAATTAATATCTATAGGACCTTTCACCCCAAAACAATGAATTTCACCTTTTCTTCAAGTGCACACGGAACCTTCTCCAGGATAGATCACATCCTTGGCCATAAATCTAGCCTTGGTAAATTCAAAAAATTTGAAATCAATCCAAGCATCCTTTCTGACCACAATGCAGTAAGATTAGATTTCAATTACAAGAGAAAAACTATTAAAAATTCCAACATATGGAGGCTGAACAACACGCTGCTGAATAACCAAAAAATCACAGAAGAAATTTTTTTTTTAAATCAAAATATGCATAGAAATGAAGGAAAATGAAAACACAACCACCCAAAACGTGTGGGAAACTGTAAAAGCAGTGCTAAGGGGAAGGTTCATAGCAATACAGACATACCTCAAGAAACAATAAAAAAGTTAAATAAATAACCTAACTCTACACCTAAAGCAACTAGAAAAGGAAGAAATGAAGAACCCCAGGGTTAGTAGAAGGAAAGAAATCTTAAAAATTAGGGCAGAAATAAATGCAAAAGAAACAAAAGAGACCATAGCAAAAATCAACACAGCCAAAAGCTGGTTCTTTGAGAAGATAAATAAAGTTGATAAACTATTAGCCAGACTCATCAAGAAACAAAGGGAGAAAAATTAAATCAATAAAATTAGAAATGAAAATGGAGAGACCACAACAGAGAACACAGAAATACAAAGGATCATAAGAGACTACTATCAACAATTATATGCCAATAAAATGGACAACGTGGAAGAAATGGACAAATTCTTAGAAAAGTACAACTTTCCAAAACTGAACCAGGAAGAAATAGAAAATCTTGACAGACCCATCACAAGCAAAGAAATTGAAACTGTAATGTGAAATCTTCCAGCAAAGAAAAGCCCAGGACCAGACAGCTTCATAGCTGAATTCTACCAAAAATTGAGAGAAGAGCTAACACCTGTCCTACTCAAACTCTTCCAGAAAATTGCAGAGGACAGTAAACTTCCAAACTCATTTTATGAGGCCACCATCATCCTAATAGCAAAACCCGACAAAGATGCCACAAAAAAAGAAAACTACAGGCCAATATCACTGATGAACATAGATGCAAAAATCCTTAACAAAATTCTAGCAAACAGAATCCAACAACACATTAAAAAGATTGTACATCATGACCAAGTGGGCTTTATTCCAGGGATGCAAGGATTCTTCAATATCCACAAATCAATCAATGTAATACACCATATTAACAAATTGAAAAATAAAAACCACATGATTATCTCAATAGATGCAGAGAAAGCCTTTGACAAAATTCAACATCCATTTATGATAAAAAACCATCCAGAAAGCAGGAATAGAAGGAACTTACCTCAACATAATAAAAGCTATATATGACAAACCCACAGCAAACATTATCCTCAATGGTGAAAAATTGAAAGCATTTCCCCTAAAGTCAGGAACAAGACAAGGGTGCCCAATCTCACCACTACTATTCAACATAATTTTGGAAGTTTTGGCCACAGCAATCAGAGCAAAAAAATAAATAAGAGGAATCCAAATTGGAAAAGAAGAGGTAAAACTCTCACTGTTTGCAGATGACATGATCCTCTACATAGAAAACCCTAAAGACTCCACCAGAAAATTACTAGAGCTAATCAGTGAATATAGTAAAGTTGCAGGGTATAAAATCAACACACAGAAATCTCTAATAATAAGAAAATAGAGAAATTAAGGAAACACTTCCATTCACCATTGCAATGAAAAAAATAAAATACTTAGGAATATATCTACTTAAATAAACAAAAGATCTATATATAGAAAACTATAAAACACTGGTGAAAGAAATCAAAGAGGATACTAATAGATAGAAAAATATACCATGTTCATTGATCGGAAGAATCAATATAGTGAAAATGAGTATAATACCCAAAGCAATCTATAGATTCAATGCAATCCCCATCAAGCTACCAATGGTATTTTCCAAAGAGCTAGAACAAATAATTTCACAATTTGTATGGAAATACAAAAAACCTCAAATAGCCAAAAGCAATCTTGAGAAAAAAGAATGGAACTGGAGGAATCAACCTGCCTGACTTCAGGCTCTACTACAAAGCCACAGCCATCAAGACAGTATGGTACTGGCACAAAGACAGAAATATAGATCAATGAAACAAAATAGAAAGCCCAGAGATAAACCCATGCACCTATGGACACCTTATCTTTGACAAAGAAGGCAAGAATATACAGTGGAGAAAAGACAATCTCTTTAACAAGTGGTGCTGGGAAAACTGGTCAACCACTTGTAAAAGAATGAAACTAGAACATTTTCTAACACCATACACAATAATAAACTCAATATGGATTAAAGATCTAAACCTAAGACCAGAAACTATAAAACTCCTAGAGAAAAACTTTGGCAAAACATTCTCTGACATAAATCACAACAGGATCCTCTATGACCCACCTCACAGAATACTGAAAATAAAAGCAAAAATAAACAAATGGCACCTAATTAAAATTAAAAGCTTCTGCACAACAAAGGAAATTATAAGCAAGGTGAAAAGACAGCCTTCAGAATGGGAGAAAATAATAGCAAATGAAGCAACTGACAAAGAATTAATCTCAAATATATAAAAACAACTCCTGCTGCTCAATTTCAGAAAAATAAACAACCCAATCAAAAAATGGGCCAAAGAACTAAATAGACATTTCTCCAAGGAAGACATACAGATGGCTAACAAACACATGAAAAGATGCTCAACATCACTCATTATCAGAGAAATGCAAATCAAAACCACAATGAGGTACCATTTCACGCCAGTCAGAATGGCTGCTATCCAAAAGTCGACAAGCAGTAAATGCTGGAGAGGGTGTGGAGAAAAGGGAACCCTCTTACCCTGTTGGTGGGAATGCAAACTAGTACAGACACTATGGAGAACAGTGTGGAGATTCTGGAAAATCTGGAAATAGAACTGCCATATGACACAGCAATCCCACTGCTGGACATACACACCGAGGAATACAGAATTGAAAGAGACACGTGTACCCCAATGTTCATTGCAGCACTGTTTATAATAGCCAGGACATGGAAGCAACCTAGATGTCCATCAGCAGATGAATGGATAAGAAAGCAGTGGTACATATACACAATGGAGTATTACTCAGCCATTAAAAAGAATACATTTGAATCAGTTCTAATGAGGTGGATGAAACTGGAGCCTATTATACAGAGTGAAGTATGCCAGAAAGAAAAACACCAATACAGTATACTAATGCATATATATGGAATTTAGAAAGATGGTAATGATAACTCTGTATGCAAGACAGCAAAGGAGACACAGATGTATAGAACAGTCTTTTGGACTCTGTGGGGGAGGGCAAGGGTGGGATGATTTGGAGAATGGCATTGAAACATGTATATTATCATATGTGAAACGAATCACCAGTCCAGGTTCAATGCATGATATAGGATGCTCGGTGCTGGTGCACTGGGATGACCCAGAGGGATAGTATGGGGAGGGAGGTGGGAATGGAGTTCAGGATGCGGAAAACATGTACACCCGTGGTGGATTCATGTCAATGTATGGCAAAACCAATAAAATATTTTAAGGTAATTAGCTTCTAATTAAAATAAATAAATTTATGTTTAAAAAGTTTAAATAAACAATTTTGTGATAATTGGGGAAAAAAGACAAGTGTGAAATTCCACCTTCTTACACACAGATGAAACCAAATTAATCAATTATTAATATATAGAACTTAAAACAGTTTGGTGGTTCCTAGAGGTGGGAGGTGGGGGTTGGGGAGATGGCTGAAGGTAGTTAAAGGGTAAAGACTTCCAGGTATAGGATAAATAAGCTCTGGGAATGTCATGTACAGTGGCTATAGTTATCAAAGAAGCCCATAGATAACAAAACTGTAGTGCATATTTGAAAGTTATTAAGAGAGTAGATCTTAAAAGTTCTCATCACAAGAGATAAATATTAACTATATGACATCACTAATGTTAACTAAACTTATTGTGGTAATCATTTCACAATGTATACATACATCAAATCATTATGTTGTGCACCTTGGACTAATACAATGTTATATGTTAATTATATCTCAAAAAAGAAAACTGGAAAAAAAATTAAGAAAGAAACAAAAGTCACTATTTTTATAATTCCAAAATGGTGATTGCCTTTCCAAACAAGATCAAAACTGTGAAAAATTAATTTGAAGGTGTAGAAAAAATGATATTAAAAAGCCCAATAAATTCTAAAGTTAAATCGGAAAGAACACCTAATAAGCAAATACGACAGACTTCTCTGTAAAGTCTGTGAACTTTATAATACATAGACTTTGTTATATCTACCTCAAATGCTCAGAGAACCTTTAGGCTTTACTTCCTGATTTCATTGTATTCAAAGCTAGTTACCTAGATAGTTACCTAGTTACCTAGATAGACCTTCATAGGAGTGATGTATTGACATAGTTAATCTCTCTGTATATTTATTATCTTGTTGCATATGTTATTTTGAATTTTAAGTTTCTAGATGACTGGAGTTAAATCTGACTCACTTTTAATACTATCCACAACATCATAAGTTAATAAATGCTCAATAAAAACTTCATGATTATCATCTTAATAATTTGTTACTAGGAATCCCCTGGTAGTCTGCTGGTTAGGACTTGGTGCTTTTACTGCCATGACATGGATTGAATCCCTGTTTGGGGAACTTAAAGATCCTGCAAGGTGTGCAGAATGCCCTTTTTTTTTTCTTAATTAAATAATTTGTTACTAAACCATAAACTGAAAGTTTTCTCTACTTTGACAGGAATTGGCTGCCTGTGAAAACATGCTAGATGCAGTGAAGTTGACATCAAAGGGTAAGATGTTTCATGGTATTTTCAGAGCTAGAAAAAGAAACATGGCATAATGTATGCACAAAGCATTACTTGTACCTAGATATGTGAATGCTGCTGTCCTTTGTGCACAAAGAAACTGTCATTAATAGTATCTAGATGTACGGGGCAAAAACTCATATGAAATAATATTAATAGTTTTGCCAGTGCAGCAGTATATTATATTTTCCCCATTTTTAAATTATGAAATTGATAGTTAAGTCATCTTTACAGCAGCAATGGACTTCAACTTTCAATATATAAAATGAGAAGTGTAGTTGATCAAAGACAGAATAATTTAATGCCCAATATGTTAAAAGCAACATGACAGGATGAAATGGATAAAAACAAAATGACTTAAAACTATTTTCAAGGAATTGCTACATTTGATAGCCAGCGATATTAATAGGCTCAGTTCAATTCAGTTCACTCTCTGAGTCGTGTCCGACTCTTTGCAACGCCATGAATCGCAGCACACCAGGCCTCCCTGTCCATCACCAACTCCCAGAGTTCACTCAGACTCATGTCCATCGAGTCAGTGATGCCATCCAGCCATCTCATCCTCTGTTGTCCCCTTCTCCTCCTGCCCTCAATCCTTCCCAGCATTAGAGTCTATTCCAATGAGTCAACTCTTCGCATGAGGTGGCCAAAGTATTGGAGATTTAACCTCAGCATCAGTCCTTCCAATGAACACCCAGGACTGATCTCCTTTAGAATGGACTGGTTGGATCTCGTTGCATTCCAAGGGACTCTCAAGAGTCCTCTCCAACACCACAGTTCAAAAGCATCAATTCTTCGGCGCTCAGCTTTCTTCACAGTCCAACTTTCACATCCATACATGACCACAGGAAAAACCATAACCTTGACTAGACGGACCTTTGTTGGCAAAGTAACATCCCTGCTTTTCAATATGCTGTCTAGGTTGGTCATAACTTTTCTTCCAAGGAGTAAACGTCTTTTAAATTTATGGCTGCAGTCACCATCTGCAGTGATTTTGGAGCCCAAAAAAATAAAGTCTGACACTGTTTCCACTGTTTACTCATCTATTTGCCATGAAGTGATTGGACCAGATGGCATGATCTTCGTTTTCTGAATGTTGAGCTTTAAGTCAACTTTTTCACTCTCCTCTTTCACCTTCATCAAGAGGCTTTTTAGTTCCTCTTCACTTTCTGTGATAAGGGTGGTGTCATCTGCATATCTGTGGTTATTTATATTCCCCTGGCAATCTTGATTCCAGCTTGTGCTTCTTCCAGCCCAGCGTTTCTCATGATATACTCTGCATAGAAGTTAAATAAGCAGGGTGACAATATACAGCCTTGACATACTCCTTTTCCTATTTGGAACCAGTCTGGTGTTCCATGTCCAGTTCTAACTGTTGCTTCCTGACCTGCATACAGGTTTCTCAAGAGGCAGGTCAGGTGGTCTGGTATTCCCATCTCTTTCAGAATTTTCCACAGTTTATTGGGATCCACTCAGTCAAAGGCTTTGGCATAGTCAATAAAGCAGAAATAGATGTTTTTCTGGAACTCTCTTGCTTTTTCCATGATCCAGTGGATGTTGGCAATTTGATCTCTGGTTCCTCTGCCTTTTCTAAAACCAGCTTGAACATCTGGAAGTTCACGGTTCACATATTCCTGAAGCTTGGCTTGGATAATTTTGAGCATTACTTTACTAGCATGTGAGATGAGTGCAATTGTGCAGTAGTTTGAGCATTCTTTGGCATTGTCTTTCTTTGGGATTGGAATGAAAACTGACCTTTTCCAGTCCTGTGGCCACTGCTGAGTTTTCCAAATTTGCTGGCATATTGAGTGCAGCACTTTCACAGCATCATCTTTCAGGGTTTGAAATAGCTCAACTGGAATTCCATCACCTCCACTAGCTTTGTTTGTAGTGATACTTTCTAAGGCCCAATTGACTTCACATTCCAGCATGTCTGGCTCTAGGTCAGTGATCACACCATCGTGATTATCTTGGTCGTGAATATCTTTTTTGTTGGCTAGTTTAATTCAATTGCTCAGTTGTGTTCGACTCTTTGTGACCCCATGGACTGCAGAATGCCAGGTTTGCCTATCCATCACCAACTCCTGGAGCTTGCTCAAACTCACATCCATCGAGACAGTGGTCCCATTCAAACATCTTAACCTCTGTCATCCCCTTCCCCTCCTGCCTTCAGTCTTTCCCAGCATCAGGTTCCTCGGATCAGGTGGCCAAAGTATTGGAGTTTCGGCTTCAGCATCAGTCCTCTCAATGAATATTCAGGGCTGATTTCCTTTAGGATTAACTGGTTTGATTTCCTTGCAGTCCAAGGGACTCTCAAGAGTCTTTTCCAACACCACATTTCAGAAGCATCAATTCTTCTGTGCTCATCTTTCTTTATAGTCCAACTCTCACATCCATACATGACAACTGGAAAAACCATAGTTTTGACAAGATGGACCTTTGTTGGCAAAGTAATGTCTCTTCTTTTTAATATGCTATCTAGGTCGGTCATAGCTTTTCTTCCAAGGAGCAAGCTTCTTTTAATTTCATGGCTGCAATCACCATCTGCATTGATTTTTCGGAACCCAAGAAATTTAAGCCTATCACTGTTTCCATTGTTTCCCCATCTATTTGCCATGAAATGGTGGGGCCAGATGCCATGATCTTCATTTTTTGAATGTTGAGTTTTAAGCCAACATTTTCACTCTCCTCTTTCACTTTCATCAAGAGGCTCTTTAGTTCCTCTTTGATTTCTGCCATTAGGGTGGTGTCATCCGCATATCTGAGATTATTGATATTTTTCCCGGTAATCTTGATTCCAGCTTGTGCTTCATCCAGCTTGGCATTTTGCATGGTGTACTTTGCTTATTAGTTAACTAAGCAGGCTGACAATATATAGCCTTGAAGTCCTCCTTTCCCCTTTTAAAACCAGTCTGATGTTCCATGTCCAGTTCTAACTGTTGCTTCTTGACCTGCATACAGATTTCTCAGAAGGCAGGAAAGGTGGTCTGGTATTCCAGTCCCTTGGAGATTTTCTCACAGTTTTTTGTGATCCACACAGTCAAATGCTTTATTGTAGCCAATAAAGAAGTAGATGTTTTTCTGGAATTCTCTTGCTTCTTCTATGATTCAGTGGATGTTGGTGATTTGATCTCTGGTTCCTCTGCCTTTTCTAAATCCAGCTTGAACATCTGAAATTTCACAGTTTACATACTGTTAAAGCCTGGCTTGGAGAATTTTGAGCATTACTTTGCTAGTGTGTGAAATGAGTGAAATTGTGCAGTAGTTGGAACATTCTTTGGCATTGACTTTGTTTGGGATTGGAAGGTAAACTGACCTTTTCCAGTCCTGTGGCCACTGCTGAGTTTTCCAAATTTGCTAGCATATTAAGTGAATCACTTTCACAGCATCATCTTTTAGCATTTGAATAGCTCAATTGGAATTCCATCACCTCCACTAGCTTTGTTTGTAGTGATGCTTCCTAAGGCCCATTTGACTTCACATTCCAGGATATCTGGCTCTAGTTGAGTGATCACAGCATCATTATTATCTGGGTCATGGAGATCTTTTTTTGTATAGGTCTTCTGTGTATTCTTGCCACCTCTTCTTAATATCTTCTGTTTCTGTTAGGTCCATACCATTTATGTCATTTATTATGCCCATCTTTGCATGAAATGTTCCCTTGGTATCTCTAATTTTCTTGAAGAGATCTCTCGTCTTTTCCATTCTATTGTTTTCCTCTATTTCTTTGCATTGATCACTGAGGAAGACTTTCTTATCTCTCCTTGCTATTCTTTGGAATTCTGCATCTTTCTTTTTCTCCTTTGCCTTTAGCTTCTCTTCTTTTCACAGCTATTTGTAAGGCTTTCTCAGACAACCATTTTGCTTTTTTTGCATTTCTTTCTCTTGGTCTTGATCCCTGCCTCCTGTACAATGTCACAAACCTCCGTCCATAGTTCTTCAGACTCTATCTATCAGATCTAATCCCTTGAATCTATTTGTCACTTTCAGTGCATAATCGTTAAGGAATTTCATTTAGGTCATACCTGACTGGTCTAGTGGTTTTACCTACTTTCTTCAATTTAAGTTTGAATTTGTAATAAAGAGTTCATGATCTGAGCCCCAGTCAGCTCCTGGTCTTGTTTTTTCTGACTGTATAGAGCTTCTCCATTTTTGGCTGCAAAGAACATAATCAGTCTGATTTCAGTGTTGACCATCTGGTGATGTCCATGTGTTGCATTGTCTCCCATGTTGTTGGAAGATGATGTTTGCTATGACTAGTGTGTTCTCTTGGCAAAACTCTATTAGCCTTTGCTCCACATCATTTCATACTCCAAGGCTAAATTTGCCTGTTACTCCAGGTATCTCTTGACACCCTACTTTTGCATTCCAGTCCCCTATGATAAAAATGACATCTTTTTTGGGTGTTAGTTCTAGAATGTCTTGTAGGTCTTCATAGAATCTACAAGATGATGAATTAGAACATTTTATGCAGGGAATGAGAGAAGAAATGAAATGATTAAAGTGTACAGTCCCTGACTTACATATAGTATGACTTAAGGATTTTTGGACTTTATAAATGGTTGAAAAGCAGTACACATTCAATAGAAACTGTACCTCATATTTTGAAGTTTCTCCTTTACCTGGGCTAGCTATATGGATAAAATGCTTTCTTATGATGCTAGGCAGAAGCAGTGAGCTGCAGCTCCTTGTCAGTGTTGTGATCATGAGGGTAAATAACTGATATATTTACAACCATTCTGTACTCGTACAGCCATTCTGTTTTCACTCAATATTCAATAAATTACATGAGATACTCAATACTAAAGTATTCTAAAATAGGCTTTGTGTTAGATAATTTTGCCCCACTCTAGGTTAGTGTAAGGGCTTCTTCTGTGGCATTAGTGGTAAAGAACCTGCCTGGCAATGCAGGAAATAATAAGATATGGGTTCAATCCCTGGGTCAGGAAGATCCCCTGGAGAAGGATATGGCAACCCACTTCAGTATTGTTGCCTGGAGAATCCCATGGACAGAGGAGCCTAGCAGGCTTCAGTCCATACGGTCACAAAGAGTCGGACCCAACTGAAACGACTTAGCATGCAGGCTAATCTAACTGCTCTCAGCAGGTTTAAGGTAGTGAAGTGAAAGTCATTCAATCGTGTCTGACTCTTTGTGACCCCATGGACTATAAAATCCATGGTATTCTCCAGGCCAGAATACTGGAGTGGGTAGCTGTTCCCTTCTCCAAGTGATCTTCCCAACCCAGGAATCAAACCCAGGTCTCCCGCATTGCAGGCAGATTCTTTATCAGCTGAGCCACAAGGGAAGCCCAAGAATACTGGAGTGGGTAACCTATCCCTTTTCCAGTGGATCTTCCCGACCCAGGAATCGAAGCCGGGTCTGCTGCATTGCAGGCAGACTCTTTACCAGCTGAGATACCAGGGAAGCCCCAGGTTTAAGGTAGGTTTAGGTTTAGGCTAAACTATGATGCTCAATAGTTTGAGTATATTAAATGCATTTTTGATTTTTGACATTTTCCACTTATGATTGGTTTATCAGGATGTAACCCTATCTTAGGTCAAGTGAAGTCTTGACCTAGATAAAATTACACACTTGGAATTCCAAATGCATTTGAGCATCAGCTTCATCACTCCTGTGAAAGAGGATGTTAGAATATTTATTGAGATGACAGTGAATCTTCAGATCACTTTGGATAATATTGACATCTTAACAATGTTAATTTAAATCTTGTCTATGAACACAGGAAAACTTTTAATTTTTTTAGGTCTTTAATTTCTTTCAGCAATGTTTTATAGTTTTTTTGTATGTATTTCACCTCCTTGGGTAGATTTATTTCTAGGTATTTAGTTATTTTTTAGGGGTGGTTGTAAATGGAATTGCTTTTTAAATTGACTTTTTGGTTTGTTCTTTGCTGGTGTATAGCAATACAACTGATTTTTGTTTGTTGATCTTGTAGCCAGCAACTTTGCTGAATTTGTGTTAATAGCTTTCCTTTGGATTCTTTGGGATGGTCTATAAGTAGGCTTATGTCATCAGAAGATAAGGGCTTCCCAGGTGGTGTTAGTGATAAAGAACTTGCCGGCCAATGCAGGAAACGTGAGATAATCCCTTGGAAAAAGGCGTGGCAAACCACTCTACTATTCTTGCCTGGATAGAGATCGTTTTACCTCTTCCTTTCTAATTGGGATGGCTTTTATTTCTTTTTCTTGTATAATATCTCTAGCTATAACTTCCAGTGCAATGTTGAATAGCAATGTTGAGACTGGGCATCCTGTCAGTTGCCTTTTCTGTAACATTTGAGATGGTCCTATGCTCTTTTTCCCCCTTTGTTCTGTTAACACGATTGATTTCTTTATATTGAACCATCCTTTCATTCCTAGGATGAATCACACTTGGTCATAGTGAATGATCCTATTAATATGCTGTTGGGTTCAATTTGCTATTAATATTTTGTTGAGTACTTTTGCATCTGTATTAATAAGGGATATTGGTCTTTAATTTTCTTGTGATATCTTTCTCTGTATTTGGTATCAGAATAATGTTGACTTCATAAAATGAGTTAGAAAAAGTTCCCTCCTCTTCAATTTTTGGGGAAGAGTTTGAGAAGGATTGGTGTTAATTCTTTAAATGTTTGGTAGAATTCCCCAGTGAAACCATCTGGTGGTCCCTGACTTTTCTTTGTTGGGATATTTATTATTATTATTATTATTATTGATTTGAATTCTTGTTATAGTGCTGTTTAGATTTTATTTCTTCTTGAATTCATAAGTTTCAAGGAATCTGTTCATTTCTTTTTGGCTATCTAATTTGTTGGTGTACAATTCACAGTACTTATAATCCTTTTTATCTCTGTAAGGTCAGTGGATTTTAATTACCTGCCATATTTTTTTTTTTTCCTCTTTTTCAGTCTATCTATAAATCTGTTGACCTTTTCAAATAACCAATTTTTGGTTCCATTGACTTTCTTATTGCATTTCTATCTTATATTTAGCTTAATCTCCTTTCTAATCTTTATTGCCTTCTTTCTGCTAGTTCTGGTTCCTAAGGTGTTAGATTAAGTTATTACTTGAAGCCTTTCTTTTCTTTTTTTTTTTTTTTAATGTTGGCATTTCCAACTATAAGTTCCCCTCTGAGCACTTCTTTCACTGAATCTCATAAGTTTTATATGTTGCGTTTTCCTTCTCATTCATTTCTTTTTTCTGATTTTTCTTTTTACTTCTACTTTGAGCCATTAGTTGTTTGAGTGTATTGTTTAATTTCCACATATTTGTGAATTTCCTGGTTTCCTTCTGTTGATTTCTAGTTTCAATCTATTGTGATTGGAAAAGATACTCTGTATGGTTTTGATCTTTCAAAATGTATTAACACTTGATTTTTGGCCTAACATGTGGTCTATCCTAGAGAAAGTTCAATAAAAATGTGTATATGTTTTTGGGTCGGGTGTAATACTTCTGTTAGGGGTCCAGTTGTTCTATAGTTTTGTTCATATAATCTATCAATATTAATGTATTTATCATTGTTCTGGTTGTTCAGTATATTATTGAAATTGATGTCATGAAGTTCCCTACTATTATTTTAGAGCAGTCTCTATCTTCAATTCTGTCAATATTTGCTTCATATATTTCAGAGCTCTGATATTTAGTGCATAAATGTTTATAAATGTTATATCTTCTTGCTGAATTGAACTTTCTATCATTATTTAATATCCTTCTCTCCTGTAACATTTTTCTACTTAAAGTCTATTTTGTGTTATATTAGTACAGCCATTCCAGCTTTTTTTGGGTTACTATTTGCATTAAATGTCTTTTTCCTTCATTTCACTATCAACCTTCTAGTGTTTATTAAAACTGTTTTTCTTTTAAAAATATTTTAATTGGTGGATAATTACTTTACAATATTGTGATGGCTTATGCCATATATCAACATGAATCAGCCATAGGCATATATGTGACCCCTCCCTCTTGAATCTCTCTCCCTCCTCCCTCCCCACCCCATCCCTCCAGGTTATCACAGAGCACCAGCTTTGGGTTACCTGCATAGAGCCTATTATACAGAGTGAAGTAAGTCAGAAAGACAAATGTTGCATATTAAAGCATATATATAGAATCTAGAAATTTATTTTTAATTGGAGGATAATTGCTTTACAATGTTGTGTTGATTTCTGCCATACAAAAACAGCAATCAATACTGTATATTCTTGTTTTTGTTTTTTGTTTTTTGTTTTTTTTTTTAATCTAGAGTCTAGAAACCATAAGGGTTTCCCTAGTGGCCCAGTTGGTAAAGAGTCTGCCTGCATTGTGGGAGAGTTGGGTTCGATCCCTGGCTCGGGAACATCCCCTGGAGAAGGAAATGGCAACCCACTCCAGTATTCTTGTCTGGATAATTCCATGGACAGAGAAGCCTGATGGGCTACAGTCCATGGGGTCACAAAGAGCTAGACTTGACCTTTTTAATAGTCTCTTATAGATAGCATATAGGTGGATCGTGCTTTTTTTTTTTTTAAATCCATTCTGCTAATCTCTGTATTTTGATTAGGGCATTTAATCCACTTATATTTAAAGTAATTACTGACAAGGGGGGACTTCTGACATTTTCCCATTTGTTTTCTATATAGTTTTTGGTCCTTCATTTCCACATTTCTACCTTCTTTTTATTTTTGCAGTAAAATGTTTTGATTCTCTTCTCATTTCCTTAGGTGTATATTCTATAGATATTTTCTTTGATGTTATCACAGGGATTATATTTATTAGGTTGGCCAGAAATATTTGTTCAGGCTTTATGGAAAAACCCAAATGACCTTTTGGCCAACTCAATAACATCTAAAAGTTGTAATAGTAAAATTTGTATTTATATTAGCTTAATGTCAATAGTGTGCAAAAGCTCTTCCCTTATATATCTCCATTCCCCCTTTTTAAGTTATTGATGTCATAGATTACATCTTCATACATTGTGTGCCCAAGAACAAACATTAATGACTAATTTTATGCACTTGTCTTTTAAAGCATGTAGAAAATAAAAAGTAGAACTATAAATAAGTTTGAGGTAACACTAATTTTTTATAATTGCCCATATGTTTACCTTTAACTAGGCACCATTATCTTTATTTCTTCATATGGCTTTGAGTTATTACCTATTTTCCTTCCATTTCAACCTGAAGGACTCCTGAAAGACTCCATTTCGTGCAGGGCAGGCCTAGTGATAATGATTTCCTCAGCTTCTTCTTCTTCTTTTTTTTTTTTAGTTTGGTGGAGAACTGGGGATATCTTAATTTCTCCCTCATTTTTGAAGGATTTTTTGGTGGATATAGAATTCTTAGTTAAGTTTCTGCACTCTTCCTCTCCTCCCCTGCTGCCAAGATTTCTGATGAGAAATCAGATGATAATCCTATTGAGGATCCATTGTATGTGACAAGCTATTTATGTCTTGCTGCTTTCAAGATTTTCTCTTTAATTATGTGTTTTGGTATTGATCTTTTGGGGCTTATACTACTTGGAGTTCGTTGAACTTGAATTTATAAAATGATGTATTGCATCCAATTTGGGAAGTTTCCAGTCATTATTCAAATATTCTTTTTTCCTTACTTTCTCTCTTCTCCTTCTGAGAGTCCCATAATACATATGTTGGTGTGCTTGATGGTGTTCCACAGATACCTTAGGCTTTTTACTTTTCTTCATCTTTTTTTTTTTTTCCCTCAGACTTGATAATTTAAATTATCCTATCTTTAAGTTCACTGATTCTTTTTTTCAGCTTGCTTAGAAATTTGGATTTTGAACCCCTGCAGTGCACTTTTATTATACTTTTCAGCTTCAGAATTTTTTGGTGGGGATTATTTTTTATAATTTCTATTTCTTTACTGATATTTATACTTTGTTTATACATCTTTTTCCTTTGTGCATGTCTCCCTTTAGCTCTTTGAGTACATTTAAGACAGTTGTTTAAAAGTGTTTGTTGATGATCGAGTGGGTGGGGGTAGTTGGAAGCCACCACTAGGCTGATGGCTGAATTTCACCAAAATTAACTGCAATTTATCAGTCAAGCTGTCCTCTGGAAGCTGCAAGTACAGGTATTAAAATAAACTCTAGTTCCAAAATATTCACTTTAGGCAGTTTATGCCTGTACAATTGTTGTACACGTGAAGAAAGGAATTCTGGGACTGCCAACTCCACTATCTTCCTTCTCTTTACTCTAAACTTTCTAATATATTTTATGTGAATCAATATTTCAGATTTACTCAGGGACGGCTTTGGGGACAATCCCCTTTTCTACTGTCTGATTGCAGAAGTACAGAATCATCCAAAACTATCAGGTAAAATAAACTTCCATTTTTCAATTTAATCAAGAGTATATTTTCTCTACCCTGAAAACAAAGTACAGTTTGATAGCATACAGTTACTCTTAAGCCAAGGAGATGAGTGTAAGTACATAAACTAAGTCTTGCTTTCTGAAAGAGAAAATGTGTGGTATGTATTCATGTTGGACTTCCCAGGTGGCACTAGTGGTAAAGAACCAGCCTGCCAATGCACAAGACATGAGAAACAGGTTCAATCCCTGGGTCAGGAAGATCCCCTGGAGAAGGATATGGCAACCTACTCCAGTATTCTTGCCTGGAGAATCCCATGGGCAGAGGAGCCTGGTGGCCTACAGTCCATGGGGTCACAAAGAGTCAGACAAAACTGAAGTGACTTAGTATACAGCAGACATGAATTTATGTTTGTATATGCATAGAAAAAAATTAGCAAGAATATACTCCACACTGTTAAAAGATGGGTTTGCTCTTAAATGTATTATAAGGACTTAAACCTTCTTTATTACACATTTCTGTATTGTTTAAAATTTTGTCCAGCAAGCTTTTTATTACTTTAATAGATAAAAATAAACACAAACATATTCCATTTTGGAGGAAAGAACATTGTAAGATTCAATGATTAACTTCTTTATATCCTCTCTTTCCTCTTCCTAGGTAAAGTGACTGTTGGATTTGCCATGTACTACTTTACTTACGACCCCTGGATTGGCAAGTTACTTTACCTAGAGGACTTTTATGTCATACAAGCTTACCGAGGTCAGGTAACACATAGCATTACTTATATTTTAAAAATTAAAATGGTATATTTAAAGGAGCTTTAGTATAAATATGCTGTTTAAGTTAGTTTATGTAAATACTTTCTATTTCATGAGACTGATTACTATCCTAGTTATCCTAGCATATGGTATGGTGAAGACTCAATCACAGATTAGAAAAGATTTATTAGTTCCCATCAAGGCTTGAATAAGCCAAGTTATCATAGCTATATTTTTATCTTTTTTTTTTGTTTTCTTTTTTTAAAGCTATTTTTTTTAATCTCTAAAACATGCTTTTACATTTTGTGTTGATTTGTCTAAAATGAATAAGAAATATATTCCGTGATAAGATGATAGTGACAAGGACTCATTTCCTCTTCACTGATCTTTAAAATAAATCCAAAGTCTTTCCCATTACCTTTGGAACCACATTCCATTTCGGAAAAAGAGATATGGAAAGCATTCCTGAGATGAATTTCAACACAAGCTATTATGAATATGTAACAACCAGATAACAGGCTTTAAACTAAAGCAAACAAATTGTTAAGTGGAATTTTTCAATATTTTTTTTCGTTTTGTATTATCTATTGAAAAGGTCTAGGTATTGGAGCTGAAATGCTGAAGAGGCTAAGTCAGGTATGCATTACAGTTACTATTGTTATTCTATATGTTATCCTTTTCTTCATCAAATGTTATTATTTAACATTGCATAGATACTTTATCTTAACATCGGAACATAATCTCAAAATACACTTAATTTTTTTCCAATTAAACAGGTTTTCAAATTAGGTCTTATTTGACATGTTTAAAAGCTGATATAATCCACAACCACATTATATACCCTTTTGCTACAAAGCAGAAGCAAGCAAAAGGGAGATTAGAAGGCAATTTACCCATAAAATGTGTCTATAGTATGAATATGCTGCTGCTGCTGCGTCGCTTCAGTCGTGTCTGACTCTGTGCGACCCCATAGATGGCAGTCCACCAGGCTCCCCCATCCCTGGGATTCTCCAGGCAAGAACACTGGAATGGGTTTGCATTTCCTTCTCCAATGCATGAAAGTGAAAAGTAAAAGTGAAGTCACCAGTCATGTCCGACTCTTAGCGATCCCATGGACTGCAGCTTACCAGTCTGTCCAGGCAAGAGTACGGGAGTGGGTTGCCATATCTTTGCCACAGTATAAAAAGATTCTTTTGCATTTCGGAAATACATATAAGTTAACTTTTTCTGAAAAAAAGCTGAATTTATTTTGGATTTCTAAAGAAAGGGTTTTAAAACTCAACAGTACGTTTTTTCTTTTTACAGATTTAGAGAACTCCAAGAGATAACTATTGCATTATTATTTGGAAGTATTTTACACACACACACAGTGCCTTGCATATAGTAGATTTTCCATAAAATAAATGTGATAATGAAGATTATACATTCAAATAAAAGTAATGTCTGTTTGTTTTTAAACAGATAGCCATCAGAAGCCAGTGTAACTGCATGCACTTTCTTGTTGTCATTTGGAACCAGGCTTCTATCGACTACTACACTCGTCGAGGGGCTTTAGACCTTTCTTCCAAGGAGGGCTGGCATCTGTTCAGGTTTAACAGAGAAGAACTCATGGACATGGCAGGGGAAGAGTGAAAGGTGACTTATCACTTGTCCCAATATAGGCTTCAACATCTGAATGTCGCCTATATCCAACAGCAGTTTAACTGTCGTATAATACAGCAAGTGAACAAACTCTGGCTTCAGCAGATCTTTGAAACAGATTTTGTAGATACAACTTGCCATTATCCGAATTAACATACTAATGGTTAGTAGCAGAGCTGATAACCCAAAAGAGAAGATAATTCAAAAATAACTTATACTTGGCTTTAGGATATTTATTTTCCTACTTACTGTATCCTATGAAATTTCAAATGCTTATATTTTCATATTGTAACACATCTGAAATTTGGATAAATATTATGATCAACTGGCAACACTTTTCCCTTTGAGGTCTTGGATTTGATGAAATACTGTACATTTGGTCACAAACAGATCTGAGGTAAAAAAAAAAAAGTATAAAATGCTAAAGCTAAATTATAAAAAGCTTACCTATGAATAACTAGTAAATGAACTGCTTCCCCAACTTGAGCAGATCAAGGACCACTGCCTTGACTTCATCTTGGAACTACATTACATCTCTGTCTTTATCTTGGAACTAAATTCTATTTCTGAGAAACCAACTTTTGTTGTAACTATCTTAGGGAAGGTGTTACATAGTACACTGTATCTGTGTATGTTTCTATCCTTTCTAGTAGGATATAAGCCTTTTGATAGAATTATAATTATTTTTTCACCCTATATTACAACCACCATGTGAGTTCCTACTACATACCAGGTATTATGGGTATAAAAGCTATGAAGTGAAAGTGAAAGTCGCTCAGTTGTGTCCACCTCTTTGCGACCTTATGGACTATAGCCCATCAGGCTCCTCTGTGGAATTCTTCAGGCAAGAATACCAGAGTGGGCAAGTTGCCATGAGCTTCTCCAGGGGATCTTCCCAACCCAGGGATCGAACCCAGGTCTCCTGCATTGCAGGCCAATCCTTTACCATTTAAGCTACCTGGGAAGCCCATTTAAAAAGCTATACAAAGATGATTCAGTTATACCACAAAGAGCCTTGTAAATTAAAAAAAAAAATACTAATCTAGTTTTAGTTTTTATTTATTTATTTATTTTAATTAGAGGCTAATTACTTTACAATATTGTATTGGTTTTGCCATACATCAACGGGTATACACGTGTTCCCAATCCTGAACACCCCTCCCACCTCCCTCTGGGTCATCCCAGTGCACCAGCCTCAAGCATCCTGTATATACTGCATCAAATCTGGACTGGTGATTCGTTTCTTATATGATATTATATATGTTTTAATGCCATTCTGCCAAATCATCCCCCTGTGCCTCTCCCACAGAGTCCAAAAGACTGTTGTATACATCGGTGTCTCTTTTGCTGTCTCGCATACAGGGTTATTGTTACCATCTTTCTAAATTCCATATATATGCATTAGTATACTGTATTGGTGTTTTTCTTTCTGGCTTACTTCACTCTGTATAATCAGCTCCAGTTTCATCCACCTCATTAGAACTGATTCAAATGTATTCTTTTTAATGGCTGAGTAATACTCCATTGTGTATATGTACCACAGCATTCTTATCCATTCATCTGCTGATGGGCATCTAGGTTGCTTCCATGTCCTGGCTATTATAAACAGTGCTGTGATGAACATTGGGGTACATGTGTCTCTTTCAATTCTGGTTTCCTCGGTGTGTATGCCCAGCAGTGGGATTGCTGTGTCATATGGCAGTTCTATTTTCAGTCATTTAAGGAATCTCCACACTGTTCTCCATAGTGTCTGTACTAGTTTGCATTCCCACCAACAGGATAAGAGGGTTCCCTTTTCTCCACACCCTCTCCAGCATTTATTGCTTGTAGACTTTTGGATAGCAGCCATTCTGACTGGCGTGAAATGGTACCTCATTGTGGTTTTGATTTGCATTTCTCTGATAATGAGTGATGTTGAGCATCTTTTCATGTGTTTGTTAGTCATCTGTATGTCTTCCTTGGAGAAATGTCTGTTTAGTTCTTTGGCCCATTTTTTTGACTGGATTGTTTATTTTTCTGGAATTGAGCTGCCAGAGTTGCTTGTATATTTTTGAGATTAGTTGTTTGTCAGTTGCTTCATTTGCTATTATTTTCTCCCATTCTGAAGGCTGTCTTTTCACCTTGCTTACAGTTTCTTTTGTTGTGCAGAAGTTTTTAATTTTAATTAGGTGCCATTTGTTTATTTTTGCTTTTATTTCCAATATTCTGGGAGGTGGGTCATAGAGGATCCTGCTGTGATTTATGTTAGAGAGTATTTTGCCTATGTTCTCCTCTAAGAGTTTTATAGTTTCTGGTCTTATGTTTAGATCTTTAATCCATTTTGAGTTAATTTTTGTGTATGGTGTTAGAAAGTGTTCTAGTTTCATTCTTTTACAAGTGGTTGACCAGTTTTCCCAGCACTACTTGTTAAAGAGATTGTCTTTTCCCCACTGCATATTCTTGCCTTCTTTGTCAAAGATAAGGTGTCCATAGGTGCATGGGTTTATCTCTGGGCTTTCTATTTTGTTTCATTGATCTATATTTCTGTCTTTGTGCCAGTACCATGCTGTCTTGATGACTGTGGCTTTGTAGTAGAGCCTGAAGTCAGGCAAGTTGATTCCTCCAGTTCCATTCTTCTTTCTCAAGATTGCTTTGGCTATTTGAGGTTTTTTGTATTTCCATACAAATTGTGAAATTATTTGTTCTAGCTCTGTGAAAAATACCATTGGTAGCTTGATAGGGATTGCATTGAATCTATAGATTGCTTTGGGTATTATACTCATTTTCACTATATTGATTCTTCCGATCCATGAACATGGTATATTTTTCCATCTATTAGTGTCCTCTTTGATTTCTTTCACCAGTGTTTTATAGTTTTCCATATATAGGACTTTAGTTTCTTTAGGTAGATATATTCCTGAGTATTTTATTCTTTTTGTTGCAATGGTGAATGTGACTGTTTCCTTAATTTCTCTTTCTATTTTCTCATTATTAGTGTCTAGGAATGCAAGGGATTTCTGTGTGTTGATTTTTTATCCTGCAACTTTACTATATTCATTGATTAGCTCTAGTAATTTTCTGGTGGAGTCTTTAGGGTTTTCTATGTAGAGGATCATGTCATCTGCAAACAGTGAGAGTTTTCCTTTTTATTTTCCAATTTGGATTCCTTTTATTTCTTTTTCTGCTCTGATTGCTGTGGCCAAAACTTCCAAAACTATGTTGAATAGTAGTGGTGAGAGTGGGCACCCTTGTCTTGTTCCTGACTTTAGGGGAAATGCTTTCAATTTTTCACAATTGAGGATAATGTTTGCTGTGGGTTTATCATGTATAGCTTTTATTATGTTGAGGTATGTTTCTTCTGCTTTCTGGAGAGTTTTTATCATAAATGGGTGTTGAGTTTTGTCAAAGGCTTTCTCTGCATCTATGGAAATAATCCTATGGCTTTTATTTTTCAATTTGTTAATGTGGTGTGTTACAATGAGTGATTTGTGGATATTGAAGAATCCTTGCATCCCTAGGATAAAGCCCACTTGGTCATGTTATATGATCTTTTTAACATGTTGTTGGATTCTGATTGCTAGAATTTTGTTAAGGATTTTTGCATCTATGTTCATCAGTGATATAGGCCTGTAGTTTTCTTTTTTTGTGGCATCTTTGTCAGGTTTTGGTATTAGGATAATGGTTACCTCATAGAATGAGTTTGGAAGTTTATCTTCCTCTGCAATTTTCTGGAAGAGTTTGAATAGGATAGGTGTTAGCTCTTCTATAAATTAGTTTTATTTTTATAATAAATTATGTGGGCTATCACAGCAATAAATACCAAATGTAAGTTAATGTATAGGAGAGTATCTAAATCCTACCCTGGGGAACTGAGAAAGGATGAGTTTGAAGAATAAGTAGGAAGTTGGAATGAAGCGTGACGAGACAAAAACAACACTGAGACACTAGCACAGGCAGAGAAAGAGGTAATAAAAGAGCAAAGCATGTTTATGAAGCAAGTGGTATTATAGATAACATACTGGGCGGGCCAAGAAGTTTGTTCAAGTTTTTCTGTACAGTGTTATGGAAAAACCCAAATTAACTTTTTGGCCAACCCAATATTATATACTTGATAGTAGGGTGGGTGGGGAGACGGAAAGAAGGATTAAAGTTTAACTGGGATCATATATGAAGGCCTTGTATGTCATGCTAATGGGTCTTGATTTGATTCTGTAGACAATGTTGAGTCACTGAAGATCTCAGGAAGACAACTATGTCATAATAATCTGATAGATGGGTTAGAAGAATAGGGTAGCAGACACTATATATTAACTTAAACTGAACACCATTCCAAATCCCTTACCACTTGCCTTTCTCTTCATAGACAAAAATGTAATTTGCCAACCTTAAATTTGACTTACAAGACAAATTCTGGTTAAGATATAGACAGAAGTCTTTTGAGAGGGATTCTAATAAATAATTTAATTCTCTGATTAGAGGGAGTCAGAAGTATCTGGTACAGTTTTTTGTAACCCCTTTTCCTACTTTGAATGTGTGTGTTCCTGAGAGGTATAGGAGCCATTTTGTGATCATGAGGTGAAAAATCAACATGCTAAAGAGTAGAGTAGAAAGAGAAATATATCTAGATCCTTGATGACACCAATGAGTCACTATACCAACTCTGTACTGACCAATTCCAGACTTTAAACAGACTCATTTATTTAAGCAGCTACAGTTAACTGGTTTACTGTTACTTATAAGCAGAATGCAATGTTAAGTGACAGAAAGCAAGACTGATGGCAAGCAGATTGACCAGAAGCATATATAATAATCCAGGAAGTGATGATGAAGACCTGAATGAGAGTAAGGATTAGAGAAAGTACAATTGATTTGAGAAACACAGAAGTGAGAGACATGTAGAGACAATTTAGTTTTAGGTCTTTTGATATTGGGGCTTCCCAGGTGGCTCAGTGGTAAAGAATTCACCTGACAATGTAGAAGATGCAGGTAGACCTGGGTTCGATCCACTGGAGGAGCAAATGGCAACTCACTCCAGTATTCATGCCTGAAGAATCCCATGGACAGAAGAGCCTGGCCTCCTGAGAAACCTGTATGCAGGTCAAGAAGCAACAGTTAGAACCAGACATGGAACAACAGACTGGTTCCAAATTGGGAAAAGAGTATGTCAAGGCTGTATATTGTCACCATGCTTATTTAACTTATATGCAGAGTACATCATGTGAAATGCCAGGCTAGATGAAGCATAAGCTAGAATCAAGATTACAGGGAGAAATATCAATAACCTCAGATATGCAGATGACACCACCTTAATGGCAAAAAGCCAAGAGGAACTAAACAGTGTATTGATGAAGGTGAAAGAGGAGAGTAAAAGAGCTGGCTTAAAACCCAACACTGAGAAAACTAAGAGCATGACATCTGGTCCCATCAGTTCATGGCAAATAGATGGGGAAACAATGGAAACAGTGACAGACTTTGTTTTCTTGGGCTCCAAAATCACTGCAGCCAATAAATTAACATAGCTCCTTGGAAGAAAAGCTATGACAAACCTATGCTGTGCTGTGATTAGTTGCTCAGTCATGTCCAACTGTTTGTAACCTCAGGGACTGTAGCCTTCCAGCCTCCTCTGTCCATGTGGATTCTCCAGGCAAGAATACTCAGTGGGTTGCCATGCCCTCCTCCATGAGATCTTCCCAACCTAGAGATCAAACCCAGGTTTCTTGCATTGCAGATGGATCTTGTCTATTAAAAAGCAGAGATATCACTGTGCTGATAAAGGTCCATCTAGTCAAAGCTATGGTTTTTCCAGTAGTCATGTATGGATGTGAGAGTTGGACTATAAAGAAGACTGAGTGCCAAATAATTGATGCTTTTGAACTGTGGTGTTGGAGAAGACTCTTGAGAGTCCCTTGGACTGCAAGAAGATCCAACCAGTCAATCCTAAAGGAAATCGATCCTGAATGTTCATCGGAGGGACTAATTCTGAAGCTCCAATACTTTGGCCACCTGATGCGAAGAGCCAACTCATTAGAAGAGATGCTGATGCTGGAAAAGATTGAAGGCAGGAGGAGAAAGGCATGACAGAGTTTAAGATGGCTGGATGGCATCACTGACTCAATGAACACGAGTTTGAGCAGGCTCTGGGAGATGGTGAAGGACAAGGAGGCCTGGAGTGTTGCAGTCCATGGGGTCACAAAGAGTCAGACACGACTAAGTGATTGAACAAGTATTGATATTGAGAATCTCTATGGGATATACAGGGCTTTCCAGGTGGTGCTAGTGGTAAAAGAACCTGCCTGCCAATGAAGGAGACGTAAGAGATGTGGGTTCGATCCCTGGCTTGGGAAGAACCCCTGGAGGAGGGCCTGGCAACTCACTCCAGTATTCTTGACAGGAGAATCCCAGGATTTCTGGAGAATCCCTGTGGGCTACAGTCCATAGGGTCACAAAGAGTCGGACATGACTGAAGCAACTTAGCACACATGCACATATTGGATATAAGATAGACATGACTAATAATTAGAAAAATAGATACACACTTCTGGAGAAATATGGAAGATGGAAATATTAATAATAAGGATGTATAAATGATGCTTGGAGTCAGTGAAGTATGTTGAATGGAAATGAGAGAGCATTGAATGAGAAAAGACAAGAAATGCAAACTGAGGAGCCTTAACATGTAAGGGATTCAAAGCAAGAGAAGAATGAGTAACAAGAGGAGCAGGAATAACACTAAAAGGAGTACTGAATTTTAGGAGGGAGTAGTTACGAGTCAATCATTACATAAAATTCAAGTAGGTACAGAGGATGAGATTATTAGATAGCATCACTAACTCAATGAACATGAATTTGAGCAAATTCTGGGAGATAGTGACGGATAGGGAGACCTGTCTATGGGGTCACAAAGAATCAGACATAATTTACTGAAAAACAACATAGAGGCAAAGGTGTAGCAAGTTATAGAGGAATTGAAATTGAGAACTTAAGAAAATGACATTAATTACTGTTTTATGAAGTCTGAAAATCATAGGAAAGAGAAAGAAAAGATAGCTCAAGAGGAAGAGGGAGTTAGGGAAAGGTTTTTGCTACTGTTGTTTTTGGATAAAGAGGATTTGAAGCTGTTAGAGACTGAGGAAAAGAAATCAGTTGAAAGAGAAACAAAAGACTGAAAATTAAACAGGATGGAATATGGTACTAGAAAAGACGGAAAGGAGATCTGGAACACAAATAGAAGCATCAACTTTAGAAAAGGGGGATGCATGGCTGAAAAGAGGTAAGTCTTGAAAACAGATGGGAAGAAGTTGGGAAAGACTATGTCTAATAACTTATTTTTTTCCTCTCTGTAATAGGAGACATAGTCTTCTTTGGCAGGTATAGGAGGCTTCAGAATAAGAAAAAAGCAAAAGAGTTCCAGAAAAACATCTATTTCTGCTTTATTGACTATGCCAACGCCTTTAACTGTCAATAAACTGTGGAAAATTCTGAAAGAGATGGGAATACCAGACCACCTGACCTGCCTCCTGAGAAACCTATATGCAGGTCAGGAAGCAACAGTTAGAACTGGACATGGAACAACAGACTGGTTCCAAATAGGAAGAGGAGTACATCAGGGCTGTATATTGTCAACCTGCTTATTTAACTTATATGCAGAGTACATCATGAGAAACGCTGGACTGGAAGAAGCACAAGCTCGGATCAAGACTGCCAGGAGAAATATCAATAACCTCAGATATGCAGATGACACCACCCTTATGGCAGAAAGTGAAGAGGAACTAAAAAGCCTCTTGATGAAAGTGAAGGAGGAGAGTGAAAAAGTTGGCTTAAAGCTCAACATTCAGAAAACTAAGATCATGGCATCTGGTCCCATTACTTCATGGCACATAGAAGGGGAAACAGTGGAAACAGTGTCAGACTTTATTTTTTTGGGCTCCAAAATCACTGAAGATGGTGATTGCAGCCATGAAATTAAAAGACGCTTACTCCTTGGAAGGAAAGTTATGACCAACCTAGACAGCATATTAAAAAGCAGAGACATTACTTTGTCAACAAAGGTTCGTCTAGTCAAGGCTATGGTTTTTCCAGTAGTCATGTATGGATGTGAGAGTTGGACTGTGAAGAAAGTTGAGTGCCGAAGAACTGATGCTTTTTAATTGTGGTGTTCGAGAAGACTCTTGAGAGTCCCTTGGACTGCAAGGAGATCCAACCAGTCCATCCTAAAGGAGATCAGTCCTGGGTGTTCACTGGAAGGACTGATGGTAAAGCTGAAACTCCAATACTTTGGCTACCTCATGCGAAGAGTCGACTCATTGGAAAACACCCTGATGCTGGGAGGGATTGGGGGTAGGAGGAGAAGGGGACAACAGAGGATGAGATGGCTGGATGGCATCACCGACTCGATGCACTTGAGTTTGGGTGAACTCCGGGAGTTGGTGATGGACAGGGAGGCCTGACATGCTGTGATTCATGGGGTTGCAAAGAGTCGGACACGACTGAGTGACTGAACTGAACTGAAAACCTCTCCTGGAGACCAGAATAGGAAACTACATAGGAATCAGTAGAAGGAAAGCTAAGCAGCACTGAGGCGTCCCATGTAGCACATGGTCCTCTCAAACAGACTTATTTTTGGACATCTAAGAGGAATTAGCATTAATTAAACAAAGAGACAAAGCCAAGCACATGTCATAAAATATGTATATTTTATTATATCTCTGGTAAATGCAAAACAAACAGGGGGGAGGGAACACAACCTTCCACACACCATTCTAATTTAGCTGATATTAATTCAGAAAAGCTACAGCAAATATATATGTGTATATGTATATATATTTTATATATACACACTTTTTTTTTTTAATAAACACCCTTAAAGTCATGAAATGCATCC
Source organism: Bubalus kerabau (assembly GCF_029407905.1). Classification (NCBI taxonomy): domain Eukaryota; kingdom Metazoa; phylum Chordata; class Mammalia; order Artiodactyla; family Bovidae; genus Bubalus; species Bubalus kerabau. The sequence goes on from NC_073647.1 coordinate 81,209,687, forward strand.
TAATACTTCTACCTCTGCCTCCTCAGTGATCATTTAATGTTGTTTGGATTGTATTCAGTTTGCGTTTTAGTCACTAATGTGATTTTTCAAACTGTACATTAGAAGATGTAAGGGGAAAACTTGGTTTAATTTATATCCTATGCATCAGTTACACGTTACATGATTTTTTTCACCATTATTTGAAACTTCACACGTCTTGTAGTTCTCTATGCAGACTATTTCAGCTTCTAGTGCTGTACATATCTATATCTTCTGGATGGGACTGCCCGTGATCCATGAACTTGAGGTCAGGCATAAACTGTGTAGCACCTGATAAAGTATTAAAATGAAAAAGAAAATTAGTCATTAATTTAACAAAATTCTTGTTGATATGGGGGGCACATCAATGAGCAAAACAGATAAAAATCTCCACAAACATGGACCTAACATTCAAGTTGGGCAAAGGAGAAAATAAGTTAAGTAAACGGCATGTCAGATGGTGGTATGCAGAAAAATAAAACAGGGTGGAGAGGCATATGGAGAGATTGGGTAATCTGCAATTTTAAACAGGGTGGCCAGGGAAAGAAAGCCTTATATATTTGAGCAAAGAACTGAAGAAGGTGCAGGTATGAGCCCTGTAGCTATTTGAGGGAAATGACTTACTGGAGGAGCAGGTGGCAAGTGTAACAGACTTTAGGCATGTCTGAGGAGCCATAAAATAGCAAATATGGCTGTAACAGAGTTAGCAAGATGTGCTGATGGTGGATGCAATGAGTGTGATAGAAGTCATAATCAGAAAACAGTGGAATGCTAGGCCACACAGGTCATAGGAAAGTTTTTCTCTTTTATTCTAAGAGATGAGAAGTCACTGGACAGTTTTGGGCAGAAGTGTAACATAATATTATGTTTTTAAAAAGATTACTCTTGGCTATGGGTAGAAGAGAGTGTAGGGAAATAAGCATAGAAGTATGGAGACGAGTTAGGAAGCTATTATAGCAGAGAAGACTGCAGTACACCAGGATGGAAATGCTAATGGCTTTTATTAGGGCAGTGGAGGTGGTGATAACTTAAGGACAGGATTTCCAAAATGGATTCAGTATGTTGTGTGAGTGATACTCTTTAATTTGAGAAACTAAAAGAATGGAGATGACATTTACTGAGATGGGGGAAATGTAGAAACATGTTTTGTTGTTGTTGTCATTCAGTTGCTCAGTCGTGTCCAACTCTTTGCAACTTTATGGACTGTAGCCCACCAGGTCCCTCTGTCCATGGAATTTTTCAGGCAAGAATACTGGAGTACGTTACCATTTCCTTCTTCATGGCATCTCCCCCAAATCAGGAATTGAACTTGCATCTTTTGCATTGGCAGGCAGATTCTTGACCACTGAGCAACCAGGGAAGCCCCAGAAGCATGTTTGGGAGAAGGTAAATTAATTGTTGAGTTTTGGGTGTGCTATATTTGAATTGCTATCTAGACATCACTTCATGGCAAATAGATGGGGAAACAATGGAAACAGTGACAGACTTTGTTTTCTTGGGCTCTAAAATCACTGCAGCTATGAAATTAAAAGACGGTTGTTCCTTGGAAGAAAAGTGATGACAAACCCAGAAAGCATATTAAAAGCAAAGACTTTACCAACAAAGGTCCATTTAGTCAAAGCTATGGTTTTTCCAGTGGTCATGTATGGATGTGAGTTCAGTTCAGTTCAGTTTAGTCGCTCAGTCGTGTCCGACTCTTTGCAACCCCATGAAACGCAGCATACCAGACCTCCCTGTCCATCACCAACTCCCGGAGTCCACCCAAACTCACGTCCATCTAGTCAGTGATGCCATCCAACCATCTCATCCTCTGTAGCCCCCTTCTCCTGCCCTCAATCTTTCCCAGCATAAGGGTCTTTTCAAATAAGTCAGGTCTTCGCATCAAGTGGCCAAAGTATGGGAGTTTCAGATTCAAAATCAGTCGTCCCAATGTACACCCAGGACTGATCTCCTTTAGGATGGACTGGCAGGATTTCCTTGAAGTCCAAGGGACTCTTAAGAGTCTTCTCCAACAACACAGTTGAAAAACATCAGTTCTTTGGTGCTCAGCTTTCTTCACAGTCCAACTCTCACATCCATACATGACCACTGGAAAAACCATAGCCTTGACTAGATGGACCTTTGTTGGCAAAGTAATGTCTCTGCTTTTTAATATGCTGTCTAGGTTGGTCATAACTTTCCTTCCAAGGAGTAAGCGTCTTTTAATTTCATGGCTGCAATCACCATCTGCAGTGATTTTGGAGCCCCCCCAAAAAAGTCTGACACTGTTTCCACTGTTTCCCCATCTATTTCCCATGAAGTAATGGGACCAGATGCCATGATCTTAGTTTTCTGAATGTTGAGCTTTAAGCCAACTTTTTCATTCTCCTCTTTCACTTTCATCAAGAGGCTCTTTAGTTCCTCTTCACTTTCTGCCATAACGTTGGTGTCATCTGCATATCTGAGGTTATTGATATTTCTCCCTGCAGTCTTGATTCCAGCTTGTGCTTCCTCCAGCACAGCGTTTCTCATGCTGTACTCTGCATATAAGTTAAATAAGCAGGGTGACAATATACAGCCTTGACGTACTCCTTTTCCTATTTGGAACCAGTTTGTCATTCCATGTCCAGTTCTAACTGTTGCTTCCTGACCTGCATATAGGTTTTTCAGGAGGCAGGTCAGGTGGTCTGGTATTCACATCTCTTTCAGAATTTTCCACAGTTTATTGTGATCCACACGGTGAAAGGCTTTGGCATAGTCAATAAAGCAGAAATAGAACTCTCTTGCTTTTTTGATGATCCAGCAGATGTTGGCAATTTGATCTCTGGTTCCTCTGCCTTTTCTAAAACCAGCTTGAACATCAGGAATTTCACAGTTCACGTATTGCTGAAGCCTGGCTTGGAGAATTTTAAGTATTACTTTACTAGTGTGTGAGATGAGTGCAATTGTGTGGTAGTTTGAGCATTCTTTGGCATTGCCTTTCTTTGGGATTGGAATGAAAACTGACCTTTTCCAGTCCTGTGGCCACTGCTGAGTTTTCCAAATTTGCTGGCATATTGAGTGCAGCATTTTCACAGCATCATCTTTCAGGATTTGAAATAGCTCAACTGGAATTCCTTCACGTCCACTAGCTTTGTTCGTAGTGATGCTTTCTAAGGCCCAATTGACTTCACATTCCAGGATGTCTGGCTCTAGGTGAGTGATCACACCATCATGATTATATTGATCGTGAAGATCTTTTTTGTACAGTTCTTTTGTGTATTCTTGCCACCTCTTCTTAATATCTTCTGCTTCTGTTAAGTCCCTACCATTTCTGCCCTTTATTGAGCCCATCTTTGTATAAAATGTTCCCTTGGTATGAGAGTTGGACTATAAAGAACCCTGAGGGCCAAAGAATTGATGCTTTTGAACTGTGGTGTTGAAGAAGACTCTTGAGAGTTCCTTTTACTGCAAGGAGATCAAACCAGTCCATCCTAAAGGAAATAAGTCCTGAACATGCATTGGAAGGACTGATGCTGAAGCTGAATCTCCAATACTTTGGCCAACTGATGTGAAGAACTGACTTACTGGAAAGGACTCTGTTTGTTTTTTATTTTATTTTTTAAAATTAAATTTATTTATTTTAATTGGAGGTTAATTACTTTACAATATTGTATTGGTTTTGCCATACATCAACATGAATCCACCACGGGTGTACACATGCTCCCCATCCTGAACCCCCCTCCCACCTCCCTCCCTGTACCATCCCTCTGGGTCATCCAGTGCACCAGCCCCAAGCAACCTGTATCCTCCATTGAACCTGGACTGGCGATTCGTTCCTTATATGATATTATACAAGTTTCAATGTCATTCTCCCAGATCATCCCTCCCTCTCCGTCTCCCACAGAGTCCAAAAGACTGTTCTATACATCTGTGTCTCTTTTGCTGTCTCGCATACAGGGTTATCGTTACCATCTTTCTAAATTCCATATTTATGCGTTAGTATACTGTATTGGTGTTTTTCTTTCTGGCTTACTTCACTCTGTATAATAGGCTCCAGTTTCATCCACCTCATTAGAACTGATTCAAATGTATTCTTTTCAATGGCTGAGTAATTTTTGGGCTCCAAAACCACTGCAGATGGTGACTGCAGCCATGAAATTAAAAGACACTTACTCCTTGGAAGGAAAGTTATGACCAACCTAGACAGCATATTGAAAAGCAGAGACATTACTTTGCCAACAAAGGTTCGTCTAGTCAAGGCTATGGTTTTTCCTGTGGTCATGTATGGATGTGAGAGTTGGACTGTGAAGAAGGCTGAGCGCCAAAGAATTGATGCTTTTGAACTGTGGTGTTGGAGAAGACTCTTGAGAGTCCCTTGGACTACAAGGAGATCCAACCAGTCCATTCTGAAGGAGATCAGCCCTGGGATTTCTTGGGAAGGAATGATGCTAAAGCTGAAACTCCAGTACTTTGGCCACCTCATGCGAAGAGTTGACTCACTGGAAAAGACTCTGATGCTGAGAGGGATTGAGGGCAGGAGGAGAAGGGGATGACAGAGGATGAGATGGCTGGATGGCATCACTGACTCGATGGACGTGAGTCTGGGTGAATTCCGGGAGTTGGTGATGGACAGGGAGGCCTGGCGTGCTGTGATTCATGGGGTCGCAAAGCGTCAGACATGACTGAGCGACTGAACTGAACTGAATACTCCATTGTGTATATGTACCACAGCTTTCTTATCCATTCATCTGCTGATGGACATCTAGGTTGCTTCCATATCCTGGCTATTATAAACAGTGCTGTGATGAACATTGGGGTACACGTGTCTCTTTCATTCTGGTTTCTTTGGTGTATATGCCCAGCAGTGGAAAAGACTCTGATGCTGGGAAACATTGAAGGTGGGAGGAGAAGGGGACGACAGAGGATGATATGGTTGGATGGCATCACCGATGTGATGGACACGAGTTTGAGTAGGCTCCAGGAGTTGGTGATGGACAGGGAGGTCTGTCGTGCTACAGTTCATGGGGTTGCAAAGAGTCGGACACAACTGAGTGACTGAACTGAACTTACTGAACATCTGAATACATATACTGAGTAAGCAGAAATGTGACTCTAACGTTCAGGAGTCTCCTGGGCTGGTTTATAAATTTTATGTTCCTAAGGTATAAATAGCATCTAAAACTATGGGACCATATGAGGTCATCTGTAACATCATAAAAGAAGTCCAAAGAATGAGACCTTTGGATACTCCAAGTTTTTGAGGTTAAGAATATTAGGAGAATATAGCAGAGAAGACTGAAGAAACAGCCAGTCAGTGAAGTAAGAGAACCAAGAGTAAGTGATATCCCACAGGCCAAGTAAAGAGACTGTTTCAAGGACGAAGGAATAATCATTTCTGTTAGAAATTACTGATGGATTACATAAGATAGAGATTGGGAATGGAACCTGGATTTGGCAGTGTGGATCAATGTGATCTTGATAAGCTGACTGTGTACCAGGCAAGATGCCACATTATTTTCATGCATTATCTCAGAATAACACTGTGAGATAGATGACATTTTTATATTATTCATGTTTTACAGATAAGGACATTTTAATGTAGATAGGTTAAGAAACTTGACCAGTGTCATCAAGGTGATAAGCATTGGAACCAGGACTGAATCCAGTTTTGTCTGACTCCCAATACAACAACCCTGGATCTTCTGAAAAATGGGGGTTAGAGTATGCAGAAGTGTCACAAAATGTCACAAACCCTGGGGTTAGTGTAGTCACAAAATGTCACAAAATTGTTTTTAGTATTCAACATAATAATATATACAAAGTGGTACATATAATACCCTGTGTATGTTAAGTAGGTAAGAATAGTTTTTATATTTATTTTGTGACATACACTAAAAATATTTTTCACCATTTTTAAAATTTTAAATATTTTTCAAATTCTGATTCATTTTGAAATGATTTTTTTTTTTTTACATTTGAGACACATCTTTTTGCCAGAGAGAAATTTAGTTTCTAGTTAAAAGTGAGAAATAGATTTACATACAATTATTTATTTTACATCTACCTTTTCAGAAATAGTTTCTGTTTTATAAACTGGGATAGCTCTATATGTAACTTCACCACTAAGTATATTTTAAAAACAGCCAGATCTTAAATAATCACTACGCATGACAAGAATACAGTTCTCCATAGACTTTTAACCTGGAATCCCTTTGGAGGAGGGGAGTCTGTGGAAAGAATTCATATGATCTATGAACTTGGATAGGGGAAATTTGTCTTTGTTTTCATTAACCTCTGACTGAAAATGAATGTCTTCTTCAATAATGAATGCAGGCAACAAACCACAATACTATCCTCTAAGAATACCTTAGACTCTGTCACTAATAGAAACCATAGATATTTTCATATCACACTGCAGTTGCAGATATCTTGAAATATTTATACTTACTACCACTTCAAAATTATACCCTTTTTCAGTATGTTGTTAATTATTGTTGATTAATACAACTAGGGAAGCTCATACATTACTGTGTATTTTGTTTATGTATTTAAAAACATTCTGAGATGAGGTCTGTAGTACAAGTAGGTTAAGAAACAGTGTTCTGACTGCTCCTTTTCCAAATGTATCTTCCTGGTGGAAGCTTTTGGTCAGTACAAGTGAAAAATATACTAAGAAATAGTTTTATCAAATAGACATACTATAGTTCAGTTCAGTTGCTCAGTCATGTCCAACTCTTTGCAACCCCATGAACCGCAGCACGCCAGGCCTCCCTGTCCATCACCAACTCCCAGAGTCCACCCAAACCCATGTCCATCGAGTCAGTGATGCCATCTAACCATCTCATCCTCTGTCGTCCTCTTCTCCTCCTACCCTCAATCTTTCCCAGAATCAGGGTCTTTTCAGATGAGTCAGCTCTTCTCATCAGGTGGCCAAAGTATGGGAGTTTCAGCTTCAACATCAGTCCTTCCAATGAATACCCAGGAGTTATCTCCTTCAGGATGGACTGGTTGGATCTCCCTGCAGTCCAAGGGACTCTCAAGAGTCTTCTCCAACACCACAGTTCAAAAGCATCAATTCTTTGGCGCTCAGCCTTCTTTATAGTCCAACTCTTACCATAGACATACTATAGTAAGCATTGAGAAATACTTATTTTATATAAGTCTGAATGTGTCTGATTTGCTTAAAAATGTCCATTGACTGACTAAGTTTTCTAACACTCTACTAACTTTCTTAATTTATATTCTTGTTCAAAATCTGGTCAAATAGTCAGCTCACCTAAATTTGAAAGGCTCTGTTACCTTTAGATCCCCATCTCTCAAAATTTGTTGAGAGGCTTCAGATTTTTTGTTTATTCATAGCTTATGTTGGTCATTATTAACTAGAGGAATGTACATACAGAATTCCCTGTGGAGCTTTTCCTATAATCCACCTGCTTGGAGGCCTCACCTCTGGAAATTCTAATTTATAATTCTTATGTAGAGTGAATTTTAGAAAAAAAAAAAAAGAAAGAAATTCAAGAAATTGTGATGTGGATCCCTCTGGCTTAGAACCACTTAGCCTAGGTCATTTGATTTCTGCCTTTTTAAAAAGGGTTTGTCTCATGCTTTTCTGAGTAATTAAAGATTATACCTTTCCTCAAATATTTCTTAATCCCTTTTGATAAAAGGCTCTCTGTCCTCCCAAAGAATTAGCCATCATAAAACTCTTCTTGAATCTCATTCTCCTAATCATCAAAATGATTTTCTTTGTATTTTATCATAAATCTCAAATGAAAAGCTATTTATGCTTAGCTTTTTATAGTCGACTTAAAAAAAAAAAAACTGCTGTTATAGCAAATAGGTAAAGAATGAAGATGTTTATTAAAAAGCAATGAATTATTGTCTCAAATAGCCATTAGGTATTATCTGTTCATTGATAATTTAGTTCACTCCTTATCTCATTTATATTTTAAGCAAGTTAGGTATCAAAAATAGGACAGATCACTAATAAATTGCTGAGTGAAGTTATGAATATTAGAGATTCTATTTTTGTTTCTTCTGTATAAAATCGGGATGATACTCAGTATTCAGCTGTCTCAGTAACTGAAACACTTAAACATATTAATCATTGCAAAGTGCATTCTCACACTGATCTATTCTTTCCATTCTTTTTTCTCTCTGGCTTCAGTTTGTCTTTTTTATCCTATATTTGAGTTCATTATTTCTGTCCTCTTTTTGTATACAATCTGCTATTAAACCCATCCAATGAGTTCATAATTTCAGATACTGTATTTTTCACATCTAGAATATCCACTTGATTTTTTCACAGATTCCAACTGGCTGTGAAATTTTCCATCCTTTCATCTATTTTGTTCATCATATTTTCCATTTGATATATTAGTCATAGTTATTTTAAAGTGCTTTTCTTCTAACTTCAATATTTAGATCACCTGTGGATCTGCTGTAATGTTTTTTTCTCTTTTCTTAGTCACATCTTCCTGTCTCTTTGCATGACTAATATTTTATTTGTAGGACTTCCCGGTAGCTCAAATGGTAAAGAATCTGCCTGCAATTCAGGAGACCAGGGTTCTATCCCTGGATGTGGAAAATCCTCTGGAGAAGGGAACAGCAATCCACTCCAGTATTCTTGCCTGGAGAATCCCATGGACAGAAAAGCCTGGCGGGGTACAGTCCATGGGGTTGCAAAGAGTTGGACACGACTGAGTGACTAACACACATTTTATTTGTATGGTGGACACTGTGTAAAAAAGAATTGTAGAAGCTCCAGATGATATCATCTGCCAGAGTGGGGACTTTTTTCCTTTCTTGGGGAGGGGTAAAGTATTGATACTTATCATCTCCAATCAGGCACTGAGCTGTGTTGCAGTTTATAGAAGAGTTGGTCAACCCTGTTCCTCAGGTATGGTACTCTCTAGCTTCTGATTGACAGCTTGAGTTTCTGTCTCCCTAACACTAAAAGACTGTAGGAAATTTTGTTTTGCCTTTCAGGATTTTGATTTTGGATATTTAGTGTCATGACCCATATAATAATCTGGGAAATATCATGAGGGGAACATGAGTCATGTATGTATGGAACACCTCATCCCTCTAAAATAGGAATCAGCAAATCTATTTGCAAAGGACCAAAGTAAACATTTAAACTTCGTAAACCATAAGGTCTCCATCACAACCACTCAACTCTGCCATTTTAGGGTGAAAACAGCCACAGACAATACATAAGTGAGTGTGGCTGTGTTCCAATAAAACTTCGATGCACGATACTGGATGCTTGGGGCTGGTGCACTGGGACGACCCAGAGGGATGGAATGGGGAGGGAGGAGGGAGGAGGGTTCAGGATGGGGAACACATGTATACCTGTGGCGGATTCATTTTGATATTTGGCAAAACTAATACAGTTATGTAAAGTTTAAAAATAAAATAAAATTAAAAAAAAAAGAAAAAAAAATAAAATAAAATTTGAATTTCATACAATTTTCACTTGTCATGAAACATTTTTCTTCTGATATTTTTTTAAACTATTTAAATTACATAGGAACTATTCTTGGCTTGTGAAATGTGCAAAAATAATTAGTGAGCCAGATTTAGCACAAGGTCCATAGTTTGTCAACCTCTATTTGAGAGGGATATTAATCTTGTGAGACTGTGAAAGATTTCATTCTACTTTCATCATATTTTGAAGAAGTCCATGTCACCAAATTTCCAAACTTGTGATTCCCAAAATAAAAGTTGTCACCAAAAATGTATATGGATGATAGAGGACAATCAAACTCACACTGTGAGTTACAATATATTGTTGGACAGTATACACAATCTATTCTATATGGTGAGAAGTGGTGGCTAGGGACATGCTCCCCTGCTAAGTAATGTGCTCCCAAAATGTGCTCAATGGCAAATTTGTTTATTGGCAAAATGGCACCCCACTCCAGTACTCTTGCCTGGAAAATCCCATGGATGGAGGAGCCTGGTAGGCTGCAGTCCGTGGGGTCGCTAAGAGTCGGACACGAATGAGCGACTTCACTTCCACTTTTCACTTTCATGCATTGGAGAAGGAAATGGCAACCCACTCCAGTGTTCTTGCCTGGAGAATCCCAGGGATGGTACAGCCTGATGGGCTGTCGTCTATGGGTTCGCATAGAGTTGGACACGACTGAAGCGACTTAGCAGCAGCAATGATATCTCTTAACACTCGTTGAGAATTTAGTATGTGCTTGACATTGTACTTTTTGCTTTACATGCAATATTTCATTTAATCCTCATAACAATCATGTCAAAAAGATACTATTATTGACTCTCTTTTATAGATGAAGATACTGAGGCTTGGGGTATTAGATAACTTGCCCCAGGCAATAGAACTAGTAAATGTTGGATTTAGGATTAAGATTCATGTTCTATCTTAAAACCTATGTTCATGATCACTACTGTTTTTCACATAATAGACCTTTGGGATTGCATATGAAATGTGGAAATAATGAGTCTCAATTCTGGGTCTACTATATAATCAACCCTGAATGATATACGATAACGATGAATAGTACTGAGTATCTCTTTCCTCTACATGTCTCCTTAGGATGCTTTACATATACCAGATTACTTATGATAGGCAGTAAAAGGTTCCAGAATACAGATGTGAGAAGAAAAGACGTTGGCTAGGGATGGACAAGGCAATGGCACCCCACTCCAGCACTCTTGCCTGGAAAATCCCATGGACAGAGGAGCCTGGTGGGCTGCAGTCCATGGGGTCGCGAAGAGTCGGACACGACTGAGCGACTTCCCTTTCACTTTTCACTTTCCTGCACTGGAGAAGGAAATGGCAACCCACTCCAGTGTTCTTGCCTGGAGAATCCTAGGGATGGTGGAGCCTGGTGGGCTGCCGTCTATGGGGTTGCAAAGAGTCGGACACGACTGAAGCAACTTAGCAGCAGCAGCAGCAGGGATGGTCTGGTCCCACTGATAAGCTCTAACATCTCCACAAAAATCTCTGGAGTTGACAGGCATTTAGAGAAATGACCAGATATATTATATACTTGAGGGAATATGGGCAACTGTGGATTATTCAGAGAGTCTAAAACCTGTACAACTTATCTTGATTAGAAAAGAGAAGTGACAGGAAAATATTAAAACTCAAATCAAGTTTGTTACTCAGTGAGAGCTTTTATAAAGATTAAGTGATAGGGGAGGAGACTAAAATCCCCTCAGAGGAAATTAGAGACTAAAATCTTGTTTTAAATTAGATAATCTATATGCAAAGGAGGAGCTTGGACTTCGGTGTCAAGAATATCTAGACTATAAACATAACTCTATTTGTAAACTATAATTTTGGGCAAGTTACTTAAGCTCCCTGAATCTCAGTCTATTTATCATAAAATAATTATAATTACATACACACCAGAGTTTTTTTTTTTTTCTTTTTGGGAGAAGATTGAATAACACATTTATAGCTCTTTGCCCCACAGCAGTTGCTCAGTAAAGGGCACATATTCTCATTATTCTCTAATTCTCTACTTCTGAGTTGGTCCTATTTCCTTTGTAATAAGATGACTTGATGCATAGTATCATTTACTTAGTACAGATAAACCTACATAAGCCAATGACTGGTGAGTTTATGTGAATATACTATTGAACTGATATGTTTCTTTTTATCACGGTAAAACCATGATGTTTAGAAAGTATAACTGTCACATTTTGATCTCGCATAGTTGCCTGTATCTAATACTAGCAAAGATATTAGTATTATAATTTGTGCTATTTTTACTATTTTATCTTGAAAGTTTTCCTAGTATCTAAACTAAATAAAACTGACTGTGGAAGCAAAGATGGATGGGGATAGAACAAGAAATGGAAACCTGGTATTTCTTCTATGTAGATATGACATATTGTTATAGCCTATAACTAGAAGAATCCAGAAAGACACATTTTCCTCTACCTGATTGAGAACCTCATAACCTAAAAAGACACACAGACTACAGATATGAGGACAAAACATTTATGAAAACACATAAATAAATTCAAACTACTAATTATAATACTATAAAGTTATTTAAGAAAATAATTTAAAAAATGAATTATTCCAAACAAACCTGATGTAGATTTTGTCTTTGTTTCAGAGCTGAGTTCTGTTGGCAAAGGCACTGAATGTTTCAGGTTGTGAGTTGTTTCTGCAGGTGTTTCTGTTTCATCAGTGCTTCCTAGCTGTTTAACAAAAAGATTTTTCTTTCATAGGTAAATCATTTTACTAAAACAATAAAATATCCTAAAAAATTATAGCATGCAAGGTAGTATATTCCTTCATCTTTTTTCATTCCATCCTTGACCTCTGTCTAGGACATTCACCTAAACAAAACAGTCTACGTTTTTAGTCCATTTAAATTCTACCTTAGTTTTTTCTTTATGTTCAGGAAGTTTTTTGTTGTTTTTTGTCCACAGTGATTTAACTGCTTCATACATTTGCTGGCTTGTAGCATATGCCTTTTTCCCAGCTACCTAATTAAAAAAAAAAAGTGAGTCAAATAATATAAATTTTTAAAAGTTAAAATAACAAATATTTTAAAAAATTATGTCTTGTATTTTATATGAAAAACCAGGTCAGAATCAACAGTAAAGCTATAAGTCTCTAGAACATGATAACACAAAGCCTCATTTTCTATATCTTATACAAAAAATTATTTGCCTCACGATATATATTATTTGGAGGTGTGATTTTTTCAAAAGCTTAACAACATGTCACAGAGATGTTTCCATATCAGTTTATATACCAGAAGATCTGCTTCTAATAGCTGCAAAGTCTGTAGTCTATAATGAACATATCATAATTCATTTAACAAATCCCCTATTGATGGGCATATGAGCATTATGATTTAACAAATCCCTTGATGATGGGCATCCTTTTTTTTCTTTAGGCAATTATAACCATGCTGTAATTAGCACCCTTCCACAAATAACTGGGATCATATACCCTTGTGGTAATTCCTTGGGTATATCATTAAAGATGATATACATTTTAATTTTTTATACTATTGCCACATTGCCTTCAGAAATTCAGCACTGTACTACAGCAATTTACACTCCCATCAAGAGTATATAACTATTTTCCAACCCAATTTCTCAGCAGCAATGTTATGAATCTTTTAAATCTTTGTCAAATGGAAAGGCTAAAAATCAATATCTAAATGATCTTTTAAATTTGCATTTATTTGGTTGCTGATGAAGTTAAGCATCTTTAATATCAGATCAGATCAGATCAGTTGCTCAGTCATGTCCCACTCTTTGCAACCCCATGAATCGCAGCACGCCAGGCCTCCCTGTCTATCACCAACTCCTGGAGTTCACTCAGACTCACATCCATCGAGTCAGTGATGCCATCCAGCCATCTCATCCTCTGTTGTCCCCTTCTCCTCTTGCCCCCAATCCCTCCCAGCATCAGAGTCTTTTCCAATGAGTCAACTCTTCGCATCAGGTGGCCAAAGTACTGGAGTTTCAGCTTTAGCATCATTCCTTCCCAAGAAATCCCAGGGCTGATCTCCTTCAGAATGGACTGGTTGGATCTCCTTGCAGTACAAGGAACTCTCAAGAGTCTTCTCCAACACCACAATTCCAAAGCATCAATTCTTTGGCACTCAGCCTTCTTCACAATCCAACTCTCACATCCATACATGACCACAGGAAAAACCATAGCCTTGACTAGACGAACCTTTGTTGGCAAAGTAATGTCTCTGCTTTCGAATATGCTATTTAGGTTGGTCATAACTTTCCTTCCAAGGAGTAAGCATCTTTTAATTTCATGGCTACAGTCACCATCTGCAGTGCTTTTGGAGCCCAGAAAAATAAAGTCTGATCTGCCTCTTGAGAAATTTGTATGCAGGTCAGGAAGCAACAGTTAGAACTGGACATGGAACAACAGACTGGATCCAAACAGGAAAAGGAGTACGTCAAGGCTGTATATTGTCACCCTGCTTATTTAACTTATATGCAGAGTACATCATGAGAAACGCTGGACTGGAAGAAACACAAGCTGGAATCAAGATTGCCGGGAGAAAGATCAATAACTGCAAATATACAGATGACACTGCCCTTATAGCAGAAAGTGAAGAGGAACTAAAAAGCCTCTTGATGAAAGTGAAAGTGGAGAGTGAAAAAGTTGGCTTAAAGCTCAACATTCAGAAAACGAAGATCTTTAATATATTAGGCCATTTATATTTCTTATTTTGTGGATTGTTTGTTCATATACTTTCTTCATTTTCTTAGAGGGCATTCATTGTTTTCCTATTGATTTACAGAAGCTTTTAATATATTGAAGGATATTATTTAGTCCTGTATTATATATGTGCAAATAACTTTCTCAGTTTTTCATTTATCCTTTAACTTTGTACATGGTATACCGTGATCAACAGAAATGTATGACTTTGATGTAGCAAAATACATTATTTTTTTTCTTTCATGGCTTCTGGCTGTGTTTTAAGAAGGCCTTTCGTATCTCAAGATTATACAAAAATGCCTTTCTGCTCTTCTAATATTTTATAGCATTATATCTTCTCATTATATCTTTATTTCACCTGCAATATTTTTGCATGATATTTGGTAAAGGTCAAAGTATTTTTCTGAAATGTCAATTATTCCAACACGTTTCTTGAATAGTCTACCTTTTCTTTACACACTGATCTGAAATGCCACGTGTACATTAATCCTCAAACCAGCATTTATATTGTTGAATTATATTTTAACAAATTAATCCTATTTATTTGTGATAATCATGTAATTAACAATGGCATTAACAAGCTGAGATGCTAATGTGATTTTGCCAACAGAGTTGCCACCAGAGTTAATACCAACTATATTTCCCTGAAAATTAAATGTTACACGTACTGTGTGACATTTAAATATTGTCACACTGAGAATTTAAACAAATACTGAAATGAAGCTATCACTTAAAAAGAGCTTACCTTTGCAATTATTACTGATTGAACAGGGTAGCAAACAGTTGCTCCCAAAGTGGCCAATCCCAATGGATAAGCAATTCTCTTAAATCGAGAACCTGTAACATTCAAACAAACTATTAAACTCCAAACAGATGCTGCCAGACACTTGATGCTTTTAGAACTTTAATGTTTTCTTTGTTCCCCTTTAAGCCACCATCTATGCTAAGTTATTTTTTAGGTAAAAACACCAAACAAGATGAGAGTTAAAATGTCCTTAAGTATTACAGTTCAATTAATCTCCCTTAGTTGTCACATTCAATTTAAGAAAAGTATTCTCAATCTAACATTGATAATTACCTACACAAACGGGGTTGATAATTTTCTTCTTTTTAAAAGCTAGGTATTTTTTCAAGTCCTAATAAACCCAGAGTTGTAGCCACAGTTTTTCCAAGTTTGTAACACCATGTTAAACTGAAATGGACTCTTTTCAGATATCTTTTTTTTTTTTACTAAGTCTCTAGAAAGCTGAAATGATCCAGCTAACTAATAAAGATTTTAAAAGGTACATAACTCCTTCATGTCATTGCTTTAGAATACTGAAGTAATAATTTAATAACTGCAAGTAATTTCTAATAATTCATTCATTTTCACTATTGCCTTAATTAAGCATCTAGGAGTCATTTTCAAAGTGTTTAAAGTAGCAAAATTCTTAAAAAAAAAAATCTTCCAAATAGAACCTCACTAGGAACTTCATATATAAAATCTATGGACTTGAAGTTACTCCAGTTAGCCTGAGGAAGTGAAGCTCATATCATGCCCTACCTACATGGTTTTTCCAGTATTCCCATACCACCACTGAACACTTTCATGGAACCCTAGATTCTACAGAATAGTTTGAAACCCACTACTCTAAGCCGTAGCTTAGTTCAAACAGACTGTTAGTTCAAAACAGTATGTATCTTAAATGCTTGTGTGGGTACACTTGACTCTAAATATGATCTGGGAAACTATTATAGATGATGCAATTTCTAATTATGGTAAGTACTTTTATTCTCTGGAACAGAATTTACAACTCAGTTTAAAAATTGGACAGTTTATCTGGTATATCAGTAAAATATACCAGTTTATCTGGTATATCAGAAAAATATATCAGGCAACTTCACAGTTTAGGGAAGGTAAAACAAGAAATATTTCTCTATCTGGCTTTGACTATTAGTAATGAGGCCTTCTACAGTCATGTCTACAATAGATTGAGCATTGAGGGAGGTGGGTAGGTAGGCGGCTTCCACCCTTAGTTTTACTTTCCTTTAGATATAGACTTGTTTTGGTGATATTGGGAAAGAAGGTATAATTATATTAAAATATGTCTTGCTCACTATTATCCTAGTATCTGTAGTTTGGTTCTTGATTTTACTGACCTAATATTTCTTAATGTAGGTTTCCTTGACTCAGCCAAATTTCTGCTGCTCCTAAACTTGGAAAGTGGCAGTTTTTCCTTTATGTGTCATCTTATTTTATTCTTTATTTACTTTCTTTGTAGTTGCTATACTTCTTAAAACCATTTTAAAATTGAAGCATAACCATTTCTTTATTGATTGACATTGAATAGTATACCATTCTCTAATCAACTATCCAAATGTCTAGTGTATGATGCATACATATGCTTGGATTTATTGTTTTTTTTTTCATATGAATATATATCTATGGAAAAAAATGAAAGTGTGGTTAATTTACAATGTTGTGTTAGTTTCAGGTGTATAGCAAAGTGATCTAGTTATATATATTCTCTTTCAGATTCTTTTCCATTATTGGTTATTACAAGATATTGAATATAGTTCCCTGTGTTATATCATTGTTGTTTATCTAGTTTATATATAATAGTGTGTATATGTTAATCCCGAACTCCTAATTTCCCTCCCTCTCTCATCCCCACTATCCCCTTTGACAACCATAAGTTTTTCTATGTCTATGATTCTATTTTTGTTTTTAAAATAAGTTCGTTTATATAATTTAGATTCCATATATAAGTGATATCATATGATACCTGTCTTTCTCTTACTTCACTTACTATGATAATTTCTAGGTCCATCCATGTTGCTGTAAATGGCATTATTTCATTCTTTTTTTATGGCTGAGTAATAATATTCCATTCTCTCTGTGTGTATATGTACACACGAGATGTATTCTTTATTATTTAAATATTAAAAAGATTTGCATTCATCCTTTCTTTACTTGATATGAAAGGCCAGGTTACAAGAAAATGAATTGCATTTGTGTTCAACTGCCCTACTCCTATAAGTAGGAAATGACTCTAGACATAGTCACTAACCAGCTATATAATATGTACTATGCAATCATTGAATGATTTCCTTTCTCTAGAGCTCTATCTGTAGCATTATATGATTACACTAAACCAACGTCTTTCATACTTTTTTGACCATGACTCACATTGAAGAACAAATTTGACCTATCTTTCTTTGTCTTTTTCTATTTCTCTTTCTCACACACACACACACACACTACTGAAACAAAAGTTTCACAATATTTATCCATACTGAGTACAAAACACTCTTATATTTGCTATCCTCCTCTATTTTATTTTTGAATAAAATGCTTCCTGAGAATCACCATATTTATTTCACTACCTACTTATAAACTGAGCTCTGTAACTTAAAAAAAAAATATTGGGTTAGATTATTCTAGCTCTGACACTTTGGAGTCATTGTGGATGACCTAAGGAACAGTTTCTCTTACAAGTGGATTATGAGAACTGAGTAATACACTTTGGCCAGTTTCCTTTAAAATTGAATTCTTTGTCTTATTGTTACATATGGTGATCTTGGTTTTCAATGTCTTTCCTAACAAATAATTTATAATATGTATGCAATTAGAGGTTGCATATAGTGTTAGAATAAAAACTATGATACAAGGAGCCATTAATATTATCTATAAAGAAAGTGTTAGATCTATTGTGATAGATACATGGGCTATAGTAGAATGCTGGAATGTTCTTATAACTTACAGAGGTTTTATATGTGATTAGGTATACTTGGGTTGAGGCTACTTTAAAGACTAAAGCTGGGTAAACCAACCATAATGTATCTGATGTCAAACTCCAGGCTGGTTCAGACATGTGGTTCAGCTGGTTCTAACCACATGTAATTTAGTTTGGAGATAATGACTGGCATTGGGAGACAGAGGATAAATGGAAGGCGCTCAAAATGCCTATTGACCAGAGAACTGACCAGCTTAGTAAGGGCTTAAGTGAGGAGGGGAGGCAGTAATTCCTACTGAGAGAGATTTCCATACCAGAGATGGAAGATGGGCAAATACAAAATTCACCATGTGCTTATGAGAGTTATTTAATGATGTGCAGAAAAGAGTTAACATATGCCCAAGACTGCTACCATTAGTAAGGTATGCTTGCAAGACTGGCAATTAGCTGGCACCTGGAAACCTGACTGGTAAGTAGTAGTTCACTACACTAACAGAAACTGTTTCCTGAATCACAAGAATGGTTCAGTTCAGTTGAGTTGCTCAGTTGTGTCTGACTCTTCACAACCCCATGGACCACAGTACGCCAGGCTTCCCTGTCCATCACCAACTCCTGGAGTTCACTCAAACTAATGCCCATCGAGTCAGTGATGCCATCCAACCATCTCATCCTCTGTTGTCCCCTTCTCCTCCCGCCTTCAATCCTTCCCAGCATCAGGGTCTTTTCAAATGAGTCAGTTATTCGTATCAGGTGGCCCAAGTATTGGAATTTCAGCTTTAGCATCAGTCCTTCCAATGAATATTCAGGACTGACTTCCTTTAGGATTGACTGGTTGGGTCTCCTTGCAGTCCAAGGGACTCTCAAGAGTCTTCACCAACACCACTGTTGAAAAGCACCAATTATTCAGTGCTCAGCTTTCTTTATAGTTCAGCTCTCACAAATAACATGGTTTATGCTGAACCACTATTGATACTTTCCTTCTGGGAGTCTGGAGTCTTGGTACATGCCAGAAAGACAGTGTTTATATGACTAGCCTCCAATAATAGCCTCGGTCACTCAGTCTCTAATGAGCTTCTCTGACTGACAACATCTCATAAGTACTGTCACAATTCATTAGTGGAGGAATTAGGTGCATCTTATATGTGAACCGTGAACTTCCAGATGTTCAAGCTGGTTTTAGAAAAGGCAGAGGAACAAGAGATCAAATTGCAAACATCTGCTGGATCATCAAAAAAGCAAGAGCATTCCAGAAAAATATCTATTTCTGCTTTATTGACTATGCCAAAGCCTTCGACTGTGTGGATCACAATAAACTGTGGAAAATTCTGAAAGAGATGGCAATACCAGAAGACCTGACCTGCCTCTTGAGAAACCTATATGCAGGTAAGGAAGAAACAGAACTGGACATGGAACAACAGACTGGTTCCAAATAGGAAAAGGAGTATGTCAAGGCTGTATATTGTCACCCTGCTTATTTAACTTCTATGCAGAGTACATCATGGGAAATGCTGGGCTGGAAGAAGCACAAGCTGGAATCAAGATTGCCGGGAGAAATATCAATAACCTCAGATATGCAGATGACACCACCCTTATGGCAGAAAGTGAAGAGGAACTAAAAAGCCTCTTAATGAAACTGAAAGAGGAGAGTGAAAAAGTTGGCTTAAAGCTCAACATTCAGGAAACGAAGATCATGGCATCTGGTCCCATCACTTCATGGGAAATAGATGGGGAAACAGTGGAAACAGTATCAGACTTTATTTTTGGGGGCTCCAAAATCACTGCAGATGGTGATTGCAGCCATGAAATTAAAAGACGCTTACTCCTTGGAAGGAAAGTTATGACCAACCTAGACAGCATATTCAAAAGCAGAGACATTACTTTGCCAACAAAGTTCTGTCTAGTCAAGGCTATGGTTTTTCCAGTGGTCATGTGTGGATGTGAGGGTTGGAGGGTGAAGAAAGCTGAGCACCGAAGAATCGATGCTTTTGAACTGTGGTGTTGGAGAAGACTCTTGAGAGTCCCTTGGACTGCAAGGAGATCCAACCAGTCCATTCTAAAGGAGATCGGTCCTGGGTGTTCTTTGGAAGGAATGATTCTAAAGCTGAAACACCAGTATTTTGGCCACTTCATGCAAAGAGTTGACTCAATGGAAAAGACTCTGATGCTGGGAGGGATTGGGGGCAGGAGGAGAAGGGGACAACAGAGGATGAGATGGCTGGATGGCATCACCGATTCGATGGACTTGAGTTTGAGTGAACTCCGGGAGTTGGTCATGGACAGGGAGGCCTGGTGTGCTGCAATTCATGGGGTTGCAAAGAGTCGGACACGACTGAGCAACTGAACTGAACTGAACTGAACTGAACTGAACTATGACTTATACAAGGAGCCTGGCGGAGTACAGTCATTAGGGTCGCAAAGAGTTGGACATGACTGAAGTGACTGAGCATACACACATGACTTACACAACTCTACTGGGAGAAAACTCCTGGAAGCTTGTAATTCATTTCCTCTAAGCTTTGCCTGATGTATCTTTTCTCTTTGTTGATTTTACTTTGCATCCTTTCAATGGAATAAATCTTAGCCATGGATATGACTATAGGTTGACTCCTCTAAGTCTTCTGAACTAACCATCTAACCTGGAAATGGCTGTGGGGACTCTCTCTGTATAAGTGGTATAGTGGAATGAAGGACAAAGTTGGTAGAGATACAGAGTATAAAGATGAAAAGAAATGAAATATATTAACCCTCATATGCTGAATGAGAGTAGTGATTGAGTTGTCTACCTCAGAATCTCCATTCCCAGCTAGCTGATGTCAGTTCCAACAACCTTGGTCAGGATGAGACCAAGAGAGAATAAATTTTTTCTGAGATATATCAGTATCTCTGTCTCAATTTCTTAATATAGTCCCCCAAATATGGGTGTTCACAACTAAGCAGAGAAAAGCAGTTTGAGTGGTTAGTATACATTATTATATAAATGTAAAATTTTCAAGATCATTTTTTTTAATAGCGAGAGATTATTAAGATCTTGTCAAAAATAATGTTATCTAAGAGATGAAAAACAAAATGATAAATTACAATTTTAACAGGAACTGCTCTATATTTTTCAAATTTTATTTTTAAATGACCATGCGGGAAATTCAACTTTTGGGGAGGGTTCAGTTCTATCCATTTTAATATATGTACAGAGTCATGAAACCACCACTACTATCAGGATATGTTCTATCACTCCTAAAAATTATCTCATGCTATCCCTTTGTAGTCACACCTTTCCCCCACTCCTAACCCCTGTGAACCACTGACTTATTCTTTGTCACTAAAGTTTTGCCTTTTTGAGAATAATATGAATGGAATCATACATTGTGTAACTTTTTAAGACTGGCTTTTTTAACTCAGATTCATCAAGATTGTTGTACGTGTCAATGGTTCATTCCTTTTGTTCCTAAGTAGTATTCCTTTGTATGAATGTGCCATAGATTAGTTCACTGTTGAAAGACATTTAGGTTGTTTGCAGCTTTCGGTGGCTATGAATGGAGTTACTATAAATATATCAGGGAAGCCTGGCATGCTGTAGCTCATGGGATCACAAAGAGTCAGACATGACTGGGCGAATGAACAACAATGACAACTATAAACATTAGTGTACAGGTTATCCAGAGTAAATACCCAAGAGTGGGAATACTGCATCTCATAGTAATTACATGTTTAACTTTATGAGAAACTGTCAGGCTATTTTCCAGAATGGCTATCTCATTTTGTATTCCTACCAAAAGTGTACAAGAGTGCTAGTTGCTCTACATTCTCAACTATATTTTGTATGAGCATTCTTAATTTGAGATATTTTTTAATTGTTATTATTATTATTTTTTTTTTTTACTTTACAATATTATATTGGTTTGCCATACGTCAACATGCATCCACCATGGGTGAACATGTGTTCCCCATCCTGAACCCCCCTCCCACCTCCCTCCCCATACCATCCCTCTGGGTCATCCCAGTGCACCAGCCCCAAGCTTCCTGTATCCTGCATCAAACCTGGACTGGTGATTCATTTCTTATATAATATTATACATGTTTTAATGCCATTCTCCCAAATCATCCCCCCTCCCCACCCATAGAGTCCAAAAGACTGCTCTATACATCTGTGTCTCTTTTGCTGTCTCGCATACAGGGTTATTGTTACCATCTTTCTAAATTCCATATATATGCATTAGTATACTGTATTGGTGTTTTTCTTTCTGGCTTACTTCACTCTGTACAATAGGCTCCAGTTTTATCCACCTCATTAAAACTGATTCAAATGTATTCTTTTTAATGGCTGAGTAATACTCCATTGTGTATATGTACCACTGCTTTCTTATCCATTCATCTGCTGATGGACATCTAGGTTGCTTCCATGTCCTGGCTATTATAATAGGTATGTATTGTTATCTCACTGTATCTTTTTGAAAAAAAATTATTTATTTTTTAATTGAAGGATAATTGCTTTACAGAATTTTGTTGTTTTCTGTCAAACATCAACAAGAATCAGCCATAGGTGCACCCATATCCCCTCCCTCCTGAGCCTCCCTCCAATCTCCCTCCCCATTGAACCCTTCTAGATTGCTATAGAATTCCCTGAATCATACAGCAAATTCCCATTGGCTATCTATTTTACATATGGTATTGCAAGTTTCCAGGTTACTCTCATCATACATCTCACTCACTGTAGTTTTAATTTGCATTTCCCTAATAACTAATGATATTGGACTTCTTTTTGAATCACTATATTTCTAAAAACACAAAAAAGTCTTTGTGAAAGTAAAGTAAACACACGGTACTATAGAATCTAAAAATTTTTTACATTAGCCTATCCTACTAATATTCAATAAGGGATATGTGGTTTTCCTGTAGCAGTAAAATTCAGAAATTAGTATAATAGCATTGAAAGAGGGAATATATATATTTTAACCTTACCTTTTCTTGCTGAAATGAAGCCTGCCAATCCTGAAACTGTAATCACTCCAATTTTTGGAAGAAAATCTCGAGGTGGATTCTTCAGATATACATATGCATCTCAAGAAATCAGTTAAAAATTAATATGAATAACTTACAATTGGGCATTCATATTAGTATGATGAAAAGTTAAGAGATTTGCTAAGATAATAGCAGATGATTCAAACATTCTTGAGAGCCAACTCATTGGAAAAGATCCTGATGCTGGGAAAGATCAAACACAAAAGGAGAAGGGGATGAAATGGTTGAATGGCATCACTGGCTCAATGGACATGAGTTTTAGCAAACTCCAGGAGATAGTGAAGGACAGAGGAGCCTGGCAGGCTACAGTCCATGGGGTTGCAAACAGCTGGACAAGGCTTAGTGACTGAAAAACAACAACAAAAAGAACTACACAAAATAATGATTTGAGAAGCAACTTAAAAAGCCAGTTATAATAGTTACCTGCTACAGAATAAAAATCTTCCTTCCACAGCTTATTTAATAGCATTTGTTTTCTTAATAGAGGTGATTATTACACTTTAATGAAATATAATGCTAGAGTGCACACCTTAAGATGGATTACTATAAATTCCTGATTGTGTATGTATAATAACGGAAATGCTTCTGGCCTTATCTATTTAAACAATGGTATGATACAGAATGGAGAAGGCAATGGCAACCCACTCCAGTACTCTTGCTTGAAAAATCCCATGGATGGAGGAGCCTGGTAGGCTGCAGCCCATGGGGTCGCTAAGAGTTGGGCATGACTGAGCGACTTCACTTTCACTTTTCACTTTCATGCATTGGAGAAGGAAATGGCAACCCACTCCAGTATTCTTGCCTGGAGAATCCCAGGGACAGAGGAGCCTAGTGGGCTGCCGTCTATGGGGTCACACAGAGTCAGACACGACTGAAGTGACTTAGCAGCAGCAGCAGCAGCAGGATACAGAAAGAATTGAAATAGATACTTTATTAAGGAACTTTGAATAAGGGTCTAGTAAAACATGCAGCTACTACACTCTGCTTGTCACACTATCCCCAGTAACCTCAGAGTAGTTGTTGCTCTCAGTTAAAACCAATGGTCAGTGTACAGACAAAAAGTAGACGGAGAGTGGGTAGAGGTCCAGATTTCTTGACTTTTTTTTATATGTTTATATGGTTTCTGGTTCCATGCAACCCCAAAAAACACTCTTCTATCATAATTATTTAATGGATTTCATTTATTTAATATTCCTCAAGGCTGATGAGGCATATAACTTGGAATTAATTGGAATTAATCTCTACACACATTATATGATGATACATATACAGGTTATCAGTATCAGCGACATTTAAAGATTTTAGCTAATCTTTCTGTCCCTACCGCCAACACACATTTATTTTGACAACTGACTTAGTCTAAGAAAGGAGCTATATCTGCTGCCAAACTCTATTATCAAATTAACAAGTCAAATACAATTGTTTTCCAACATTAGCTCAAAAATTCTAGGGTGACTGAAGTACTGTTTCTGAGCAATAGGTAGCAAACTACTATGCATTTTAACAGCAAACAGTACTTATTTAACTAACTAATAATAATGGAGATATATTTCTAGTTTATGGTTTATGAATATGTAATATGGGTTTTGTAACCAAAACAGTTTGAGTCCAGGTGTTGCCACTTACTAGCTATGTGACCTTGGTAATCCACTTAACCCTTCTAAACTACAGGTTCGTCATCTATAAAATGGGAGTAAGTATAACACCAACACGAAGAAGGCAATGGCACCCCACTCCAGTACTCTTGCCTGGAAAATCCCATGGGTGGAGGAGCCTGGTAGGCTGCAGTCCATGGGGTTGCTAAGAGTCGGACACGACTGAGCAACTTCACTTTCACTGTTCACTTTCATGCACTGGAGAAGGAAATGGCAACCCGTTCCAGTGTTCTTGCCTGGAGAATCCCAGGGACGGGGGAGCCTGGTGAGCTGCCGTCTATGGGGTCGCACAGAGTCGGACACGACTGAAGCGACTTAGCAGCAGCAGCAGCAACCCTGTTAGGCATTCTAAGGGCTACAGAACTCAAATAAGACACGGTTGCTGATCCTTGAGAATTCAACACCCTGATTGAGCTGTCTAAATCAGTAAGTGACTTAGCAGCAGTAGCAGCATAATACCAACATTCACAGGTTTGCTACAAAATTAAATTAGATAAATTATGTAAAATGCTTATTATAGTGCCTCAACATATAATAATTGCTAAATAAAAAATGTATACCATTGCTTTATTATTGTCATAAACTGCTATATGGAGTATCTTCTGAGTTAGTAAAACATGATAATGATTAACATTCCAGGTATGTTTTCTCACATGTAAACCCTGCAAGTTAAAAAGACAATAGAACATTTCTGAATATAGATGGTTCACTCACCTACCTTTTCCAAATTGCACTGTATCCATTATCCCATTTTTCACAAAGACATAAACGCCCTAAGTAAAAAGGAGGGGAAAAAGGACATCTGTATTTTTGAAGATGTTGATAATTAGATCAAATAGCCCACATCTCTGAGAGTGTATGAAATTTCACCAAAATAAATTTAGCTTCTCTATTATCTATCAGGACACTTCTTGAACTTAGCTTCTCTTCTTGTTTTTCATCTATTTAACATGGATAATACATGTTATTATTTTCCTCATATAAATGGGTAAAGTAATGCCTAGAAAATAATCATTGCAGCTCACAGAAAAGTTATTACAGAAATACAAAGATTTATCATCTTATTTTATGACAGTGTAGAAAAATGAATGGAATTTTTAAAAAGCATGAAGAGAGGTACATTTCAGCCTAGAAGCAACATCTGATTAATAAAAATTTAACAGCAACAACATTAATGATTTGTGGAGAAAACAACAAAAAGCCTAAACAAAGTGCTTCACCTCCCTTTTTCTTAGTGTGCATTCAGTTCAGTTCAGTAGCTCAGTTGCGTCCGACTTTAGGGATACTGTGGACAGCAGCACGCCAGGCTTCCCTGTCCATCACCAACTCCCGGAACTTGCTCAAACTCATGTCTATTGAGTCAGAGATGCCATCCAACCATCTCATCCTTTGTTGTCCCCTTCTCCTCCCACCTTCAATCTTTCCCAGCATCAGGGTCTTTTCAAATGAGTCAGTTCTTTGCATCAGGTGGCCAAAGTATTGGAGTTTCAGCTTTAGCATCAGCCCTTCCAATGAATATTCAGGACTGACTTCCTTTAGGATTGACTGGTTGGGTCTCCTTGCAGTCCAAGGGACTCTAAAGAGTCTTCTCCAACACCACGGTTCAAAAGCATCAATTCTTCAGTGCTCAGCTTTCTTTATAGTCCAACGCTCACATCCATACATGACTACTGGAAAAACCATAGCTTTGACTATATGGACCTTGTCAGCAAAGTAATGTCTCTGCTTTTAATATGATGTCTGGATTTGTCATAGCTTCTCTTCCAAGGAACAAATGTCTTAATTTCATGGCTGCAGTCACCATCTGCAGTGATTTTGGAGCCCAAGAAAATAAAGTTTGTCACTGTTTCCATTGTTTCCCCATCTATTTGCCATGAAGTGATGGGACCGAATGTCATGATCTTAGTTTTTTGAATGTTGAGTTTTATAGTATGCATTAGAAAAATAAATAAGACATTTATCTTAGGATAGAAATCATCCTACACAGTTTTTCAATAGGAACATAAATTCTCTGCAAATCAACATCATATTAACCCATTGGAGGGATTAAAGCTTTAAATTAAATTACTTCTTTTACCTGTTTATATTTTAATACAGGAAATATTGTTACACACATTTTTTTAAACAGGTATTATCTCAATTACATCAGAAGAAAAATGAAGGTATGGTATAATTTACCACTATCAATTGCCCATTGTCATGCTGTACTCTATCAATGGAACTACAAAACACAATGTAAATATATAGTCTCCTTCTATGAACTAGATGCTATGAAATCATGGAATAAAAACAACAAAAGAAAACAACAACAAAAGATTTTCAAAGAAAAGAAAATAGAAATAATTACATTAAATAAGAAAGAAATAAGTTATTGCTATTGACAAAGTATTAGTAACTTTGTCTCAGATACATTCATGATGATCAGGTGCAGAACATGTTCATTGTGTTTTAAAGCTGTACAAACCAACAGGTACCTTAATTGCCACTGAGCTATTTCTCTTTAGGTATTGTCTCTTGAGAAAATGTTACCTTCAAAGTTATAATACTTACAGACCAGTTGATTGGGAATCATGTAACTGTTGAGGAAGAAAACTAGTCACTTCTTTTGGGAAATTTTCCTTAGCTGTGTTTAGGAATTCACTTTTACCACTGGAGGTCACTGCTACCTGAATTTCAAAACACTAAGGAATAGGAGTAGAAAATGAATTTGCCCTCCATGATTCTAAGTTTAATGCAGAATGTAATTTGAGTCAGAGGTAATTTTTAGAGAATAGATTATTTTTAAGAGAAAATTAGAGAGGAAATGTTTACATTGAAGATGAAATGCATTTTAAAGCACCCTCCTTCAACTTATTCAGTTCAGCATATTAACAGAATAAAAAGTTCTTTTGGTCTTAAATTGGGTGACGGTAACAATAGCAATTGAAAGATCTCTCAGGAACAATTTCCCTCACTGAAAATGACTTTGAGGACACGATGGAAAATGAGCTCTCAAGAGACTTCAGTCTGAATCATCCAGATGTTGACATATAGCCTCAGGGGCATGATTCAGACCTTATTAGTTAAGCTATTTCTTGCTAAGACCAAACTATAGTACAACTAGTCAAACTATTAAGAGTGTATTAAAAGTCCATCAGAATTGTTTGACAGGCATAAAATAAAACACCATATATTCATCAGATGTTTGAAATGCCAGCTGAAATGACCATAGTTCAAAGATTTGCTATTTAAGAACATTAGAATTTTCTTTCTAAAAAGAATGGATTAGAAACAAAAAAGGCACAGGGGCTCACAATTGGATAGGTTAGATTTGAGGGAAAGTTGTGTGGTTATTAGGTCACAATGATTAAAATAATAGTACCAACATTATCACTATGACACTGATACTGGAAATGTTGATGTTAGCACACATCTATGTGGATGTGATAATGAAACAACAGTAATGTACTAGCTTATTCCACCATTCTACTCCTGGATAGTGTCGATTCAAAGCTAAGTATTAAAATAAGGTGAATTCTATTTTGCCCAATAGATGACTATAGTCGGAAATGTCTTATGAACCAAACCCAATATGTGAACATTTTACTTAGTCAAATAAGGAACAATGCAGACGTAACCTCAGAACTTCATGTAAAAACTCAAACAATGTTTTGTACATGCCATGTGACATAAATGCTTGTTGAACTTCTTTAATCTACGCAGTAGTGGTAGAGTACATTATATATGGCCACAAATTTTTTGCTGCTACTCATACTGAGAGATGGCATCTAATTCCTCTCTCATAAAAACTGGGTTGGCCTTAGTGACTTTATTTAACAACAAAGTATTGTACAAGTAACCTTCCTGGATATCTTAAGATAGGTTGGTGAATTGTGACTACGGCTTCTTGTAACATTTTCTCTAGAAGCCCTGAACTGTACATATAAGTTATCTGACTATCTGAGGCTGGGTATAGATGCTTCAGTCAACATTCCCAGCTGAGCCCAGCCTTCTAGCCATCTGTGATAAGGTACCAGCGATGAGAATGAAGTTGTCTTGGACCCTCTAGATCAATCCATTCACCTGACGAATATCACTGAGTGACCTTTGTCAATAACATATGCGACAGAAGAATCAGCTATCTGAAGTACGATTAAATTTCTGACTTACAAAATCATGAGTTAGAATAGTTACCATTTTAAACCATTAAGTTTTGGGGAAGTTTGTTACACATCAGTGGATAACTGGAACAACTGTTATGTAAGACAAATGAGAACCCTCTGATATTAAACCACTATCAGAATTCACTTACCTTGCACCAGCCAATATAACGACCGGTTGTAGTGCGAATGGATGCAAAGCCCATTTGTAAATGACCAGGCTGCTCTTCAACATATTTAGACTGGAGCGGTGGTGCAGTATATATGGGGAGCTAGAAGGGAAAAAGTTCATGTCAAAAATATAAAATAGCTGGACTTCTTTTTTCTAGCATATGGCAGGATAAGAATCCTTACCAACCTTGCTACTGAAAACAACTGAAAAATGCTGATAAAATATATTTCGCATGTGTGCTAGGTCATTTCAGTCACATCCGACTCTTTGCGACCCTATGGACTATGTTGCCCTCCAGGCTCTTCCAGGCAAGAATACTGGAGTGTGTTGCCATGCCCTCCTCCAGGGGATCTTCCTGACCCAGGGATCGAGTCTGCATCTCCTATGTCTCCTGCATTGGCAGGCAAATTCCTTACCACTAACGCCACCTGGGAAGACCAAAATATATTGTAAACCGTCTTAAATGCAGGAATAACCTGGTAACCTGTTTATAAAGACTATTCAAAAGCCAGACATTAAGTGAAGGCAAAAATGCAGAGATGAACAACAAAACCAGCTTTTACCTTGATGTCATTGGCTGTGAAACAGATGGTTATTGGAGTATGGATTCAGAAAACAAAACCCAGAATGAGCTTGAGGTGGGCAATCTTACTGGAGACCATTTAAAAACTGGCATCTCAAGGTGCTGTATCCCAAATTAAGGTTGAGCTAGAAATAAACATTTCACTGTAAGGGACTGTTAAGATAACTGATTGTCTCAAAGATTGGTCACTGAATAGAGAAGAAAGAACATTTCCTAAGAATTGGCAATCACAAGTGAGAACTCATAAACTACAGCACAAAACTATCTCAATAATTTAAGAAATCTCAAATCAAGTATACATGTAGTGTGCTCCCAGGCTGGTATCCCCCACAGATATGTGGCAGATGCAAATGAACAGATCCTCTCTGGAGGAAGCTACGCAGACTTCAAAGAATTATAACAGATAAAGTTCTATGAAATATTAAACCACAATTTTGAAAAATTTAAAAAATTCAAAGAAGCAAAATTAGAAAGGATCTTGACAAGAGCTAGCAGAAACAACAAAGAGCAGAATCAGAGCCACAAAAATGTCAACACTAGAACACATGATATCAAATACATGTATTTTTTTTGTTGTTGACAATAAGGGCTACTCCATTTCTTCTAAGGGGATCCTTGCCCACAGTAGTAGATAAAATGGTCATCTGAATTAAATTTGCCCATTCCTGTTCATTTTAGTTCACTGATTCCTAAAATGTTGATGTTCACTCTTGCCATCTCCTCCTTGACCATGTCCAATTTGCCTTGATTCATGAACCTAACATTCCAGGTTCCTATGTACCATTTTTTGTCTACAGGATTGGAATTTACTTTCAACACCATACCCATTCATACCTGATCATCATTTCTGCTTTAGCTCAGACAATTCATTCTTTCTAGAGCTATTTCTCTGCTCTT
This sequence comes from Bubalus kerabau, assembly GCF_029407905.1. Taxonomy (NCBI): domain Eukaryota; kingdom Metazoa; phylum Chordata; class Mammalia; order Artiodactyla; family Bovidae; genus Bubalus; species Bubalus kerabau. The sequence continues at coordinate 81,240,035 of NC_073647.1, forward strand.
CCTCAGTAGCATATTGTACACCTACCAACTTGGGGTGCTCATCATCCAGAGTCATATATTTTTCCCTTTTCATAGGTTCATGGGTTCTCAAGGCAACAATACTGAAGTGGTTTGCCATTCCCTTCTCCACTGGACAACATTTTTCCAGAACTCTCAACCATGACCCATCCGTATTTGGTGACAAGATTCCAAAATGCAGTACATGGGTACAATCTCAAAAATGACAGAATAATCTCAGCTTGTTCACAAGGCAAACCATTCAATATCACAGTAATCCAAATCTATGCCTCAACCACTAATGCTGAAGAAACTGAAGTTGTATGGTTATATGAAGATCTAACCTAGAACTAACATAAAAAACAAACAAACAAACAAAAAACAGATGTCCTTTTCACAATAGGGGATTGGAATGCAAAAGTAGGAAGTCAAGAGTTACCTGGAGTAATAGGCAAGTTTGGCCTTGGGAGTACAAAATGAACTAGAGCAAAAGCTAATAGAGTTTTGCTACAAGAACACAATGGTCATAGCAAACACTTCTTCAAACAACACAAGAGATGACTCTACACATGGATATCACCAGATAGTCAATACCAAAATCAGATTATATTCTTTGAAGCCAAAGATGGAGAAGCAAAAACAAGACCAGGAGCTGACTGTGGCTCAGATCATGAGCTCCTTATTGAAAACTTCAGGCTTAAATTGAAGAAAGTAGAGAAAATCACTAGATCATTCAGGTATGACCTAAATCAAATTCTTTATGATTATTCAGTGGGGATGACACATAGATTCAAGGTATTAGATCTGATAAGAGTGCTTGAAGAACTATGGGGGGGGGTTCATAACATTGTACAAGAGGTGGTGACCAAAATCATTCCACAGAAAAAGAAATGCAAGAAGGCAAAATGGTTGTCTGAGGAGGTCTTACAAACAGCTGAGAAAAGAAGAAAAGCTGAAGGCAAATTAGAAAGGGAAAAACATACCCAACTGAATGCAGAGTTCCAGAGAGTAGAAAGGAGAGGTAAGAAAGCCTTCCTAAGCTAACAATGAAAAGAATAGGCGAAAACAATAGAATGGGAAAGACTAGATATCTCTTCAAGAAAATTGGAGATATCAAGGGAATATTTCATGCAAAGATGGCCACTACAAAGGACAGAAATGGTAAGGACTTAACAGAAGCAGAAGAGATTAAGAAGAGGTAGCAAAAATACACAGAAGAACTATATAAAAGCCTTAAGACCTGCATAACCATGATGTTGTGATCACTCACCTAGAGCCAGACATCCTAGAACATGAAGTCAAGCGGGCCTTAGGAAGCATTACTACAAACAAAGCTAGTGAGGGTGATGAAATTCCAGCAGAACTATTTAAAATCCTAAAAGATGATGCTGTTAAAGTGTTGCACTCAATATGCCAATAAATTTTGAAAACTCCTCAATGGCTATAGGACTGGAAAAGGTCTGTTTTCATTCCAATCTCAAAGACAAACAATGCCAAAGAATGCTCAAACTATCGTACAACTGCATTAATTTCGCATGCTAGCAAGGGAATGCTCAAAATCCTTTAACCTAGACTTCAGCAGTACATGAACTGAAAAATTCCAGATGTACAAGCTGGATTTAGAAAAGGCAGAAGAACCAGAACCCCAATTGCTGACATCTGTTGGATCATAGAAAAAGCAAGAGAATTCCAGAAAAATATCTAATTCTGCTTTATTGACTATGCCAAAGCCTTTAATTGTGTGGATCACAATTGCAGAAAATTCTTAAAGAGATGGGAATACCAGACCACCTTACCCATCTCCTCAGAAACGTGTATGCAGGTCAAAAAGCAATAGTTAGTACTGGACATAGAACATGGACTGGTTCAAAATTGGGAAAGGAGTATTGCATGGCTGTATATTGTTATACTGCTTATTTAACTTATATGCAGATTACATCATATGAAATGCCAGGCTGGATGAATCACGAGCTGCAATCAAGTTTGCCAGGAGAAATATCAAAAATCTCAGATATGCAGATGATACCATTATAATGGCAGAAAGCAAAGAGGAACTAAAAAAACCTCTTGATGAGGTTCAAAGAAAAGAGTTAAAAAGATAGGTTAAAATTCAACATTCAAAAAACTAAATTCACGGCATGGCAGGCATCTGGTCCCTTTCAGTTCAGTTCAGTTCAGTCGCTCAGTCATGTCCGACTCTTTGCGACCCCATGAACTGCAGCACACCAGGCCTCCCTGTCCATCACCAACTCCCAGAGTCTACCCATATACATGTCCATCAGTCGGTGATGTCATCCAACCATCTTATCCTCTGTCGGCCCCTTCTACTCCTGCCCTCAATCTTTCCCAGCATCAGAGTCTTTTCAAATGAGTCAGCTCTTCACATCAGGTGGCCAAAGTATTGGAGTTTCAGCTTCAACATCAGTCCTTCCAATGAACACCCAGGACTGATCTCCCCCAGGATGGACTGGTTGGATCTCCTTGCAGTCCAAACTCTCAAGAGTCTTCTCCAATACCACAGTTCAAAAGCATCAAGTCTTTGGCATACAGCTTCCTTTATAGTCCAACTCTCACATCCATACATGACCACTGGAAAAACCATAGCCTTGACTAGACGGACCTTTGTTGGCAAAGTAATGTCTCTGCTTTTGAATACGCTGCCTAGGTTGGTCATAACTTTTCTTCCAAGGAGTAAGTGCCTTTTAATTTCATGGCTGCAATCACCATATGCAATGATTTTGGAGCCCCCCAAAATAAAGTCAGCCACTGTTTCCGCTGTTTCCCCATCTATTTGCCATGAAGTGATGGGACCAGATGCCATGATCTTAATGAATTTTTCTGAATGTTGAGCTTTAAGCCAACTTTTTCACTCTCCTCTTTCACTTTCATCAAGAGGCTCTTTAGTTCTTCACTCTCTGCCATAAGGGTGGTGTCATCTGCATATCTGAGGTTATTGATATTTCTCCCAGCAATATTGATTCTCATGGCAAATAGATGAGGAAAAAGTGGAAAAGTGGCAGATTATATTTTCTTATGCTTGAAAATCACTGTGAATGGTGACCATAGCCACGAAATTAAAAGACACTTGCTCCTTGGAAGAAAAGCTATGACAAACCTAGACATTAAAAAGCAGAGACATCACTTTGCTGACAAAGGTCCATATAGTTCAAGCTATGGTTTCTCAAGTATTCATGTACAGATGGGAGAGTTGTACCATAAAGAAGGCTTAGTGCCAAATAATTGTTTTTATTTTTCAAATTGTGGTGCTGGAGAAGACTCCTGAGAATACCTCAGATAGCAAGGACATCAAACCAGTCAACCCTGAAGGAAATCAACCCTGAATATTCATTGGAAGTACTGATGCTTAAGCTGAAGCTCTGATATTTTGGCCACCTGATGAGAGGAGCCGACTCATTGGAAAAGACCCTAATGCTGGGAAAGACTGAGGGCAGGAGAAGAAGGGGTGACAGAGAATGAGATGGTTGGATGGCATCACCGACTCAATGGACATGAGCTTAAGCAAACTCCAGGAGATGGAGTGAAGGACAGTGAAGTCTGGTATGCTCCATTCCTTGCAGTCGCAACGAGTTGGACAGAACTCAGTGATTGAACAACAACAACATATGTTTTTACATTTAGAGAAATAAAAGGGGAAATTTGAGTTTAAAGCTAGAGACTACTGAAAGGTTGTTGTTGAATCACGTGAAGACACCGGGATTCTTGGCCCCGGGAGGAGAAGAATTCAATCTAGGGCCAGAGACGAGGCTTGATCACTCAGGGCTTTTGTGTAATGAAGTTCTATTAAAGTATAAAGGAGATAGAGAAAGCTTCTGACATAGGCATCAGAAGGGGGCAGAAAGAGTACCCGCTTGCTAGTGTTAGCAATGAAGTTATATACTCTACAATGAATCCAAAGAATGTCTTGAGGTTATAAAGACCTCACCAGACCTACTCTCATAATTTACATTTTAAGATAACAGAATTAGCCAGAAGGTTTAATCCAGAGACTATCCTCAAGCAGGATACATTATTGTTATATAATCCTAAGGAATGCAGAGAAGGAAAAAAAGTTTGTCCTTCCTCCTTGAGAATTCCAGACCCCTCTCTGCTTGGGGACCCCTAGACTCCTTATCAACCTGCCTAGGAAATGACTCTCTCACTACAAAAATTACCAAAGCTAAGGAAAATAAAGTGAAAGAGAACTAACTTCTAGAACTGGAGATTAAAACTTAAAGAAGTCAGTCGATAAGTTTTGATAGATCAGAAACAGTTTAGAGCTTCTGACGGATTTTGTGAACTAGTAGTCCTGAAAGAAATTGTTATGCAAAGAAATGAAAAAAATATGAAAGTGGTATGTACAATAGATTGAGAACTATCAACTTAGGTCTAATCAGAGTTCCAAAAGAAAGGAGAAAGATTGGGGCAGAAGTAATATTTAAAGAGAATGGTTAAGATTTTTCTAGAACTTACAAACACTTGACAAGTTCAGAAATGCAACATATCCCAAACAGGATAAATAAAAAGTGGTCCACAATTAGACAAACAATAGTGAAACTCCATAATGCCAAGAACAAAGAGCGGGTATTAAAAAGAAAACCAGATAGAAAAAACAGATTACCTTCAAATGAATAAAAATTAGATAAAATTATGAAAAACAACACTGGAAAGCATAATATAATATCTTCAATGTGCTAAAAAAGTATCTTTACTGAGAATTATATATTCAGTAGAATATCTTTGTTTCAAAAATGAGGGGAGAAGTAAGAACACATTCAGACAGACAAAATCCAAGATAGTTTGAAACGAAATGACGTTCAGTGGGAAATTTCAAATCATGTACTTAAGGTAGAAGAAAAATGTTCCCATTGAGAAGGTCTGTGATAGAAGAAAGAATCATTAGCAAAGAAAGTTGTAGATACGTGAGTAAAACTGAAACAATGAAAATATACCATAATAATTGTATGCATGTATTTAAAAAAAGAACTATATCCCTGAAGGTAGTATAAATTAGGAAAGGCTTCCCAGGTGGTGCAGTGGTCAAGAATCCACCTGCCAATGCAGGAGATGAGGGTTCAATCCCTGGGTCAGGAAGATCTCCTAGAGCAGAAAATGGCAACCCACTCCAGTATTCTTGCCTGAAAAATTCCATGGACAGAGGAGCCTGGCAGGCTACAGTTCATGGGGTCTCAAATAGTCAGACATGACTAAGCGTGCACACACACACACACACGTAAGTTAGGAAGGGATGACAGAAATTAAAATGTTCTCAGTTTCTAGTATTGTTTGGATGGGGGGTGAATATAATGATGAGACTGAAATGATGGAGTGTTACCCAGCCATTAAAAATAATACATTTGAATCAGTTCTAATGAGGTGGATGAAACTGGAGCCTATTATACAGAGTGAAGTAAGCCAGAAAGAAAAACACCAATACAGTATACTAACGCATATATATGGAATTTAGAAAGATGGTAACAAAAACCCTGTATACAAGACAGCAAAAGAGACACTGATGTATAGAACAGTCTTTTGGACTCTGTGGGAGAGGGACAGGGTGGGATGATTTGGGAGAATGGCATTGAAATATGTATAATATCATATATGAAACGAGTCGCCAGTCCAGGTTCGATGCATGATACTGGATGCTTGGGGCTGGTGCACTGGGACAACCCAGAGGGATGGTACGGGGAGGGAGGAGGGAGGAGGGTTCAGGACGGGGAACACGTGTATACCTGTGGTGGATGTATGTTGATATATGGCAAAACCAATACAATATTGTAAAGTTAAAAAGTAAAATAAAATAAAAAGATGTGAACACAGGTTAAAATTTCTAGGGTGACCAATAAAGAAAATAAAAAGAAGGTAGAGTCAACAAATTCTGTTATAGAAAAAAATTAAGTGTAAACATAAAGCAAAGAAATAAGAAGAGGTAACAAAACCCACAAAAACTTGATATAAAAAATTCCAAAGATATTAAAAATTATAGTAAATGCAAATGGTAAAAATGATCTAGTTAAAAGTCAAAGACAAAAAGAGTGTATTTACAAAATACAGTCACATGCTTTTTATATGAGACATTCCTAAAACAACTACTTAGAAAAGTCAGGGGAAAAACAGGAATAAAAAAATACATATTGGGCAAACAGCCACCAAAAGAAAGGTACTATAAGTTATATGAATATTAGGATAAATAGATTTTAAGACAAAAACCACTACTAGAGATAAAGTGCCTATATTAAGGCCAAAAGTTTAAATAAGAGAGATTACTTTCTTAAACTTGTATGAATCTATTAATATATTCTCAAAATTAATGAAACAAGGAAAAACAGGCAAAATCACCATCACAGAGGGAGTTTAACTTATTATCTATGATGGGTTATCAAAAGAAGATTTAAAAAATAGTAATGAGCAGAAATGGGCAAATGACAACCTGTGGACCAGTCACCTGTTTATGTAACTCAAATTTTACTGAATCACAGCTATACTCATTCATTAATACATTGTCTGTGGCTGCTTTTGTGCTACAACAATAATTAAGAAGGTGTGACAGAGATGCGTATGTTTAAAATATTTACTATAAGGCTTTTTAAAGAAAAAAACTCTATTGACTCCTGGTCTCATGGACACATGTAACACAAAGAATTGAACAACTGTAAAATACATAATATTTTCAAGCACAAATGAAAATATATAAAAATTGAGCACACCCTGTGCCATTTCAGGAACTGAAACTCTCAGGAAGTTTCAAAGGACTAATATACAGAATATGCTAACACAAAATTCCAACAGCTAAATCTTACTTAATGGTAAGAGACTGATTGTTTATTCCCTTACATCAGCAACATAAAAAATGCCACTCTTAATACTTCTAGTCAACATTTTACTGGAGGTTCTAGTCAGTGCATTCAGGCAAGAATAAGAAATAGAAGACAATAAACCTGAAAGGAATAAATAAAACTCTCTCTATTCACAGATGACATGATCTTGTACACAGAAAATCCTAACAAACCCAGCATAATCCCTACAACAAATAAATTCTACAAGGCTGCAGGATAAAATATCAATGCACAAAAATCAACTGTATTGTTATATACTAGCAATAAATGATCTGAAAATGAAATTAAGAAAGCAATTCCATTTAAAACATCAAAAAATAAAATCCTTAGGAATAAATTTAACAAAGAAGTGTAAGACTTGTACACCAAAACCTGTAAAAAATGTTGAAAGAAATAGAGAAGATGTAAATAAATAGAAGGCATCACAGATATCCCAAGTTCTTGGATTAGAAAGTTAATATTGTTAAAATGCCAATTACTTCCCAAATTGATCCACAGATTTCACTTTGAAAATTCCAATTGCCTTTTTTCCCCATAAAAATAAAAATTTTATGCTAAATTCATACAGATGTGAAAGGAACCCAGAATAGCCAAAACAATCTTGAAAAAGAAGAAAAATGTTAGAAGACATGTAGTCCCCAATTTCAAAACTTGTTACAAAATGATAGTGTGTTATAGCTATAGGGATAGACATATATACAAATGGAATAGAATTTTGAGTCTAGAAATGAACCCATGCATTTATAGTCAACTGATTTTCAACAAAAGAACAAAGAAAATTCAATGGAGTAAAAATAGTATTTTCTATAAATAGTACATGGACACCTGAAAACTCACAAAAGGACAAAGTTGGATCCTAACATCATGCCACAGACAAAAAATTAATGCAAAATGGATCATGTAAATAACTATAAGAGCTAAAACTATAAAACTCTTAAAAGAAAACATAAAGGTGAATCTTCATGATTTTGGGTTAAGCAATGATTTCTTGTATACAACATTAGAAGCAATAGCAACAAAACTAAAAAAATAAAAATAAGTTGGACTTCATCAAAATTAAAAACTTGTGTTGCAAATGATATCAATATAGTAAAAGGACAAACCATAGACAATACTTACAAATCATATGTCTCATAAAGAACTTGTATCTAGAATATATAAACTATATATATTCTGAACTTGCAATTCAGCAATAAAAAGGCTAATTACCCAATTTAAAAAATGACAAAGAATCTGAATAGACAATTCTTCAAAGATGTACAAATTATCAGCAAGCAGATGAAAAAATGCTTGACATTATTACTTATTACAGAAATGCAAATCAAAATCCCCACTAGGATGGCTACAATCAAAAAAAGCATACAATAACAAGGACTGGTAAATAAGTGGAAAAACTGGAACCTTAATATACTGCAGGTGAGAAGATAAAATGGTGTAGTTGCTTTGGAAAACAGCCTGGCACTTCCTCAAAAAGTGAAAGCTGATTTACTATATGGACCAGAAATTCCATTCCTAGGTCTATACCCAAGAGAAATGAAAGTAAATGTTGACACAAAATTTATACACCAAAGGTCATAGCAGCATCAGCCATAATAGTCCCAAAGTGAAAATAACCCAAATATCTATCAGCTGATACATGGAAAAATATTCGCTGTATTTTCAAAATGAAGTATTCAGTTCAGTTCAGTTCAGTCACTCAGTCGTGTCTGACTCTTTGTGACCCCATGAATCACAGCATGCCAGGCTTCCCTGTCCATCACCAACTCCCCGAATTCACTCAGACTCACATCCAGCGAGTCAGTGATGCCATCCAGTCATCTCATCCTCTGTCATCCCCTTCTCCTCCTGCCCCCAATCCCTCCCAGCATCAGAGCCTTTTCCAATGAGTCAACTCTTCACATGAGGTGGCCAAAGTACTGGAGTTTCAGCTTTAGCATCATTCCTTCCAAAGAAATCCCAGGGCTGTTCTCCTTCTGAATGGACTGGTTGGATCTTCTTGCAGTCCAAGGGACTCTCAAGAGTCTTCTCCAACACCACAGTTCAAAAGCATCAATTCTTCGGTGCTCAGCTTTCTTCAGAGTCCAAATCTCACATCCATACATGACCACTGGAAAAACCACAGCACTGACTAGACGGACCTTTGTTGGCAAAGTAATGTCTCTGCTTTTCAATATGCTATCTAGGTTGGTCATAACTTTTCTTCCAAGGAGTAAGCTATTACTCATCAATAAAAAGAAACTACATAATGATACATTCTATAACATGGATGAAACTCGAAAACATTTTGGTAATTGAAAGAAGCCAGTAACAAAAGGTCATATATTATGACCTTTAGAATCATATAATTCTATTTATATGTCATGTCTGGCATCGGCATTGATCTACTTTCATCAGAAAGTAGATTAGACCAGGGGCTTAGGAAAGAGTGAAATTGAAGTGATGATAATGGGTATAGGGTTTCTTTTTGTAGTGATGATTTTTTTTCCCCTAAAATTAGCAGTAAGGGGATTTCCAAGATGGCAGAGGAGAAGACGGATGTGAAGTTCATCTGCCCCTACAAACACATCAAGAATACATCTACATATGGAACAGTTCTCACAGAGCAGCTGATGAACACTAGCAGAGGACCTTGGACACCTAAAGGACAAGAAAGATCCCCACGTAACTGGGCAGGACAAAAGAAAGAAGAGAAAAGGAAGAGAGGAAGCAGGATGGGACCTGAGTCCCTGGTGGGGAGCTGGAGGTGAGGAGAAGCTCCAACATCTGGGGAAGCCCCTTTATCAGCAAGGAAATCAGATGGGACAGAAGGGGAGATTTGGGGTCTTGGAGGAGAGGTCAGCAATTGGTCAGTGGCAGGGAGGACAGAGGCAGACCTACAGAGGGTTTGTCCCACAGCACTGTGCACCTCAGTCTGAGATGGGTGTCCTGGGGCTAGGTTCTGTAACGTGGGGTTTGGAAAGCAGACTAAAGGAGGATATTGCTGCTGGCTATGAGAAGACAGCATGAGGGGATGAGGGTGAGGAACTCTGAAACCAGGAATGCCTGTGGAGAAAGCCATGACCACTATAGAGGCAACGTGCCACTGTTGAGTGATGCTCAGTTGCGCCCGACTCTTTGCAACCTCATGTACTATACAATCCATGGAATTCTCCAGACCAGAATACTGGAGTGAGTAGCCTTTCCCTTCTCCAGGGGATCTTCCCAACCCAGGGATCGAACCCAGGTCTCCCACAGTGAACACAGATTCTTCACCAACTGAGCCACAATGGAAGCCCAAGAATACTGGAGTGAGCAGCCTTTCCCTTCTCCAGTGGATCTTCCTGACCCAGGAATCGAACTGGGGTCTCCTGCATTGGAGGTGGATTCTTTACCAACAGAGATATCAGGGAAGTCCAAGATGAAGTAGGAGAAAGGCAAATTTATGATATCACTTATATGTGGAATCTAAATAAGGGTACAAATGAGCTTATCTACAGAACAGAAATAGAGTTACAGATATAGCAAACAAACTGATGGTTACAGAGGGGGAGGGGGGAGGAATAAATCGAGAGATTAGGATTTACATATACAAAATGTGCATGTGTGCATGTGTGCTAAGTTGTTTCAGTCATGTCCAACTCTTTGCAACCCCATGAACTGTAGCCCACCAGGCTCCTTGGGATTCTCCAGGCAAGAATACTGGAGTGGGGTACCATGCCCTCCTCCAGGGGATCTTCCCAACCCAGGGATCAAACCTACCTCTCTTATGTCTCCTGCATTGGCAGGTGGGTCCCTTGCCACTAGTGCTACCTGAGAAGCCCACATATACACATTACTATATATAAAATAGATAACTAATAAGGATCTGCTATATACTGCTGGAACTTCTGGGAACTCTGGCCTATATGGGGATGAAAAACTCTAAAAAATAGTTGATATATGTATATATAAAACTGATTCACTTTACGGTACATCTGAAACTAACACATTGTAAATCAATTATATTCCAATGAAAATTTTAAAAAAATAATATTAGCATTAAATCTAAATATTCTAAAACCCAATTATTTCTAAAAAATAACTAAAACATGAATAAATGCTTATGACTTGATTAGGCAAAAATTTCTTAGACATGACATCAAAATCATAACCCATAAATTCAAGAACTGACAAATTCGATTTTATAAAAATCAAAATATTCTGTTCCTGAAAAGACACTGTTAAAATGAGGTAGTGTGTGCAGAACAATGACCCCCACCCAAAAACCTCTTAATCCTTGGAAGCCATGAATATGTTATGTTACAATAAATGAGAGTTAAAGTTGCATATATAACTAACATTAATCAGTTAACCTTAAGAGAAGAAGATTTTCCTGGATTATCTGGGTGGGTTCAAAGTAATCTTAAGACATTAGAAGTAGAAGGGGCACGTGGAAGGGTAATGTCAGGGGGAGATGTGACTGTAGAAGAATGGTCAGTATGCTGTGACACGAGAATGACGTACACTATTTTTCCTAGCTTTGAAAATGCATAGTTTTGGAAGTTTTGGCCACAGCAATCAGAGCAGAAAAAGAAATAAAAGGAATCCAGATCAGAAAAGAAGAATTAAAACTCTCACTCTTTGCAGATGACCTGATCCTCTACATACAAAACCCTAAAGTCTCCACCAGAAAATTACTAGAGCTACTCAATGAATATAGTAAAGTTACAGGATATAAAATTAACACACAGAAATCCCTTGCATTCCTATACACTAACAATGAGAAAGCAGAAAGAGAAATTAAGGAAACAATTCCATTCACCACTGCAACGAAAAGAATAAAATAATTAGGAATATATTTACCTAAAGAAACAAAAGGCCTATTTATAGCAAACTATAAAACACTGGTGAAAGAAATCAAAGAGGACACAAATAGATGGAGAAATATACAATGATCATGGATCGGAAGAATCGATATAGTGAAAATGAGTATACTACCTAAAACAATCTAAGATTCAATGCAATCCCTATCAAGCTACCAATGGTATTTTTCACAGAACTAAAACAAATAATTTCACAATTTGTATGGAAATACAGAAAACCTCGAATAGCCAAAGCAATCTTGAGAAAAAAGAATGGAACTGGAGGCATCAACCTGCCTGACTTCAGTCTCTACTACAAAGCCACAGTCATCAAGACAGTATGGTACTGGCACAAAGACAGAAATATAGATCAATGGAACAAAATAGAAAGCCCACAGATAAATCCATGCACCTATGGACACCTTATCTTTGACAAAGGAGGCAAGAATATACAATGGATTAAAGACAGTCTCTTTATCAAGTGGTGCTGGGAAAACTGGTCAACCACCTGTGAAAGAATGAAACTAGAACACTTTCTAACACCATACATAAAAATAAACTCAAAATGGATTAAAGATCTAAATGTAAGATCAGAAACTATGAAACTCCTAGAGGAAAACATAGGCAAAACACTCTCTGACATAAACCACAGCAGGATCCTCTATGACCCACCTCCCAGAATACTGGAAATAAAAGCAAAAATAAACAAATGGGATCTAATTAAAATTAAAAGCTTTTGCACAACAAAGGAAACTATATGCAAGGTGAAAAGGCAGCCTTCAGAATGGGAGAAAATAATAACAAATGAAGCAAGTGATAAAGAATTAACCACAAAAATACACAAACAACTCCTGCAGCTCAATTCCAGAAAAATAAATGACCCAATCAAAAAGTGGGCCAAAGAATTAAACAGACATTTCTCAAAAGAAGACATACAGATGGCTAACAAACACATGAAAAGATGCTCAACATCACTCATTATCAGAGAAATGCAAATCAAAACCACAGTGAGGTACCATTAAACCCTCTTACACTGTTGGTGGGAATGCAAACTAGTACAGCCACTATGGAGAACAGTGCAGATTCCTTAAAAAACTGGAAATAGAACTGCCATATGACCAGCAATCCCACTGTTGGGCATACACACTGAGGAAACCAGAATCGAAAGAGACACGTGTACCCCAATGTTCAGTGCAGCACTGTTTATAATAGCCAGGGCATGGAAGCAACCTAGATGTCCATCAGCAGATGAATGGATAAGAAAGCTGTGGTACATATACACAATGGAGTATTACTCAGCCATTAAAAAGAATACATTTGAATCAGTTCTAATGAGGTGGATGAAACTGGAGCCTATTATACAGAGTGAAGTAAGCCAGAAAGAAAAACACTAATACAGTATCCTAATGCATATATATGAAATTTAGAAAGAAGGTAATAATAACCCTGTATGTGAGACAGCAAAAGAGACACAGATGTATAGAACAGTCTTTTGGACTCTGTGAGAGAGGGAGAGGGTGGGATGATATGGGAGAATGGCATTGAAACATGTAAAATACATTTGTGAAACAAAGTGCCAGTACAGGCTTGATGCATGATAAGGGTGCTTAGGGCTGGTGCACTGGGATGACCCAGAGGGGTAGGATGGGGAGGGAGGTGAGAAGGGGGTTCAGGACGGGGAACACATGTACACTCATGGTGGATTCAAGTCAATGTATGGCAAAACCAATACAATATTGTAAAGTAAAATTAATTAATTAATTAATTAAAAAATAAAACATTTTGCTTGCATTAAAAAAAAAAAAAATGAATGAAATGGCCATAAGCCAAGGGAAGTGGTCCAGTCTCTAAAGCTGAAAAAAAGAAGAAAGTGGATTCTCTCAAGATGCTCCAGAAACAAATGCAACCCTGCCAACACCTTGACTTTAGTCCAGTATACTTGTATTAGAATTCTAGCTTAATAAAAACTACAAGATGATAAAATTGTGCTGTGTAAAATCACTAATTTCCTGGTAGTCTTTTACAGAAGCAATGAAAAAGTAATATATAAAGAAGAGATAAGTCACAGTTTAGGAGAAAATATGTGCAAATCACATACTTAATATAGGGCTGAAAGTCCAGAATATATAAAAAATTTTAAAGCACAATAATAACAAACTAAACAAATAACCTAATAAAAATGGCCCAAACATTTTAACAGATTATTCACAAAAAAAGAATGGCAAATAAACACATGAAAATATGCTCAACATATTAGTTAATAGAAAAATACAGGTGCAATGTTAGGTCTATATATAACCATTAGAATAACTAATATATATATATAATGATGTTCAACTTTATCAATAACACAGAAATGCAAATGAAAACCACAGTGAGAAAGTATTTCAATTCCACCTATTTGGCAAAGTCTGACAATATCAAGTTGACAAGAATATGGAGCAACCTTGAATTGGGCTATATACACACAATGAAATATTATAAATTAAGGAGAAATGTATAAATTACAGCTACATGGAAAAATCTGGATGAATCTCAGAAATGTTGAGAATAAAAAAGTATTTGTAGAGCAAAAGAGGAAAATTGGAGAAAATTATATGCAGGTATATTTCCATCAACATATAGTTCAAAAACTTATAAAACCAAAAACATTGTTTAGTAATACTGACATACAAGATAAAGGTAAAAAGTAAAGAAAGGAAGCAATAATCAAAATTCAGGATAGGGTAATGGTTATCTCTGTATGGACAGGGAATGCTATAAGAACAAAGGGATTTTATTTTGTTTTTCCTTTAAACTAGATGGTAGGTATATGGTTGTTCATCATGTTATTTTTATACTTTTCATAAACTGATTAAATAGTCTTTTAATTCTAATCCATATTCAATAAAAACAAATATAAAACGTAAAAGAATTATGAAAAACTTAATGAGGTAAGGACTTAGTCTCTTCAAAATTACATATTATCTGCTTTATATTCAGGGTGTATCATCTTTCCTTAAGATTTGAGAAAGACATATTTGGGAAGAATCAAGTTTACCAATCAACAGCAAGGGAACTAGATTATTAATAGCTTTAGATCTGATCTACCAGCAACAAATATGAGACAGTTTAGGTTTGGTAAAACTTTACAAGTAATGGGTCACACAATTCTTGTTTTACCATTAGACAGATCACCCTTTGCTACCTGTACCGGGATTAAAATGTTTCTCTTTTCACGCTAATACTTGAAAATTAAATTCACTACATTAGCAACTATGTGTAATTAGGAAGGTCAGAGGTACATATTTTATATTAAAGGAATGTAACATGCATAAAAAGCAGGTACACAGCAGGTAAGGAAGTTTCCCAGCTCCCAAGAAAGGAAGAATATATGTGGATATATGGGTGTTAAAACAGATAAAATCATTTACTTACATGTTTGTTTCTTTACATGTACATGTTCCTTTTTACACTCCCCAATTCAAACCTTATGAGTCATAAAGTGTTCTTGTTCTCTCTTGTATCCTAATCAAAACCTGCTGATTTTTCATTTATACCCCAGTATAAATTAGATCAACAGTCTAAAGAACAGGTTTGTTTATTGTGGTTTATTGTAAGCAAAATTTTGAATATGAACTTTTCTAGGAAGAACATTCAAAGTTTCATCAGATTCTCAAAGGAATCAAAATGGTTAAAATCGGTGCTTTAAACTATTTTCCTTCTTAGATATGGGCATTCAAGCATACTTGAAAGGTTTATTATAAAAATACTTCTTGAAATGATAAACAAAATTGACAAACCCTTAGCTAGTCTAACTAGCAAAAATAAATAAATAAATAAATAAAAAGAGTAGATTCAAATAAAATTAGAAATGAAATACCAGAGATTATAATTGGTGCCTCAGAAACAAAAAGGATCATAAAAGACTATCATGAATAAGTACATGCCAACAAATTGGATAACTTAGAAGAAATCAGTAAATTGCTAGAAACATACAACCTACCAAGAAGAAATGCAAAGTCTGAAGAGACCAGTTAGGAGACTGAGTCAGTAGTCAAAATCCCCTCAACAAAGAAGAACCCAGGATGAGATGGCTTCACAGGTAAATTAAAAATTCAAATACCAGTTCTTCTTGAACTCTCCCACAAAACGGAAGAGGGAATACTCCTAAACTCATTTGATTGTATCACTCTGATCAAAAACAGACACAGAAACTATAGGAAAATAAAACCACAAACCAGTATCCTTAGCGAAGTGAAAGTGAAAGTTGCTCAGGCATGTCTGACTCTTCGCGACCCCATGGACTATACAGTCCATGGAGTTCTCCAGGCCAGAATACTGGAGTGGGTAAACTTTCCCTTCCCAGGGGATCATCCCAACCCAGTGACTGAACCCAGGTCTCCCCCACTACAGGCAGATTCTTTACCAGCTGAGCCACAAAGGAAGCCCGTCCCTAGTGAACACAGATGCAAAAAATTTCAATAAAGTCAGTGAAAGTGAAAGTGAAGTAGCTCAGTCATGTCCGACTCTTTGCGACCCCGTGGACTGTAGCCTACCATGCTCTTCACTCCATGGGATTCTGCAGGCAAGAATACTGGAGTGGGTTGCCATTTCCTTCTCCAGGGGATCTTCCCAGCTCAGGGATCAAACCTGGGTCTCCCATATTGCAGGAAGACGCTTTAACATCTGAGCCACTAGGGATTCCAAGTAAACTAAATTCAACAGCATAGTAAAAGGATTAAACAACAGGAACAAGTGGACTGTATCCCTGGAATGCAAGGATGATTTATCATGTGCATATCAACGTGATACACCACATTAACAGAATAAAAGACAAAACTCATATTTGTCATCATCTCAATAGATGCAGAAAAAGTATTTTATGAAATTCAAAATCCATTCATGAGCGAAAGCTCTCAACAAAATAGGTACAGAAGGAACTTAACTCAATAAACATATATGAAAAACCCATGGCTAACATCAACTGGAAAAAAAAAACAAAACTGAAAAATTATTCTCTAAGTCCACTCAAGTCAGGGATACCCACATTCAAAACTTCTATTTAATACAATATTAGAAATCCTAGCTAGAACAACTAGACAACAAAAAGAAATTAAAAAAATCAAATCAGAAAGGAAGAAGTTAAGGATCTGCACAAGACACAATAATGTATGTTGAAAACTCAAAGAACAACCAAAAATTATGAGAATTAATAAACAAAGTCATTAAACTTCAAAATATAAAATCAACATACAAAAAGTTAGTGGTGTTTCTACACATTAATGGTGAACTATCCAAAAAAATTAAGAAAATAATTCCATTTCCAATAGCAATAAAAAGAATAAAATAGACAAGAATAAACTCAACAAGAGGTGAAAGACTTGGACACTGAAAATTATTAAAAAACTGATAAAGGAAATTAAAGAAGACACACAAAAAGGAAAGATATCCCATGTCCATGGATTGGAAGAATTAATATTGCTAAAATGTCCATGCTGCCCAAAGTGATGTATAGATTAAATGCAACTATTAAAATCCCAATGGCATTCTTTATAGAAACAGAAAAAAAAGTCCTAAATTTCAAATGAAAAAAAGAAAAGAAATCTTGAATAGAAAAGCAAGTTTTAAGCAAGAACAAGCTGGAGGTATCACACTTTCTGATTTCAAAACCATTATCAAGAAAAAGAAATGCAACAAGGCAAAGCGGTTGTCTGAGCAAGTCATAAAAATAGCTAAGAAAGGAAGAGAAGCAAAAGGCAAATGAGAAAGGGAAAGATGTACACATTTGAATGCAGAAGCAACAGTTAGAACTGGATATAGAACACGGACTGGTTCAAAACTGGGAAAGGAGTATGTCAAGGCCGTATATTGTAATCTTGCTTATTTAACTTACATGCAGAGTACATCATGAAAAATGCTGGGCTGGATGAAGCACAAGCTGTAATCAAGATTGCTAGGAGAAATATCAATAATCTCAAATATGCAGATGACACCATGCTAATGGCAGAAATCACTGCAGATGGTGGCTGCAGCCATGAAATTAAAAGATGTTTGATCCTTGGAAGAAAAATTATGACAAACCTAGACAGCATGTTAAAAAGCAGAGATGTTACTTTGCCAACAAAGGTCTGTAGAGTCAAAGCCATGGTTATTCCAGTAGTCGTGTATAGATGTGAGAGCTAGACCATAAAGAAGGCTAAGTGCTAAAGAATTGATGCTTTTGAACTGTGGTGCTGGAGATTCTTGAGAGTCCTTTGGACAGCAAGGAGATCAAACCAATCAGTGCTAAAGGAAATCAATCCTGAATATTCATTAGAAGGACTGATGCTGAAGCTCAAACTCCAATACTTTGGCCACCTGATGCGAAGAGTTGACTCATTGGAAAAGACTCTAATGCTGGGAAAGATTAAGGGCAGGAGGAGAAGGGGGCAACAGAGGATGAGATGGTTGGATGGCATTATTAAATTAATGGAAATTAGTTTGAGCATACTCCATGAGGTAGTGAAAGACTGGAAAGCCTGGTGTGCTGGAGTCCACAGAGTCACAAAAAGTTGGGTATGAGTGAGCGACTGACCAACAACAACAAATCACACTTTCTGATTTCAAAATATATTACAAAGTTATAGTAATCCAAATATTATTATATTGGCATAAAACAGGCATATAGAACAATGTAACAGAACAGACTACACAGAAATAAATATATGCCTTTATGGCCAATCTTGATCTTTGACAAGGGTGATAAAGACAGTGGGAAAAGGACAGTCATTTCAATAAACGGTGTTGGGGGCTTCCCTGGTGGATCAGTGGTGAAGAATCTGCCTGCCAAGGGAGGAGACACAGGTTTGACCCCTGATCTGGGAAGACCCACATGCCACAGTGCAACTAAGCCTGTGTGCCACAACTATTGAGCCTGTGCTCTAGAGCCTGGGAACCACAACTACTGAACCCACATGCCACAACTACTGAAATCTGGGCGCTGTAGAGCCCATACTCTGCAACAAGAGAAACCACTGCAATGTGAAGTTCGCAACTAAAGAGTGGCTCCTGCTGACCACAACTAGCGAAAGCCCACACCCACGGAATGAAGACCCAGCACAGCCAAAAATAAATAAATAAAACTATTTTTAAAAAAATGGTGTTGGGAGAACTGGGTATCTAGATGCAGAAGAATGAAATGGGACCCAAATTTCACATCTCATACCATATACAAAGATCAACGCAAAACACATGAAGCACGGCACTCAAAGCCAGTGCACTGGGAACCCAGAGGGATGGGATGGGAAAGGAGGTGGGAGGGGAGTTCACAGTAGGGAGACACATGTACACCTGTGACTGATTCATGCCAATGTATGGCAAAAACCATCACAATACTGTAAAGTAATTAGCCTACAATTAAAAGAAATAAATTAAAGAAAATAAAAAAAGGAAAACAGATTGAAGAATTAAATATAAAACTATTAAAAAAAAAAGAAACACGGTTAAAGCTTCCGGACACTGGTCTTAGCAATGACCCCCAAAGCACAAACATAAGCAAAAATAAACAAGTGAAATAACGTTAAACTAAAAAGCCTCTGTACAGCAAAGGAAAAAGTTAACAGGGACAACCTAAAGAAAGGGAGAAAATATTTGCAAAACTTACATCTGATCAAGGTTAACATCCCAAACATATAAGTAGCTCATATAACTTAATACCAAAAACCAACTGATTAAAAACATGGGCATGCTGGGGGCAGAGAGGCCAGTGTGCAACAGCCAGAGTCAGAAGGCAAAGGGCAATCTTGGCCCCAGAGACTGGCATCCTCCACCAAACTGTGAGCAGGCTCCCAGTTGCTAACCAAGTCTTCTTGGGATCTTGGACGGCTGACATCTGCCAGGAGGGTCGCAGCCTGAGATCAGCTTCCTAGAGGAGACACACAGCACACCTGAGACAATGTTCTTGTGGTGCATCCAGGAAACCTCGAATAGCCAAAGCAATCTTGAGAAAGAAGAATGGAACTGGAGGAATGAACCTGCCTGACTTCAGGCTCTACTACAAAGCTACAGTCATCAAGACAGTATGGTACTGGTACAAAGATGGAAATATAGATCAGTGGAACAAAATAGAAAGCCCAGAGATAAATCCACGCACCTATGAACACCTTATCTGTGACAAAGGAGGCAAGAATATACAATGGAGAAAAGACAATCTCTTTCACAAGTGGTGCTGGGAAAACTGGCCAACCACTTGTAAAAGAATTAAACGAGAACACTTTCTAACACCATACACAACAATAAACTCAAAATGGATTAAAGATCTAAATGTAAGGCCAGAAACTATGAAACTCCTAGAGGAAAACATAGGCAAAACACTCTCTGACATAAATCACAGCAGGATCCTCTATGACCCACTTCCCAGAATGGAAATAAAAGCAAAAATAAGCAAATGGGACCTAATTAAACTTAAAAGTTTTTGCACAATGAAGGAAACTGTTAGCAAGGTGAAGAGAGAGACTTCAGAATGGGAGAAAATAATAGCAAATGAAGCAAGTGACAAAGAATTAATCTCAAAAATATACAAGCAGCTCAGGCAGCTCAATACCAGAAAAATAAATGACCCAATCAAAAAATAGGCCGAAGAACTAAAAAGGCATTTCCAAAGAAGACATACAGATGGCTAACAAACACATGAAAAGATGCTCAACATCACTTTTTATCAGAGAAATGCGAATCAAAACCACAATGTGGTAGTACCATCTTATGCCCGTCAGAATGGCTGTTATTCAAAAGTCTACAAAAAATAAATGCTGGAGAGGGTGTGGAGAAAAGGGAGCCCTCTTACACTGTTGGTGGGAATGCAAACTAGTACAGCCACTATGGAGAACAGTGTGGAGATTCCTTAAAAAACTGAAAATAGAATTGCCATATGCCCCAGCAATCCCACTGCTGGGCATACACATCGAGGAAACCAGAATTGAATGAGACATGTGTACCCCAATGTTCATTGCAGCACTGTTTACAATAGTACAATAGCTAGGACATGGAAGCAACCTATATGTCCATTGGCAGACAAATGGATAAGAAAGCTGTGGTACGTATGCACAATGGAATATTACTCAGCTATTAAAAGGAACACATTTGAATCAGTTCTAATGAGGTGGATGAAACTGGAGCCTGTTATACAGAGTGAAGTAAGCCAGAAAGAAAACACCCATACAGTATATTAATGCATATATATGGAATTTAGTAAGATGGTAATGATGACCCTATATGCAAGACAGCAAAAGAGACACAGATATAAAGAACATACATTTGGACTCTGTGGGAGAAGGCAAGGGTCGGATGATTTGAGAGAAAAGCATTGAAACATGTATATTATCATATGTGAAACAGATTGCCAGTCCAGGTTCAATGCATGAGACAGGGTGCTCAGGGCCAGTGCACTGGGACAACCCTGAGCGATGGGATGGGGAGGGAGGTGGGAGGGGGCTTCAGGATGGGGGACACATGTTCACCCATGGCTGATTCATGTTAATGTAGGGCAAAAGCCACTACAATATTGTATAGTAATTAGCCTCCAATTAAAATAAATAAATAAATGTCAAATAATTTTAACAGACATTTCTCAAAAGAAGACATACAAATGTCCAACAGGTATATGAAAATGTGTTCAACACCCACAATCATCAGGTGCAAATTAAAACCTCAATGATATACCATGTCAAAACTGTTAGGATGGCAAAACTCAAGACATAACAAGTGTTGGTAAGAATTTGGACTAAACAGATCCCTTAAACACTGCTGGTAGGAACGTAAATTTGTATAGTTATAATGGAAAACAAAATGGGGGTTTCTCAAAAAGTCAAAAACAGATCTACCATATGATTTGCAATCTCACTTCTGTAACTATATCCAAAGAAAATGAAATATGGATCTTGAAGAGATATTTGTACCTCCCATGTTCACCGCAGCATTATTCAAAGAGCCAGATATGAAAACAACCTAAATGTCAATCAGCAGATGAATGGATAAAGAAAGGTGTATTATGAGTGTGTGTGATACTGAATACTTCAAATTTCATGGCTTAAAAATGTATACATATATGTGTGTGCATGAATGGAATATTAGGATATCCCCCATTTTTGACAAGATGGCTGATCCTAGAGGACATTATGCTAAGAGAAGTAAGGGAGATACAGAAAGAGAAATATTGCACAATCTCATTTATATGTAGAATCTAAAATAGACTCAAAACCAGAGGTAGAATAGTGGTTACCAGTGTGAGGTGAGGTAGAGGGAAAGTGGGGAGGTCTTGGTCCAAGAGTACAAAGTTTTAGTTATGTAAGAAGAACAAGTTCTAGAGATTCAATGTATATCATAGCGACTAGTGACTATGGTTAATAATGATGTATTCTATATTTAACATTTGCTAACAGGGTCAGATATGCAGATGACACCACCCTTATGGCAGAAAGTGAAGAGGAACTAAAAAACCTCTTGATAAAAGTGAAGAGGAGAGTGAAAAAGTTGGCTTAAAGCTCAACATTCAGAAAATGAAGATCATGGCATCTGGTCCCATCACTTCATGGGAAATAGATGGGGAAACGGTATCAGACTTTATTTTTTTGGGCTCCAAAATCACTGCAGATGGTGACTGCAGCCATGAAATTAAAAGACGCTTACTCCTTGGAAGAAAAGTTATGACCAACCTAGATAGCATATTGAAAAGCAGAGACATTACTTTGCCAACAAAGGTCCATCTAGTCAAGGCTATGGTTTTTCCAGTGGTCATGTATGGATGTGAGAGTTGGACTGTGAAGAAAGCAGAGCACCGAAGAATTGATGCTTTTGAACTGTGGTGTTGGAGAAGACTCTTAAGAGTCCCTTGGACTGCAAGGAGATCCAACCAGTCCATCCTAAAGGAGATCAGCCCTGGGTTTTCTTTGGAAGCAATGACGCTAAAGCTGAAACTCCAGTACTTTGGCTGCCTCATGAGAAGAGCTGACTCATTGGAAAAGACTCTGATGCTGGGAGGGATTGGGGAAAGGAGGAAAAGGGACCGACAGAGGATGAGATGGCTGGATGGCATCACCAACTCGATGAACATGAGTTTGAGTGAACTCCGGGAGTTGGTGATGGACAGGGAGGCCTGGTGTGCTGCGATTCATGGGGTCGCAAAGAGTCGGACACGACTGAGCGACTGAACTGAACTGAATTGAAGAGGATAGATCTTAAATATTCTCACCACACACACAAGGAAAATGGTAACTATATAAGATGTCAGATGTTAATTAGCTTGACTGTGCTCATTTCACAATGTACATATATATAAAAAAAATCAAGCTGTGCACTTTAAATTTGAGAAGGCTTTCTTATCCTTGCTATTCTCTGGTACTCCGTATTCAGTTGGGTATAGCTTTTCCTTTCTCCTTTACCTTTCAATTCTCTTCTTTCTTCAGCTACTTGCAAAGCCTCCTCAGACAACCTCTTTGCCTTCCTGCATTTCTTGGTCACTGCCTCCTGCACAATGTTTTGAACCTCCATCCCTAGTTCCTCAGGCACTCTATCAAATCTAATAAAGACAGAAATGGTATGGATCTAACAGGAAAAAAAAAAAAAAAAAAAAGGTGAAGTCGCTCAGTTGTGTCTGACTCTTTGTAACCCCATACACTAGAGCCTGCCAGGCTCCTCCTTCCATGGGATTTTCCAAGCAAGAATACTGGTGTGGGTTACCACTTCCTTCTCCAGGAGATCTTCCTGATCCAGGGATCGAACCCAGGTCTCCTGCACTACAGGCAGCTTTTACCATCTGATCCACCAGGGAAGCACATGCGAAGATATTAAGAAGAGATGGCAAGAATGCACAGAGGAACTATGAAAAAAAAGGTCTAATGACCAAGATAACCACAATGATGTGTTCACTCACCTAGAGCCAGACATCCTGGAATGTGAAGTCAAGTGGGCCTTGGCAAGCATTACTATGAGCAAAGCTAGTGGTGTTGATGGAATTCCAGCTGAGCTATTTAAAATCCTAAAAGATAATGCTGTTGTAGTGCTGCACTCAATATGTCAACAAATTTGGAAAACTTAGCAGTGGCCACAGAACTGGAAAAGGTCAGTTTTCATTCCAATCCCAAAGAAGAGCAATGCCAAAGCACGTTCAAACTACAGTGAATCTTCAGTCATTTGACATACTAGTAAGGTTATTTTCAAAATCCTTCAAGCTAGGCTTTAGTAGTATGTGAACCAAGAAATTTCAGATGTACACACTGGGCTTCAAAGAGGCAGAGGAACCAGAGATCAAATTTCCAGCATTTCTTTTTTTTTTTTTTCCCCTAAATATATTTATTTTAATTGGAGGCTAATTACTTTACAATATTGTATTGGTTTCGCCATTACACTGACATGAATCTGCCACAGGTGTACATGTGTTCCCCATCCTGAACCACCCTCCCACCTCCCTCCCCATACCATCCCTCTGGGTCATCCAGTGCACCAGCCCAGAGCATACTGTATCATGCATCAAACCTGGACTGGTGATTTTTTTCACATATAATCATATACATGCTTTAATGCCATTCTCCCAAATCATCCCACCCTCGCCTTCTCCCAGAGTCCAAAAGACCGTTCCATATCTGTGTCGCTTTTACTGTCTCACATAAAGGGTTATCATTTGTCAGGGTGTGTTTAACAGGAAGATTCCTACATGCTGTTTCTTACAAGTCCTTTGTTTCTTTTTAATCAGAACAGCAGGCTGCTCCCAGGAACTGAGATAATTGTGTGAGACAGGCTTGAATCTCCTTTAGTAAACATTCTCTTTACGACAAACTTGCTTAGTCTTGATCCCCTTTCTTGAGATATGGATTGTCTCCTGACTTGTGACCATTATTAATCCCTTGTTCCCTTGGTAACGGTTGCTGTACATTTGGTTTTCTGATCTTTATCATTGTTGAAAGAACTTTCTTGTACCACAGACTATATATACTCACAGAAAAATCATTAAGCACCTTTGCTCCATCAGACCTTGGATCCCCATGTCTTTCTTTCTTCCTTCCTTCCTTCCTCCCTCCCTCCCTTCCTTCTCTCTTTCTTTCTCTCTTTCACTCTTTCTTTCTCTCTCTCTCTCTCTCTCTCTCTCTCCCTCCAGCTCTCTCTTTCACTTTCTTATCATCGACTCTGGGCCACCAGGTCCCGGTCCATTAAAGGACCCCAACAATCTTTACTGTCTTTCTAAATTCCATATATATGCATTAGTATACTGTATTGGTGTTTTACTTTCTGGCTTGCTTCACTCTGCATAATAGGCTCCAGTTTCATCCAACTCATTAGAACTGATTGAAATGCATTGTTTTTGACGGCTAAGTAATACACCATTGTGTATATGTACCACAGCTTTCTTATACATTTGTCTCCTGATGGACATCTAGGTTACTTCCATGCCCTGGCTATTATAAACAGTGCTGCAATGAACATTGGGGTACATGTGTCTCTTTTATTTCTGGTTTCCTCAGTGTGTATGTCCAGCAGTGGGATTGCTGGGTCATATGGCAGTTCTATTTCCAGTTTTTTAAGGAATCTCCACACTGTTCTCCATAGTGGCTGTACTAGTTTGCATTCCCACCAACAGTGTAAGAGGGTTCCCTTTTCTCCACACCCTCTCCAGCATTTATTGTTTGTAGACTTTTGAATAGCCACCATAAAACTGGTGTGAAATGGTACCTCATTGTGGTTTTGATTTGCATTTCTCTGATAATGAGTGATGTTGAGCATCTTTTCATGTGTTTGTTAGCCATCTGTATGTCTTCTTTGGAGAAATGTCTCTTTAGTTCTTTGGCCCACTTTTTGATTGGGTTGTTTATTTTTCTGGAATTGAGCTGCAGGAGTTGCTTGTATATTTATGAGATTCATTCTTTGTCAGTTGCTTCGTTTGCTGTTATTTTCTCCCATTCTGAAGGCTGTCTTTTCACCTTGCTTATAGTTTCCTTTGTTGTGCAGAAGCTTTTAATTTTAATTAGGTCCCATTTGTTTATTTTTGCTTGTATTTCCAATATTATGGGAGGTGGGTCATAGAGGATCTTGTTGTGATTTCTGTCGGAGAGTGTTTTGCCTATGTTCTCCTCTAAGAGTTTTATAGGTTCTGGTCTTATGTTTAGATCTTTAATCCATTTTGAGTTTATTTTTGTGTATGGTGTTAGAAAGTGTTCTAGTTTCTTTCTGTTACAAGTGGTTGACCAGTTTTCCCAGCACCACTTGTTAAAGAGATTGTCTTTTCTCCATTGTATATTCTTGCCTTCTTGGTCAAATATAAGGTGTCCATTTGTGCGTGGATTTATCTCTGGGCTTTCTATTTTGTTCCATTGATCTATATTTCTGTCTTTGTGCCAGCACCATACTGTCTTGATGACTGTAGCTTTGTAGTAGAGCCTGAAGTCAAACAGGTTGATTCCTTCAGTTCCATTCTTCTTTCTCAAGATTGCTTTGGCTATTCGAGGTTTTTTGTATTTCCATACAAATTGTGAAATTATTTGTTCTAGCTCTGTAAAAAATACCATTGGTAGCTTGATAGGGATTGCAATGAATTTACAGATTGCTTTGGGTAGTACACTCATTTTCACTATATTGATTATTCCAATCCATGAACACAGTATATTTCTCCATCTATTAGTGTCCTCTTTGATTTCTCTCACCAGTGTTTTATAGTTTTCTATATAGAAGTCTTTTGTTTCTTTAGGTAGATATATTCCTAAGTACTTTATTCTTTTCGTTGCAATGGTGAATGGAATAGTTTCCTTAATTTCTCTATTTTCTCATTTATAGTGTATAGGAATGCAAGGGATTTCTGTGTGCTGATTTTATATCCTGCAAGTTTACTATATTCATTGATTAGTTCTAGTAATTTTCTGTCATGTCATCTGCAAACAGTGAGTGTATTACTTCTTCTTTTCCAATTTGGATTACTTTTATTTCTTTTTCTGCTCTGATTGTTCTGGCAAAAACTTCCAAAACTATGTTGAATAGTAGTGGTGAGAGTGGGCATTTGTTTCTGACTTTATGGGAAATGCTTTCAATTTTTCAGCAATGAGGATAATGTTTTCTGTGGGTTTGTCACATATAGCTTTTATTATGTTGAGGTATGTTCCTTCTATTCCTGCTTTTTGGAGGGTTTTTATCATAAATGAATGCTGAATTTTGTCAAAGGCTTTCTCTGCATCTATTGAGATAACCATGTGGTTTTTATTTTTCAATTTTTTAATGTGGTATATTACATTGATTGATTTGCAGATATTGAAGAGTCCTTGCATCCCTATGATAAAGCCCACTTGGTCAGGATGTACCATCTTTTTAGTGTGATGTTGGATTCTATTTGCTAGAATTTTGTTAAGGATTTTTGCATCTATGTTCATCACTGATATTGGACTGAAGTTTTCTTTTTTTGTGGCATCTTTCTCAGGATTTGGTATTAGGGTGATGGTGGCCCCATAGAATGGGTCTGGAAGTTTACCTTCCTCTGAAATTTTCTGGAAGAGTTTGAGTAGGATAGGTGTTAGCTCTTGTCTAAATTTTTGGTAGAATTCAGCTGTAAAGCTGTCTGGTCCTGGGCTTTTGTTTGCTGGAAGACTTCTAATTACACTTTCAATTTTTGTGCTTGTGATGGGTCTGTTAAGATTTTCTGTTTCTTCCTGGTTCAGTTTTGGAAAGTTGTACTTTCCTAAGAATTTGTCTATTTCTTCCAAGTTGTCCATATTATTGGCATATAGTTGCTGACAGTAGTCTTTTATATTCCTTTGTGTGATCTCTCCATTTTCATTTCTAATTTTATTGATTTGATTTCTCTCCCTTTGTTTCTTGAAGAGTCTGGCTAATGGTTTGTCAATTTTATTTATCTTCTCAAAGAACCAGCTTTTGGCCTTGTTGATTTTTGTTATGGTCTCTTTTGTTTCTTTTGCATTTATTTCTGCCCTAATTTTTAAGATTTCTTTCCTTCTACTAACCCTGGGGTTCTTTGGTTCTTCCTTTTCTAGTTGCTTTAGGTGTAGAGTTAGGTTATGTATCTAACTTTTTTTCTTGTTTCTTGAGGTAAGCCTGTATTGCTATGAACCTTCCCCTTAGCACTGCTTTTACAGTGCCCCATGGGTTTTGGGTTGTTGTGTTTTCATTTGCATTCGTTTCTATGCATATTTTGAGATTTCTTCTGGGATTTGTTGGTTATCCAGCAGCGTGTTGTTCAGCCTCCATATGTTGGAATTTTTAATAGTGTTTCTCCTGTAATTGAGATCTAATCTTACAGCGTTGTGGTCAGAAAAGATGCTTGGAATGATTTCAATTTTTTTAAATTTACCAAGGCTAGATTTATGGCCCAGGATGTGATCTATCCTGGAGAAGGTTCCGTGTGTGCTTGAGAAAAAGGTGAAATTCATTGTTTTGGGGTGAAATGTCCTATAGATATCAATTAGGTCTAACTGGTCTATTGTATCATTTAAAGTTTGTGTTTCCTTGTTAATTTTCTGTTTAGTTGATCTATCCATAGGTGTGAGTGGGGTATTGAAGTCTCACACTATTATTGTGTTATTGTTAATTTCCCCTTGCATATTGTTAGCATTTGTCTTACATATTGTGGTGCTCCAATGTTGGGTGCATATATATTTATAACTGTTATATCTTCTTCTTGGATTGATCCTTTGATCATTATGTAGTGTCCTTCTTTGTCTCTTTTCACAGCCTTTATTTTAAAGTCTATTTTATCTGATATGAGTATTACTACTCCTGCTTTCTTTTGGTCTCTATTTGCATGGAATATCTTTTTCCAGCCCTTCAGTTTCAGTCTGTATGTGTCCCTTGTTTTGAGGTGGGTGTCTTGTAGACAACATATATAGGGGTCTTGCTTTTTTATCCATTCAGCCAGTTTTTGCTTTTGGTTGGGGCATTCAACCCATTTACATTTAAGGTAATTATTGATAAGTATGATCCTGCTGCCATTTACTTTTTGTTTTGGGTTCAAGCTTATACACCCTTTATGTGTTTCCTCTCTAGAGAAGATCCTTTAGCATTTGTTGGAGAGCTGGTTTGGTGGTGCAGAATTCTCTCAGTTTTGCTTCTCTGTAAAGATTTTGATTTCCCCTTCATATCTGAATAAGATCCTTGCTGGGTACATTTGAATGAGACCTGGGCTCTAGGTTATTTTCTTTAATCCCTTCAGTATTTCCTGCCATTCCCTCTTGTCCTGAAGAGTTTCTATTGAAAGATCAGCTGTTATCCTTATGGGAATCCTCTTGTGTGTTAGTTGTTGTTTTCCCCCTGTTGCTTTTAATATTTGTTCTTTGTGTTTGATCTTTGTTAATTTGATTAATATGTGTCTTGGGGTGTTTTGCCTTGGGTTTATCCTGTTTGGGACTCTCTGGGTTCCTTGGACTTGGGTGATTATTTCCTTCCCCATTTTAGGGAAGTTTTCAACTATTATCTTCTCAAGTATTTTCTCATGGTCTTGCTTTTTGTCTTGTTCTTCTGGGACTCCTGTGATTCGAATGTTGGGGCATTTCACATTGTCCCAGAGGTCTCTGAGATTGTCCTCATTTCTTTTAATTCGTTTTTCTTTTTTCCTCTCTGTTTCATTTATTTCTACCATTCTATCCTCTACCTCACTTATCCTATCTTCTGCCTCTGTTATTCTACTGTTGGTTCCCTCCAGAGTGTTTATCTCAGTTATTGCATTATTCATTACATATTGACTCTTTCTTATTTCTTCTAGGTCCTTGTTAAATTTTTCTTGCATCTTCTCAATCCTTGTCTCCAGGCTATTTATCTGTAACTCCATTTTGTGTTCAAGATTTTGGATCATTTTCACTGTCATTATTTGGAATTCTTTATCAGGTAGATTCCCTATCTCTTCCTCTTTTGTTTGGTTTGGTGGGCGTTTATCCTGTTCCTTTACCTGCTGAGTATTTCTCTGCCTTTTCATCTTGTTTATCAGCATTTCTTTTATATCTTTTTGTTCTATGATTGCCATGGCTAGGATTATCAAAACTCTCTTGAATAATAGTGGTGAGAGTGGGCACCCTTTCTTGTCCTAATTTTAGAGGATATTCTTTCAATTTTTCACCACTGAGGGTAATGTTTACTGTGTGTTTGACCTATATGGCTTTTATTATTCTGAGGAATGTTCTTTTTATGCCTGCTTTCTGGAGAGTTTTTTAATCATAAATAGGTGTTTAATTTTGTCAAAGTCTTTCTCTGCATCTGTTGAGATAATCATATGGTTTTTAATCATTCAATTTGTTAATATGATGTATCACATTGATTGATTTGCAAATACTGAAGAATCCTTGCATCCCTGGAATAAAGCCCACTTGACCATGATCTTTTAAATATGTTGCTGGATTCTGTTTCCTAGAATTTTGTCGAGGATTTTTGTATCTATGTTCATCAGTGATATTGGCCTGTAGTTTTGTTTGTTTGTTTGTGGCATCTTTGGTTTTGGTATTAGGGTGCTGGTGACCTCATAGAATGAACTTGGGAGTTTGCCTTCCTCTGCAATTTTCTGGCAGAGTTTAAGATTGGTGTTCGCTCTTTTCTAAAATTTAGGTAGAATTCACCTGTGAAGCCATTTGTTCCTGGGCTTTTGGTTGTTGGAAGATTTTTGATAACAGTTTCAATGTCCATGCTTGTGATGGGTCTGTTAAGATTTTCTATTTCTTCCTGATTCAGTTTTGAAAGGTTATACTTTTCTACTAATTTGTCCATTTCTTCCAAGTTGTCAATTGTTCATACTAGTCTCTTATGATCTTCTGTATTTCTGTGTTGTCTGTCTGTTGTGACTTCTCCATTTTCATTTCTCATTTTATTGATTTGATTCTTCTCTCTTTTTTTCTTGTTGACTGTGGCTAATGGTTTATCTATTTTATGTATATTCTCAAAGAACCAGTTTTTAGTTTTGTTGATTTTTGCTATAGCCTCATTCGTTTCTTTTTCAGTTATTTCTGCTCTGATTTTCATGATTTCTTTCCTTCTATTAACTTTGGGGTTTTTCTGTTCTTCTTTTTCTAGCTGCTTTAGGTGTAAAAGTTTGGTTGTTTATTTGATGTTTCTGGTTTTTTTTTTTTTTTTTTTTTTTTGAGGTATGCCTGTATTGCTAAGAATCTCCCTCTTAGCACTGCTTTTACTGAATCCCATAGGTTTCGGGTTGTCATGTTTCATTATTATTTGTTTCTATGCATAGTTTGATTTCCTTTTTGATGTCTTCCATGATCTGTTAGTTATTAAGAAACATGTTGTTTAGCCTCCATGTGTTTGTGTATTTTTATAGTTTTTTTTCCCTATAGTTGATATGATCTTACTTACCATTCTGTGATCAGAAAAGATGCTTGAAATGATTTCATTTTTTTACAATTTACTAAGAGTAAATTCGTGGCCCAGGACATGATCTATCCTGGAGAATGTTCCGTGTGCACTTGAGAAAAAGGAAAAATCCATTGCTTTTAGGTGAAATGCCCTGTATATATCAATGAGATCTAACTGGTCCATTGTATCATTTAAAGGTCTGTTTCCATATTAATTTTCTGTTTTGTTGATCTATCCACAGGTGTGAGTGGGGTATTAAAGTCCCCCACTATTAGTGTGTTACTGCTAATATAGCCTCTCATACATGTTAGCATTTCCCTTACATATTGTGGTGATCCTATGTTGGCTGCATATATACTTACAATTGTTATATCTTCTGGGATTGATCCCTTGATCATTATGTAGTGTCCTTCTTTGTCACTTCTACATAGAAAACACTAATAATACCACCAGAAAATTACTACAGCTAATCAAAGAATGTAGTAAAGTTGCAGGATATAAAATTAATATACAAAAAAACCCTTGCATTCCTATACACTAACAATGAAAAACAACAGAAAGAGAAATTAAGGAAACAATCCCATTCTCCATGGCAATGAAAAGAATAAAATACTTAGGAATAAATTTAAAGAAACAAAAGACCTATATATAGAAAACTATGAAACACTGATGAAAGAAATCAAAGATGACACAAACAGATGAAGAAATACACCATGTTCATGGATTGGAAGAGTCAACAGAGTGAAAATGAGTATACTACCCAAAGCAATCTAAAGATTCAATGCAATCCCTATCAAGCTACCAGTGGTATTTTTCACAGAACTAGAACAAATAATTTCACAATTTGTATGGAAATCCAAAAAACCTCGAATAGCCAAAGCAATCTTGAGAAAGAAGCATGGAACTGGAGGAATCAACCTGCCTGACTTCAGACTATACTACAAAGCTACAGTTATCAAGACAGTATGGTACTTGAACAAAGACAGAAATATAGATCAATGGAACAAAATAGAAAGCCCAGAGATAATTCCATGCACCTATGGACACCTTATCTTTGACAAAGGAGGCAAAAATATACCATGGAGAAAAGAAAATCTCTTTAACAAGTGGTGCAGGAAAAACTGGTCAACCCTGTGTAAAAGAATGCAAATAGAACACTTTCTAACACCATACACAAAAATAAACTCAAAATGGATTAAAGATCTAAATGTAAGGCCAGAAAGTATAAAATTTGTAGAAGAAAACACAGGCAGAACACTCTCTGACATAAATGACAGCAAGATCCTTTATGACCCACTTCCCAAAGTAATAGAAACAAAAAATAAATAAATAAACAAATAGGATCTAACTAAACTTAAAAGCCTTTGGGCAATGAAGAAACTATAAGCAAGGTGAAAAAGAAGCCTTCAGAATGGGAGAAAATAATAGAAAATGTAAAAACTAACAAAGAATTAATCTCCAAAATACACAAGCAATCCATGCAGCTCAATACCAGAAAAATGCACAATACAATCAAAAAGTGGAGAAAGAACTAAACAGACATTTCTCCAAAGAGGACATACAGATGGCAATGTAGGAGACCTGGGTTCGATCAGTAGGTTGGGAAGATTCCCAGAGAAGGGAAAGGCTGCCCACTCCAGGATTCTGACCTGGAAAATTCCATGGATTGCATACTCCATGGGATCATGAGATGGACACGACTGAGCGACTTCAACATACATACATATGTAAATAGTCCATAGCACTTAGCTGGCAACTTTGTTTAATAAGTAACTCAATTGAATTCTGTTTAAAATATACTGGGGAACACAATAAATACCAAGATATCTTGTTCATTCCATAACATAGTAAGGAGCACAAATTTATTTTAAAATACAGAAATATGTAAATTAAGCATTAGAGCCAAATGCCAGTTTCCTATTATCCAACCTAGATTTTAAACTTTCCAAAGATAGAAGTGCCAAGGTAGGCTTAAAAACAACATCTCACTAAGATTAATAAAAAGGAGAAAAAAATACTGAGAGTCTGCAAGTATACAGGAGAGTAAATCTATTCTAGACTGCTAATGAAAATTAATAAAACTTTACCCAGTGCTTTTTATATGCCTCACATATATAAGAGGAGCTCAGGAAATATTTTTTTGTTTAATGAATAAGTAAATACCACCTTTATGCATGTTGGTTTGGCAACTTACTGATATTTTTCATGCTTTCTCACCTACAATTCCATTTCTAGAGATTTATTCTAAGGAAACAGTTACATATGTACACAAAGATTCAGGTACAAAGTGTTTTGACAAAGCCCTGATTACATTTGCAAAATAATTGGAAATACACTAAATTTCCAGAATATATGAAAAATACATATTTGATATGATATATTCATACAACAGAATATTTATGCCAATATTAAGAATTCTGTCCAATGCCATCCAACAGTCCATGACAGGGTCAAGATTCAGATTTAGGCCTGTTTGCCTCCAATATATATTTCTAAGCATGCAGA
Source organism: Bubalus kerabau (assembly GCF_029407905.1). Taxonomy (NCBI): domain Eukaryota; kingdom Metazoa; phylum Chordata; class Mammalia; order Artiodactyla; family Bovidae; genus Bubalus; species Bubalus kerabau. Next base: position 81,273,489 of record NC_073647.1, read on the forward strand.
TATATCTTAAGGGTAACTTGAGGCTAGAAAAGATGAAACGTACCATGGTGAAGAGAATAAGTTACTACAATGAGACATTAAAAGGCTGATATGATAGACTAGATTAATGAGATGTAAGTTAAAAAGGCATAAATGTACCTGTAACTAAGTCTAAAATGTACATATGCATAAGTACAAACTCGGAAATTACTAGTAAGCTATGTACTAGTAGCTTACTAGTAGCCCATATAAAAATGTTTAATGAATTTTAGAAAACTGCACATTCACTATGTCATGGTCAAAAGCTGATTTTAAGCAAGGTTGATTGTGATGACCCAAAACAAAAATAAATATAAAAACAAATGTAATCTTAGACTGAAACACCAGGGAAGCCTAATCAGCATTAAAACAGAAATCAATTATCTTGAACAAGAAAAGTCAGAGTCTGACTCTATCTTGCAGTATTCAAAATACTTACACCAGAAGAAAACACTAGCCATCCTGAACATGTTTGGCAGAAAAAGATCATGAAAGTGAAGGAACTCAAAGCTTTGACCCAGGAGTAATTGTTAAATTACTAATATGTTTACCCAGGAAACAAAACTAAATAAAGTGAATGGACATCTGAAGAGTTGTTTTGTGGAAGAGAGATGAGAACTGTTCTGGATAGCATCAATGCAAGAGATACAGGGCCAATAGATAGAATATGATTATGAGACAGGTAGAATATGTGGAAGAGAGATGAGAATTGTTCTGGATAGCATCAATGCAAGAGATACAGGGCCAATAGGTAGAATATGATTATGAGACAGGTTTGTGTTTGATGAAAGAAAGGACCTTAAATTGAATGAGAGCTGCCAGAAAATGGAATGGACTGCCTTAGGTTCCTTTATCCAGTTTTATTCACATTGAAGAAAACAGCCAGTTAGTGTGCCTATTGTAGAGGGGATTACAATACTATAGAGTAGGCAAATTAGAAAACATCTAAGATTGCTTTCAAAACTGAGATCTTAATGAATTTCTTAAACTAAAGCTTCCAAATATCATGTGCACCTGTATAATTTTTTTTCCAGAAACAAAAACTAGACTGCTTACAAGAACTAAAACCCTATACTACTCATCGATTATTCATTAAAAAAATCAAAAAACTGTTTTTTATTGGAGTTAGTATTTTAGATGTTTGGGCTAAAAATAATAAAATATTTACTTTGAGACATCTTGTAACTATTTCTCTCAACTTGAAAAACATGCCTAACAAATACTTCAAAGACATTTTTGATGAATAGAGTTAACAAAGAAACAAACCTAACAGTTTTTACATCATATTTATGTCATACAAAATTCACAAACTTTTGTAGGCAAGTTACCTGCTCTGGTTTCACTAGCTGCTTTTTGGACTCCTCTTCTTTGGCCGCATGCACACTTATAGATGCATATATTAGACCTGCTGGCATGGTTGTCAACTTTCCCATCTGAGAAAATATATCAAAATGTATTTTTAATTGAAAAGCTTCCCACCCCATATTTCCTGATAAATTTGGGGGTGGCACATTTGAGGAACACTATGGGTTTCATTTAGGTGTATTAAAAACTCAAGCATTCCAAACAATTCATACCTTTTTAGGATATAATTCCTAAAATTCTCCTCTCATGATAAATGGTAGAGTATTATTTTCACCAATTTGTTAACTACTTACTTCATATGGAATACAGCAATATAGTAATTAGCAGGAAGAAGTGAATATAAAATTTTACAGGTGAAGTGAGATAGATTATGATATTCACTCAGTTCACAAATATTAACTGAGTAATTACTATATGCCAGACCCATTGGGAACAAAACAACAATTCTTGCTTTCATGGAGCTGACATTCTAGTGGAGTAGAGACAGAAGATATATACAATACATAAATTATATGGTATACTACAATCGATAATGCTAAGGAGAAAGTAAAAAATAAGGGTGATCTGGAGTACTAGGTGATTCAGGTTGTATCTTGAAACATAATTTATAATCACATTATTTATAAAAATAACTTCCTACCATTACAAATCTTATTCCCCTAATACATTCTTTTTTAGCCATTATATTTAATGCTTGATCTAAAGCCAAAAGTGACCTTTGTTTTTGATATAACTTGATTTAAATTAAGAATGCTGGAAAATTACTGTCTCTAAGAACAAAGTGCTCCAGTGTTTATCCAGTGTAAAATAATTCCTAAAAATTATACATTCAACAAGGCCAAATGAAAAACTCTCCAGAGAACAACTATTTTAAGAGCTTTATTCTTTAGACTCGAAAGGAGGGCCTGATGAAATTGACAAAAGACATCCACAGGGAAGAGGTTTCTCTGGCTTACACATAAGTGGAATTGTTCAAGAACTGGAAGAAACACCAGCCAAAGGATTCCAAATGTTCTCAGATAACAGTGATAGTAACTGCATTTCATTTCTGACATATTTTTTCCATAATTTCTGGGCAAAATAAGGGAAAGTACTGGTACTAGTAAAGCAATTTCCTGTTTAGGCATGACTCTGATTTAGATTGAGACTCCAAAAATATACAGTAAAATTAAGACAACACTAATAAAAAGAAATTGTTTTCACTGTTTTTCTACCTTCAACCTTCCCTCTAGTACGTATGTCAGCATCATAGAACAATTGATCTAGTCCTGGCTTCCCGAAATACATCACTTTTGATTTCTTATACATATTTGGTATTTACTAATGAAATAACAAGATTCCCACTCAATATATAATGTCAGGTATCAAAAAAATATATATTAAAACTGATGCTGGCAAGAATGTTCTCCTATGTACCTGAAAAAAAATATTTTAATAAAGCTCTGAAGTGATTATTTGAAGCAAGTCAATTCTTACAATATTTTAAAGCTATTTTTAAAATACATGATTAGACATTACTTCCTAGATAAAAGAAAAATATCTTTGAATATTGCTAATATCTGAAAAAATTTCAACAATCTGTGTTCTCACAGTCATTTTACTTCACATAATGGAAAAATAACATGTAGACTATAAAATAATTTCATAGGTATTACTTAATAATTATAATCCTGTGCTACAGAGTGTGGACTAATTAAACTAGTGGCCTAAACTTTTCCATATTTCAGCCCGGGAACTTGGGGCACAGTTTCCAGCCTGATATATGAACTTTTCCATATTTCAGCCTGGGAACTTGGGGAGTAAGCCACTAATTAGTCCACAGAAGAGAACATTCTTGCCAGCATCAGTTTGAAAATATATATATATATATATATATATATATATATATATATATATATATATATTTTAAAGTTAGGGCTTCCCTTACAGCGCAGTTGGTAAAGAATCTGCTTGCATTGCAGAAGACCCCAGTTCAATTCCTGGGTCGCAAAGATCTGCTAGAAAAGGGATAGGCTACCCACTCCGGTATTCTTGGGCTTCCCTTGTGGCTCAGCTGGTAAAGAATCTGCCTGCAATGCGGGAGACCTGGGTTCCATCCCTGGGTTGGAAAGATCCCCTGGAGAAGAGAAAGGCTACCCACTCCAGTATTCTGGCCTGGAGAATTCCATGGACTGTATAGTCCATGGAGTTGCAAAGAGTTGGACACAACTGAGCAACTTTCACTTTCACTAAAAAGTTAAAGCAGTAGTATAACCTTTAAAAATGCCCAAGTATTGATATCCTTGGCTACATTTTCTACTCTGTAGGGCAGAGTCCATCCACCTTGACTTTCAGTGATAAAGCTGTATGGCATAATGGCAAAAATATAAGCTCACAAGTTGCACAGACTTGGTTTTGAACTCAAGTTTTGGAGCTTACTGTCTACGTTTGGGCAAGTTACTTAAGCTCCTAAGAGGTATGCTGCCCAATATGGTAATTACTAGCTACACTGTTGTTCAGTTACTAAGTCATGTCCGACTCTTTGCAACTCCAAAACTCCAAGCTTCCCCATCCTTTATCATCTCCCATAGTTTGCTCAAACTCATGTCCATTGAGTCAATGATGCCATCCAACCATCTCATCCTCTTGGCCCCCTTCTCCTCTTGCCCTTAATCTTTCCCAACATCAGGGTCTTTTCCAGTGAGTTGGTTCTTTGCATCAGGTGGCCAAAGTATTGGGGCTTCAGCTTCAGCATCAGTCCTTCCCATGAATATTTAAGGCTGATTTCCTTTATGACTGACAGGTTAAATCTCCTTGCAGACCAAGGGACTCTCAAGAGTTTAGTCCCAGCTCTGTTCTTAAACAACTATGTAATCTCTAGTTAAGTCACAGGCCTACGTTTCTTTATTTGTAAAAATATCTTGTGCAGATAATCTCTGAGGGCCTTAGACCTGCACTCTCCAATAGGGTAGCCAATATCCACATGTTATTTAAAATTATATCTCAATTGATGAAAATTTAAAAATTAAAATTAAATTTTAATTAAAATTAAAAATTAGTTCTTTCATCCCCCTAGCCACATTTCAAGGTCTCAATAGATGCATAGGACTCTAGTGGCTACCAACTGGACAGCACAGAAACAGAACATTCCTACCATAGGGGAAAGTTTTATTGGATAGCACTGCCTTAAAGCTCCAACATTTAGGATTTTCTTATAATTCTATCAAAAAAGAGATTAAGATTTTAATGAGATATATACACTCCTATGTTTATCACAGCATTATTCACAATGGCCAAGATATGGAAACAACCCAAAAGTCCATTGACAGATGAATGGATAAAAAAGATGTGGTATACATATATATGCATGACTGCCTGTGCACTAAATTGCTTTGATCATGTAACCATAGGGCTACTCTGTGTAACCCTATGGACTGTAGCCCCCCAGGCCCCTCTGCTCATGGGATTCTCCAGGCAAGAATATTGGATTGGGTTGCCATGCTCTTCTCCAGGGGATCTTCGCAACCCAGGGATCAAACCTGGGTCTCTTATGTCTCCTGCATTGGCAAGTAGGTTCTTTACCACTACCACCACTTGAGAAGCCCATACACAATGGAATATTATTCAGCCATGATAAAGGAGGATATCAAACTATTTTCAACGATATGGATGGACTTTGAGCATATTATACTAAGCCATATAAGTCAGAGAAAGACAAGTACTGGAGAATGTCACTTAGATGTGAAATCTAAAAAGTCAAATATGTAAAAACCAGATAGTAAAATGATGGTTACTAAGGGATGTGGGGGAGGGGAATAAGATTGATGGGGTTTAAGGGTACAAACTTGTACATAGTAAATAAGCCATAGAGATCTAACGCACAATATAGACAACGTTGTAATATAATTATATAATTTGATAAGTATTATATAACAGCAGTCACATTACAACCTATACATGTATAAAAGCAACATACAATACACCTTAAACTTACACATTACATATCAAATTTATTCAATAAGAAACGATTATTTCTGATTTCAAATATACCAGTTTTAATTCTAAATCCATCTATTCAGGGCATATATGTTAACCTGAAAACAGCAGAAGAAAGAACTGGACACTATTTATACCACTGCAGAAGAATATAATGGCATTACATTTTTAAGAGAGTAAAATATGAAAATGAGAAATGTTATCCTGTTATAGGAATGGTGGTTTAAATCTATAAATCAGAAAACATTCTCATAAAATGAAAACAAACCTATGAAACAGTTGACCCTGGAACAGTGGAGGGCTTAGGGGTGCTGACCCTCCTTGTAGTCAAAAATTCATGTATAACTTTATAGTTGGCTTTCTATATCTGTGGCTCCACACCCACAGATTCAACCAAACTGGGATCATGTAGTACTGCAGTAAAAATTTAGTGAAAAGAATCTGCATATAAGTGGACCTGGGCAGTTCAAACTCACGTTGTTCACTGTATTCATTATACTTACATCTTTCCATTTTTTACACAAATAATAGTCAAACAACTGTGCTAGATACTAGAAAAATAAACATAAAAAAATATGCCCCCACTTCCCATGCCCCATCTCCAAGGGAATTTACCATAACTTTTCTATCCTTGTCTCTGTTCACTACTCTCCCTCAGGAATTCTTTGACATAGTTAAGCTCAACTGGTTGCTTATTTCCATGTAATAACCCCCAGGAATACCCTCTTTACTATATTGGCATTCTTAAGAACTACTTAGATATAGTACTCTTCATGTGGTCTTTCCTACCCCTCTAATTATATATATATATATATATATATATATATATATATATATATATATATAATTTCTAATTAGAAATAGTCAACCAAATCCAGGAAGCACAGAGAGTCCCAGGCAGGAAAAACCCAAAGAGGAACACACTGAGACACATAGTAATCAAACTGACAAAAATGAAAGACAAACATAAAATATTAAAATCAACAAAGGAAAAACAACAAATAAAATACAAGGGAATTCCCATCAGGCTATCAGCTGATTTCTCAACAGAAACTCTACAAGCCACAAGGGAATGGCATGATATATTTAAAGTGATGAAAGGGAAGAACCTACAACCAAGAATACTCTACCCAGCAACACTCTCCTTCAGATTTGATGAAGAAAAATCAAAAACTTTCCAGACAAGAAAAAGTTAAGAGAATTCAGCATCACCAAATCAACTTTACAATAAATGCTAAAGGAACTTCTCTAGATAGGAAATAAGAGAAGGAAAAGACCTACCTCTACAAAATAAACCCAAAACAATTAAGAAAACAGTAATAGGATCATGTGTTGTGCTGTGCTTAGTCACTCAGTCATGTCCGACTCTTTGCGACCCCATGGACTGCAGCCCACCAGGCTCCTCTGTTCACGGGATTCTCCGGGCAAGAATACTGGAGTGGGTTGCCATGCCCTCCTCCAGGGCACCTTCTCAACACAGGGATCAAACCAGGTCTGCCACATTGCAGGCAGATTCTTTACTATCTGAGGCAGGGAAGCCCAATAGGATTATATGTATTAATAATTACCTTAAACGTAAACGGATTAAATGTACCAACCAAAAGACAGACTGGCTGAGCAGATGAAAACATGTACATATATGAAAATATGTGCACTCCACTTACCACCTCACTCTGCTTGACCCCCCAAATTGCAAGTAATTATTTGTTAGGTTAATCATGTTCCTATTATAGCTTGCATTTGTAATTATCTTTTTTTTTTTGCGGGGGGGCGGGGGGCGGGTCTGGCTAATGATGGTGAAGGGCTTCCCTGGTGGCTCAGAGGTTAAAGCATCTGCCTGCAATGCGGGAGACCTGGGTCCGATCCCTGGTTCGGGAAGATCCCCTGGAGAAGGAAATGGCAACCCACTCCAGTATTCTTGCCTGGAGAATCCCATGGGCAGAGAAGCCTGGTGGGCTACTGTCCACGGGGTTGCAAAGACTGGAACATGACTGAGCGATTTCACTTTCACTTTCATTGATCGTGAAAACCAATAAACATTTTTCACTATTATGATTATGTAACTATTCCTCACTTAAAACAAGTGTACCATGATTGGTCAACAGAAAAATAAGAGAATTCTGTATCAGAAAAACTACCATTTAATAGAAAAACCTGTAATCACTTTTTAAAATCCAGATGCATATCGGAATTATCTTGGAAGTTTTTGAAAAATTCAAATGCCCAGTTATTGCTTTCTTTTTTCCACCAGAGCTCCAGATATGATTCTAGTTAGCATCCGTGTTTAAAAACAACTGAACTATATAAGGACCTTTTATTTTTATCTAGTTAAATGCCAACCCACTCCAGTATTCTTGCCTGGAGAATCCCAGGGACAGAGGAGCCTAGTGGGCTGCCGTCTATGGGGTCACACAGAGTTGGACATGACTGAAGTGACTTAGCAGCAGCAGCAGCAGTTTGCTTCACTTTTTCTATTTAATATTCAGTGCTCCCGTTTCATTTAGTTTGTTTCCAATTTTTCTAACTTTTTTTAATGTTATTTCTCAAGCCTTCATCAAGTGTAGCAGAAAACCTCTTGTATACACATAGATGAATAATATGTGTAATATATATATATATATTAGAATACTTATGAATTTTTCCTTAACTAAAAAATGTATAATGTTTGATTCCACCTGTTTGACTTAGTATGAATAGAATGTAAGACTTCTAATTTTAAGAAATAGATATGCAACAAGAAAAAAAAGGTTTACTGTATAGCATAGGGAACTATAGTAAATAGCTTGCAATAACCTGTAATGGAAAATAATTTCAAAAATAATATAAATGCATATATAACTGAATTACAAAACAAAAGAATTCTACTTTTTGAAATTTAGAAATGTTTATCTTTTTGCTAGTTTTTCTAAATGTCCTATGGACATCTCATAACAATGTATGAGACACAAAATCTAAATATATTTGTTTAGGATATCAGATTAATATAAAGAGAAATCTATTATATTTAAATTATTAATGATATCATTCAAGATGCTCTTATTCTTATTTTTTCTGTACTTGATAAAATATTCTCAGAGAAATATTAATATGTCTCATTATGATTATACATATTTTTCTTTCCTCTTATATTTTCTGATTTTGCTTCATGTATCTTTGTTTCTTGTTGTTAGGTGTCTAATGGTTTATAATGTCTATCTTCTTTGTGAACTGTACCTTTTATCATTAAAAATATTCATATTTTTTCATTTAAAAGTAAATAATTAATTAAAAAACAAAAAGAAAAATAGCTAGAGCATATTAAAACCAGCAAAGTTAAATAATGAAGATATCGAACGATAAAGAACAGGTTAAATTCTCTCTGGTTAAAGATGAATGGGAAGTACTTCTTACACTTCAGTTCTAATCTTCATCAAAATTAAAATTCCAGTACTTAAAACGTCCAATCTTAAATTAGCCAGAACTAATAACTGCCCATCTCAGTATGGCTTGGATAGATATGTTTGTTTGTTTGTTTGTTTTTCAACTGTAGCATTAACTTGTAGAACATTATGTTAAAGCATTTCAAGCACCAAGTGCTTTAATTATGATGTAATAAAGAACTAAATTATTTTCAAATTTATTTGACCTTGGAGTACGGAATGAAGCAGGGCAAAGGCTAATAGAGTTTTGCCAAGAGAACACACTGGTCATAGCAAACACTCTCTTCCAACAACACAAGAGAAGAATCTACACATGGACATCACCAGGTGGTCAACACCGAAATCAGATTGATTATATTCTTTGCAGCCAGAGATGGAGAAGCGCTATACAGTAAGCAAAAACAAGACCAGGAGCTGACTGTGGCTCAGATCATGAACTCTTTGTTGCCAAATTCAGACTTAAATTGAACAAAGTGCAGAAAACCACACTTTGATTTGATTCAGGAATGGCCTAAATCAAATCCCTTATGATTATACAGTGGAAGTGAGAAATAGATTTAAGGGACTAGATCTGATAGACAGAGTGCCTGATGAACTATGGGCAGAAGTTCGTGACATTGTACAGAAGACAGGGATCAAGATCATCCCCATGGAAAAGAAATGCAAAAAAGCAAAATGGCTCTCTGAGGAGGCCTTACAAATAGCTGTGAAGAGAAGTGAAAAGCAAAGGAGAAAAGGAAAGATATAAGCATCTGAATGCAGAGTTCCAAAGAATAGCAAGAAGAGATAAGAAAGCCTTCCTCAGCGATCAATGCAAAGAAATAGAGGAAAACAACAGAATGGGAAAGACTAGAGATCTCTTCAAGAAATTTAGAGATACCAAGGGAACATTTCATGCAAAGATGGGCTCAATAAAGGACAGAAATCGTATGGAACTAACAGAATCAGAAAATATTAAGAAGAGGCGGCAAAAATACACAGAAGATCTGTACAAAAAAGATCTTCACGACCCAGATAATCATGATGGTATGCTCACTCACCTAGAGCCAGACATCCTGGAATGTGAAGTCAAGTGGGCCTTAGAAAACATCACTATGAACAAAGCCAGTGGAGGCGATGGGGTCCCAGTTGTGCTATTTCAAACCCTGAAAGATGATGCTGTGAATGTGCTGCACTCAATATGCCAGCAAATTTGGAAAACTCAGCAGTGGCCACAGGACTGGAAAAGGTCAGTTTTCATTCCAATCCCAAAGAAAGGCAATGCCAAAGAATGCTCAAACTACCGCACAATTGCACTCATCTCAAATGCCAGTAAAGTAATGCTCAAAATTATCCAAGCCAGGCTTCAGCAATATGTGAACCATGAACCTCCAGATGATCAAGCTGGTTTTAGAAAAGGCAAAGGAACCAGATCAAATTGCCAACATCCGCTGGATCATAGAAAAAGCAAGAGAGTTCCAAAAAAACATCTATTTCTGCTTTATTGACTATGTCAAAACCTTTGACTGTGTGGATCACAATAAACTGTGGAAAATTCTGAAAGAGATGGGAACACCAGACCACCTGATCTGCCTCCTGAGAAGCCTATATGCAGGTCAGGAAGCAACAGTTAGAACTGGACATGGAACAACAGACTGGTTCCAAAGAGGAAAAGGAGTACGTCAAGGCTGTATATTGTCACCCTGCTTATTTAACTAATATGCAGAGTACATCATGATAAACGCTGGGCTGGAAGAAGCACAAGCTGGAATCAAGATTGCTGGGAGAAAGATCAATAACCGCAGATATGCAGATGACACCACCTTTATGGCAGAAAGTGAAGAGGAACTAAAAAGCCTCTTGACGAAAGTGAAAGAGGAGAGTGAAAAAGTTGGCTTAAAACTCAACATACAGAAAACTAAGATCATGGCATCTGGTCCCATCAGATCAGATCAGATCAGATCAGCCACTCAGTCGTGTCCGAGTCTTTGTGACTCCATGAATCGCAGCACGCCAGGCCTCCCTGTCCATCACCAACTGCCGGAGTTCACTGAGACTCATGTCTATCGAGTCAGTCAGCGATGGCATCCAACCATCTCATCATCTGTCGTCCACTTCTCCTCTTGCCCCCAATCCCTCCCAGCATCAGAGTCTTTTCCAATGAGTCAACTCTTTGCATGAGGTGGCCAAAGTATTGGAGTTTCAGCTTTAGCATAATTCCTTCCAAAGAAATCCCAGGGCTGATCTCCTTCAGAATGGACTGGTTGGATCTCCTTGCAGTCCAAGGGACTCTCAAGAGTCTTCTCCAACACCACAGTTTAAAAGCATCAATTCTTTGGGGCTCAGCCTTCTTCACAGTCCAACTCTCACATCCATACATGACCACAGGAAAAACCATAGCCTTGACTAGATGAACCTTTGTTGGCCAAGTAATGCCTCTGCTTTTGAATATGCTATCTAGGTTGGTCATAACTTTCCTTCCGAGGAGCAAGCATCTTTTAATTTCATGGCTGCAGTCACCATCTGCAGTGATCTTGGAGCCCTTTAAAGTCTGACACTGTTTCCATTGATTCCCCATCTATTTCCCATGAAGTGATGGGACCGGATGCCATGATCTTTGTTTTCTGAATGTTGAGCTTTAAGCCAACTTTTTCACTCTCCACTTTCACTTTCATCAAGAGGCTTTTTAGTTCCTCTCCACTTTCTGCCATAAGGGTGGGGTCATCTGCATATCTGAGGTTATTGATATTTCTCCCAGCAATCTTGATTCCAGCTTGTGTTTCTTCCAGTCCAGCGTTTTTCATGATGTACTCTGCATATTAGTTAAATAAGCAGGTGACAATATACAGCCTTGACGTACTCCTTTTCCTCTTTGGAACCAGTCTGTTGTTCCATGTCCAGTTCTAACTGTTGCTTCCTGACCTGCATACAAATTTCTCAAGAGGCAGGTAAGGTGGTCTGGTATTCCCATCTCTTTCAGAATTTTCCACAGTTTATTGTGATCCACACAGTCAAAGGCTTTGGCATAGTCAATAAAGCAGAAATAGATGTTTTTCTGGAACTCTCTTGCTTTTTTGATGATCCAATGGATGTTGGCAATTTGATCTCTGGTTCCTCTGCCTTTTCTAAAACCAGCTTGAACATCAGGAAGTTCACGGTTCACATATTGCTGAAGCCTGGCTTGGAGAATTTTGAGCATTACTTTACTAGCATGTGAGATGACTGAAATCGTGCGGTAGTTTGAGCATTCTTTGGCATTGCCTTTCTTTGGGATTGGAATGAAAACTGACCTTTTCCAGTCCTGTGGCCACTGCTGAGTGGGAAATAGATGGGGAAAAAAGTGGAAACATTGGCACACTTTATTTTGGGGGGCTCCAAAATCACTGCAGATGGTGATTGCAGCCATGAAATTAAAAGACGCTTACTCCTTGGAAGGAAAGTTATGACCTACCTAGACAGCATATTGAAAAGCAGAAATATTACTTTGCCAACAAAAGTCCGTCAGGTCAAGGCTATGGTTTTTCCAGTGGTCATGTATGGATGCGAGAATTGGAGTATGAAGAAAGCTGAGCACTGAAGAATTGATGCTTTTGAACTGTGGTGTTGGAGAAGACTCTTGAGAGTCCCTTGGACTGCAAGGAGATCCAACCAGTCCATCCTAAAGGAGATCAGTCCGGGGTGTTCATTGGAAGTACTGATGCTAAAGCTGAAACTCCAGTACTTTGGCCACCTCATTTGAGGAGTTGACTCATTGGAAAATACCCTGATGCTGGGAGGGATTGGGGGCAGGAGGAGAAGGGGATGACAGAGGATGAGATGGCTGGATGGCATCACCGACTTGATGGACATGAGTTTGAGTGAACTCCGGGAGTTGGTGATGGACAGGAAAGCCTGGCATGCTGTGATTCATGGGGTCGCAAAGAGTTGGTCATGACTGAGTGACTGAACTGAGCTGAACTGAATTATTACTAAATCCTAAACAAATCAATTCTAAAGGAAATCAGTCCTGAATATTCATTGGAAGGACTGATGCTGAAGCTCCAATACTTTGGCCACCTGCTGTGAAGAACTGACTCATTGGAAAAAACCCTGATGCTGGGAAAGTTTGAAGGCAGGAGGAGAAGGGCATGACAGAGGACGAGATGGTTGGATGGCATCACCAACTCGATGGACATGAGTTTGAACAAGTTCCGGGTATTGGTGATGGACAAGGAAGCCTGGCATGCTGCAATCCATGGGGTCACAAAGTGACACATGACCGAGTGACTGAACTGAATTATTACTAACATCTGAAAGTGTCAAAAGTTGATCTTAGATAAATAAAAACTAAAGTAGAAAATTAAAAATAAGAACAGGGAATGTAGCAGTTACATAAACACTTTAAACATCCTCCAGAAATAGTAATGTAGATTGGTGCAATTCAATTTTATTCAGTTTATGGTAATCAGAGTCAGGAAAATACTAACTTACTGTCAATAGCAGTAAATAAATTTTCAAAAACATCTAAAAGCTCCCTTTCACATACATATTTACAAGCAATTGTATATCAAAGAATCTAGGCTATATCTACCTTATAGTGTTGTAGGAAAGGAATATTGAGAGCATTCTATTTACTTGAGAATATGATGATACTCCAGTAAGAGATGATTTTCAAGGTGTTGTCAATTTAGAGTTCAGTTGCTACTAAATTTCAAAAGAGCATTATATAAACTATACAGAAAATGAAGTGAATCTTTCTAAAATACTGTTTTGTTTTCCTGGCTCAACAAACAAGCCATCTTAGTTTCTCCCTCTGTATATATCCTCTGGGGTTAGCAGACAGTTGCTCTTGTTCAAAATGTTTGTAAGACGTTTGGCCCACATCAAAAGGTCTTTGATATTTGGTCCTATCCAAAAGCATTTGACACAGATCAAATATGCTCACGGATGTTTTAGACGGGACCAAATTTCAAGGAGGTGTTGTCCAAATGTCTCATTAACCAATTGTCTTATGGATCAAATGTGTTTGTTAGACCCTCTGGCTCTAACCAAATTCATCTTCCTAGGCCAAAATATGTCAAGTACATTCCTTCCTCAGGGCCTTCACTCCATTTTCTCTGCTAAAGTATCTACCCCTCTCCTAAACCTAACAGTGACTGGTACATAGTAGGCACTCAAAAAATATCTGGAGAATGAATACACTTGTCCAAACCCTGCCCTTCCTTGAAGGTCTAGCTCAAGTCCTACTAGCTCACTCAGAGCCATCTTTCTAAATTCATAAAGCTCTTGTGTGAAACACTAATCTGGAATTAGACAAACATAATGTTATGTTACTATTTACCCTCAATTATACACATATATAGCCTATTTTTCTAATAAAATATAGGTTCCTAGTGAGTAGGCTTATGCCTCTTTGCATTCACAGGGCTCTGTAGGGATAAGGATCTGAAAAAAGTTATAAAATAATTCACTTGTTTATATAGGGCAGTATGCATACGTAATCTAGCAAGTTCTACTATGTAACATTTATTGACTACCTATGTGCCAACCATTTGTGAAGGGAAATGATAACTAAAGGTCCTTAAAACTAATCTGAAATTGTAAGACTGATTCAATGGTCTGAGTTTTTTGAGAATTAAATGAAAACTATGTATTATGGTCTGTCCAAATGTAGTTATTCTCAAAATTTTGCATATGCTTGCAGGCTCTGCCACACTCTCTGACACATTTGGGGGCCCAATTAATTCAGCCCCACCACAACTAAAATTTTTCACAAATACATCTTATCCTAATTCAAGTATAAATGCCTCAGATAAATTTTCTTAACAATTCTCACAAGAATGTTTAAAGAATCAAATACTACAATAGATGAAAACTTTATGAACTGTTTAGTGTTAGATAAATGGAAGGAAGTATTCTTATTCCACATTTCTTGACTAAATCTCAACCTTCTGAATACTATATCTAATGAACAAGCCTGATTCCTTCTTACTAGAAACAACATTCTACTTTGCATGTGCCATGCCAAAACTTCTTCATGAAATTAATGTAATTATTATATCAAATATCTTAAAATATAATACTCTCTAAGTTGATGCATTTTTAGCTACAATGGTCAATAATACCTTGCTTAGGGAAAAATATACCTTTATACGATAATTGCTTAATTTTTAAAAGGCTTCATTTTTGAGGTCAAAAGATTCAGAAATGGAGGGAGCTGGAAAGGTATGAAAAGAAGTATTCCTCTTAGTGTAAGGCTGGTGCCTGAGGAGCTGTTCACAAGGAAAATCTCATCAGCACAAGGATGTTTATGATTTGCGACTTAGCAACTAAACCACCACCACCACCACACTTTGGTAGAGAAAAGAGGAAAGGTATAGTCTGCCATCCCTGGTAAAGGAAAAAAGTAGCTTATTCATCGCCAATTGCTCCTACTTTTTGCTCTTTCTTCTCGTCACCTCTTTCCCCCACCCGTTTTTCCCCCAGAAACTATCTATTCTACTTATTTTTCTTTTCTAATAGACTTTAACAAAAAATATATTTATTTATTTAGGTTGCTCTGGGTCTTCATTGTTATGCACAAGCTTTCTCTAGTTGCAGTGAGCAGGGGCTATGGTTCATTGTGGTGTGTGGGCTTCTCATTACAGTGGCATCTCTTGGGAACACAGGCTCTAAGTGTGTGGGCTTCGGTAGTTGTAGCATGTGGGCTCAGTAGTTTGGTACATGGCATATGGGATCTTCCTAGACCAGAGATTGAACCCACGTCCTCTGTATTAGCAGGTGGATTTTTAAACATGGGACCAGCAGGGAAGTCCTTGTTTCACTTATTTTTCTATCCTTATTTTACCTCCATTTCCTACTTTTCCATCTTTCTCCCTTTCCTTTGTAGATCTGAATGGCTAATAGCTTGCCTTATCAGCAGGGGAGAGAAGACTGTGACTTTCTGGGTGATTTCCTTCATTCACAGAGCTAAAGTACAAACACACAGGCATAAATATGCAACTGATGAAGTTTAGCCTCTTTTGAAATATTAGGTAGGAGACAGGAAAAACATAAATTGGCCTGAAAAATCAAGCACTGCTTCAAGATAAACTAAACATTATTGAAACCAATATAAAATGGTAAGAGAGACTGGTTTCAAAATGTGCTGTGTTTCAGCACCTTCTTTGTACTAGAGTTTCAGTCTCAGAATACAAAGGGACCTTACTGGTCTTCTGGTTCAGACATTCATCTGACAATAGAATCCCTCCTATAACACACTACCAAGTGACCCCAAGTGAGTGTATGTACTGACCCCCCCCTCAGTAATGGGAATCTCCACTAACAGATCATTCCATCTTTTTATAGCTCTATGAGAAAATTCTACTAAAGACAGAACTGAAACATGCAATTTTCACTGGTCCTGATTACACTCTTGGTTTATGGAGCAGAGGTCCAACCACTCTTGTCAATGAAAGCATATTATAATTCTCCATTACTAATTTGTGTGTCCCCTATATTACTTTTTCAAGATTAATAAATTTTATGGCAATGGCAAGTGCACTAACTCATCTTCTGCTTTAACAGAGATATTACCATATCTTTTTTTCTGACTAAAATTGAAACAAGAAAAGGTGCTTAATGCTTCATTATGTAGCTATTGTATAAGAACTATTTCTTGAGAGCAAGATAAAAGTCTTACACAAGACTTTGTTCTGTTTTAAAGTAATCACCAGTGAGTCACTAACATGTCTATATATATCATGGTGCTTATTTTCTTAAAGAAATAATGAGTGGGTGAATCATCTCTAAGAGAATAAGCTATTATTAAATCTACTGAGAACACAGTCTATCGGCTACAGCATTACTTATTATATTGGTACATGGAAAGCAGATACTTTGCTGAAATAGGAAATTTTAAAACTCTGCCTGTATTTTTTCAAAACACTTGTGATAAAGAGCAAATACTATGAAAACGTATTTGTACAATTTGGGCCTTCCATGTCAGCATTTCAAACAGTCTATTTTTCAAAGGGTTGAAATGCTAAGACAAAAATAAAGAACCTGTGAAAAAGCTATAGGGGTAAAACAGCCACAAACTATAAAGGCTTTAGCATCTCAATCCTCAAAGGTTTGAGACTCTAGAATACCTTAATTTACACTCTTATCAGTTAGCTTTTTAATAGATGATCAATGAAAATGGTAATCTCATTTCCACTCTACTAGAATTCTACCAAGAGAATCCTTAAATTTGGGTTATTCTTAAGGAAACCTTTCTTAATGCATGTTTCACATTATAGTTTTTGAGTAAACAATCTCAGAAATAACCTCTACATTTAAATTACACATAAATGGAATGGTAACCAAATAAATACATTGTATTTTACACTTTTAAAGATGATTTCTCTCATTAAAATATAATGAATAACCATCAAGGGTCTGAAACAAATCAAAATAATTCTAAGAAGAAACAAGGATACCCAGGTTTGATCCCTGGGTCAAGAGGATCCCCTGGAGAAGGAATTGGCAATCCACTCCAGTATTCTTGCTTGGTAAATTCCATGGATGGAGGAACCTGACAGGCTAAAGTCATAGGCTTGCAAAGAGTAAGACACGACTGAAGGATTTCACTTCAAGAAGAAACAAGGCTATAAATATGTACTCATTTTAATAAAAACTGAATATATAACACAACAAATTCCTATTCTACTTGCTTGAAACTGTTATTGTTCACTGTTATGAAAAGCAAGTTACCAGCCTACTGGCATATAACAATAATGAATACTTGGGAATGTTTTCCATAGTAAGAACTTCTGTTTTCTTGGTCTCAAAATAACTTGATAAATAATTCTTCTATTGATGAAAGTAATCAAGTGGTACAAAAAAATTCTTCATGACCCAGATAATCATGATGGTGTGATCACTCACCTAGAGCCAGACATCCTGGAATGTGAAGTCAAGTGGGCCTTAGGAAGCATCACTACAAACAATGCTAGTGGAGGGGACAGAATTACAGTTGAGCTATTTCAAATCCTGAAAGATGATGCTGTTAAAGTGCTACACTCAATATGCCAGCAAATTTGGAAAACTCAGCAGTGGCCACAGGACTGGAAAAGGTCAGTTTTCACTCCAACCCCAAAGAAAGAAAGAAAGAAAGTGAAGTCGCTAAGTCATGTCTGACTCTTTGCGACCCCATGGACTGTAGCCTACCAGGCTTCTCCGTCCATGGGATTCTCCAGGCAAGAATAATGCATTGGGTTACCATTTCCTTCTCCAGGGGATCTTCCTGACCCAGGTATCAAACCCCGGTCTCCCGCATTGGAGACAATGCCAAAGAATGGCACTACCGCACAATTGCACTCATCTTACATGCTAGTAAAGTGATGCTCAAAATTCTCCAAGCCGGCTTCAGCAATACATGAACTGTGAACGTCCAGATGTTCAAGCTGGTCTTAGAAAAGGCAGAAGAACCAGAGATCAAACTGCCAACATCTGCTGGATCATTGAAGAAGCAAGAGAGTTCCAGAAAAACATATATTTCTGCCTTATTGAATATGCCAAAGCCTTTGACTGGATCGCAATAAACTGTGGAAAATTCTGAAAGAGATGGGAATACCAGACCACCTGACCTGCCTCTTGAGAAATCTGTATGCAGGTCAGGAAGCAACAGTTAGAACTGGACATGGAACAACAGACTGGTTCCAAATAGGAAAAGGAGTACGTCAAGGCTGTATATTGTCACCCTGCTTATTTAACTTATATGCAGAGTACATCATGAGAAACACTGGGATGGAGGAAGCACAAGCTGGAATCAAGACTGCGGGAGAAATATCAATAACCTCAGATATACAGATGACACCACCCTTATGGCAGAAAGTGAAGAAGAACTAAAGAGCCTCTTGATGAGACTGAAAGAGGAGAGTGAAAAAGCTCAACATTCAGAAAACTAAGATCATGGCATCTGGTCCCATCACTTCATGGGAAATAGATAGGGAAACAGTGGCTGACTTTATTTTTCTGGGCTCCAAAATCACTGCAGATGGTGATTGCAGCCGTGAAATTAAAAGACGCTTACTCCTGGAAAGAAAAGTTATGACCAACCTAGACAGTATATTAAAAAGCAGAGACATTACTTTGTCAACAAAGGTCCATCTAGTCAAGGCTATGGTTTTTCCAGTGGTCATGTATGGATGTGAGAGTTGGACTATAAAGAAAGCTGAGTGCAGAAGAATCGATGCTTTTGAACTGTGGTGTTAGAGAGGACTCTTGAGAGTCCTTTGGACTGCAAGGAGATCCAGACAGTCCATCCTAAAGGAGATCAGTCCTGGGTGTTCATTGGAAGGACTGATGTTGAAGCTGAAACTCCAGTACTCTGGCCACCTGATGTGAAGAGCTGACTCATTTGAGAAGACCCTGATACTGGGAAAGATTAAGGGCAGGAGGAAAAGGGGATGACAAAGGATGAGATAGTTGTATGGCATCACCGTCTCAATGGACATGAGTTTGGGTAAACTCCGGGAGTTGGTGATAGACAGGGAGGCCTGGCGTGCTGTGGTTCATGGGGTCACAAAGAGTCGGACATAACTGAGCGACTGAACTGAACTGAACTGAACATATCTGAGAGAGCTAGTTCTTAGGTAGGTTGATAAGGAGTCCAGTTGAGGAGGAGGAGGAAGTGACAAACATTTTCCATCCTTTGTCTTAGTCACATAGGACGTTTTTTCTTAAGCTCTGTGTTGTTATGGCAACAATCTAACTTTCTTTAAGCCAGAACTAATGATTACACAACAAAACAACTCATCTTGCTCAAGGGTATGTTTTTCCTTAAGCTCTGTACTAATGATTATATAACAACAATGTATCTTGCTGGATGATATGTTTCTCCTTAACAGGAACCTGTTCCTTCTGGCTAATCTTGTTATTTGTTATTTTAAGATGCATGTTGTGGGAGTGGGTCTGCTAAGACCTTCACAACCTTGAGGCATTCTTTTGACCTATTTTTAGTAAACAAGTGAAAAGGTCTATAAATCCCTTGCTAAAACTGGGAGGTGGGGGGAGGGGTGGTGGGGGGGGTGGGGCACTCTTTCTGCCCACTTCTAATGTCTGTGTCAGAATCTTTCTCTATCCCTTTCCACTTTAATAAAACTTTTGCTATACAAAGCTTTGAGTGAGTGAAGCTGTGTCTTTGTCCCAAAGTGAAATTATCTCCTCCAGAGATCATGAATCCGACACTGTTTACTGTAAGCTGTCATCTCCATCTCAAACTTTAACTATCCCTTCTCCCGATCCTTCCCCCAGCAGTCATGAATCAGTCTGTTCTCTTAGTGTGAGTCTCTTTCTGTTTTGTAAGTAAGTTCGTTTGAATTATTTCCTTTTAGATTTCACATATAAGGGATGTCATATGATATTTTTCCTTCTCTGTCTGACTTACTTCACTTAGTAGGAAGCAATTAATATATTTTTAAATCTAGTGAAAGTGAAAGTCACTCAGTCATGTCCGACTGTTGGTGACCCCATGGACTGTACAGTCCATGGAATTCTCCAGGCCAGAATACTGGAGTGGGTAGCCTTTCCCTTCTCCAGGGGATCTTCCCAACCCAGGGACTGAACCCAGGTCTCCCGTACTGCAGGTGGATTCTTTACCAGCTGAGCCACATGGGAAGCCCATCTAGAGTTATGATTAATTTCCCTCTAAATATATTTAAGTATAAATGTCTAAACATTAAAATTTGAATCATATGTTTGCATATATAGGTGTAACAGAATGCACTGATTCATTCATTCAACAACCATTCAAGTGTCTTCTGTATATTATATCTCAAGACCCTGAGAAACTTGAGCTACAAATATGAATAAAACATGATCTCTGCTTTAAAGGAAACTTTTAGCTTAATGAAGAAAAAACACAAAAATAAATGCAATACATGGTTTTAAGCAGCATAAAAGAAGTAAGTACAATGGGGATACAGAGAAGGAATTAATATTTTCTATTTAGGGAGCAGATAAGGATGATATCTTCATTTTCAAGTATTTCAAAGAGATGGAAAATTTTACCTATACAGGACATAAATTGCCCAGTCTATGAAAGCCTGGGATAATTCAGAATTTAATCATGTTACTCTTATGAACTATTAATTAATATTTCTTCAACCAGGATGCTATGTTCTTTAAGGGCAAGAAATCTAAAAGTTATTCAAAGTTTTAACTCAGTCAACAAACAGTTCCTAAAGAAACACTATGCTCCAAGAAAGTGTCATCTTAGGCCATGAGGGGTATAAATATGCAAAAACATTATTCTTGCCCTCAAGTATTGTATAATCTCTAGTGTGGGAGTTGGACAAATATATCACCAGTAAAGGATGATAAAAGAATATGGTGGAGGACTTCCACTTATGGAAAAATGAAGAAGATATATTTTTCCCAATTCCTTTTACTAAGTACAGCTCAAATACAAGATATTATATAGAAAATAAGTACAGGAAGACTCAATGGTGGAGAGAAGATGGAAGACCAGATAGGGATGTCGGGACCTGAGGAATGACATGGCAGCGAGGTCCCTGGATTTTCTTTTTGCCTCATATGTCTTAGACTGTCTGCTGAAGAAGCTAGCAACACAGAAATGGCAACCAGTGAGGACAGACACCCAAGAAAAGCAGCTCTCTTTAGCCAAAAGAGCCGGAAAGGGGTGGTCCAGCAAGATACAAAATAGTCACTCTACTACAGTCAAACACCACAGACACAATTGCATGAGCCAAGGCTGAGGGGAGAGAGAACCTAGACTTCCATTCTGGCTAGGCTGAAATACAGTATTCTAACACTCCCCATCCCACCAACGTAGCATTACAGAAGGTAGAACTTTCATCCCTGCCAGATGGTAATAAGCCCTGGCTCCCAAGATATTAGTCCAGACCATGTAGGGAATCTGAATATCCACTACCATCTGATATTAGTGAGGACACCCCTCCCCTTCCCTGCTAAAGCAGTACCTGAGAAGGCCTAGTGGAGAGTTTTCCCTATCATCAAATGGTAACAAGGTCACTCCCCCTCCCCACTCCACTAACAGTGCTCACTAGTGGGAAGCACTAATAAGATACTTCTACCCCTCCCAGCCGGGGTGCTAATAGCAGAAATCTATGGGAGACCTAAACTCACTCTTGATCAGGAATATCAAATGGGCTCTCCCCTCCTTGGGTGTCAAAAGACACTGAGCAGGCAAGCTTGACTTTTACCCTCAATCGCAACTTAATTTAAAAGGACAATAAGACAAATATCAACAAGTGATAGAGATGCAGAATTATCTGACAAACATTTTAAAGCAACAATCAGAAAATGTTTCAACAAGCAATTATAAACATTTGAAGCAAATTAAAAATAGAAAGTCTCAGCAAAGAAACACAGTCTTGGCAGATAAATATAAGATTTAAAGAAAAATCAAATGGAAAATTTAGGCTTGAATAATGCAATGACTGAAATAAAAAACTCAGTGGGTGAGCTCTAAGAACCCAAAGAAGTCCATACCAAGATACATCACAGTTGAACTTCTAAAAACTAAAGAAAAAGAAAAAATATTGAAAACAATGAAAGAGAAGCAACATCTAAACTACACGGAGAAAATGATTCAAATAACAGCAGATATCTCATCAGAAACCACACAGTCCAAAAGAAAGTGTCACATTTCTCAAGTGGTGAAAGAAATGAACTGTTAGCCTGTATTTCTATATCTAGAAAAGATTTCCACTAAGAATAAGGAGGAAAGAAAACTAAAAGAATTTTTAACCAGCACACCAATCCTAAAAGAAGAAAGAAATGATGTGTTACCAAAAGCTAAGCTTCTCTATACACTAGTGTCGAACTGAATCTCGGAGAAAGAGTTTTGGCCAAATAGAAAAGGACTGGTGCCGAGCACAACCCTGTGGAGCTCCTGCACACTGAGGCCTCATTGTCTCCCATTTCTTGTAGGCAAGACCCCAGCCTCCATGAACTTCTGTGAGTTAAAAAAGGAGAAGCAGCAACAAAACCACCTGAGGCAAGATTAAAGGGACAAGAGCAGCTCATCAGGATTAGGAGACCTGGCCACCTGAGACCCTGAACACATCCTAATCTTGTCAGTGTGTGTGCTAGGCCACTTCAGTCTTGTCTGACTCTTTGAGGCTCTGTAGATTATAGCCTGTCAGATTCCTCTGACCAAGGGATTCTCCAGGCAAGAACACTGGAATGGATTGCCAGGCCCTCCTCCAGGGAATCTCCCCAAACCAGGGATTGAACCTGGATCTCTTACATCTCCAGCATTGGAAGGCAGATTCTTTACCACTAGCACCACCTAGGAAGCACAAGCTGGAATCAAGATTGCCGGGAGAAATATCAATAACCTCAGATATGCAGATGACACCACCCTTATGGCAGAAAGCGAAGAGGAACTAAAGAGCCTCTTGATGAAAATGAAAGAGGAGAGTGAAAAAGTTGGTTTAAAGCTCAACACTCAAAAAACTAAGATCATGGCACCTCTTCCCATCACTTCATAGCAAATACATGGGGAAACAGTGGAAACAGTGGCACACTTTATTTTGGGGGGCTCCAAAATCACTGTAGATGGTGACTGCAGCCATGAAATTAAAAGACACTTGCTCCTTGGAAGAAAAGTTATGACCAACCTAGACAGCATATTAAAAAGCAGAGACATTACTTTGCCAGCAAAGTTCCGTCTAGTCAATGCTATGGTTTTACCAGTGGTCATGTATGGATGTGAGAGTTGGACTATAAAGAAAGCTGAGAGCTGAAGACTTGATGCTTTTGAACTGTGGTGTTGGAGAAGACTCTTGACAGTCCTTTGGACTGCAAGGAGATCCAACCAGTTCATCCTAAAGGAAATTAGTCCTGAATAGTCATTGGAAGGACTGATGTTGAAGCAGAAACTCCAATACTTTGGCCACCTGATATGCAAGAACTGACTCATTGGAGAAGACCCTGATGCTAGAAAAGATTGAAGGTGGGAGGAGAAGGGGATAATAGAGGATGAGATGTTTGGATAGCATCACCCACGCAAAGGACATGAGTTTGAGTAAACTCAGGCAGTTGGTGATAGACAGGGAGGCCTGGCATGCTGCAGTCCATGGGGTCACAAAGAGTCAGACAGGACTGAGCTAACTGACTGAATTGAACTGAACCACATAGGAAGCCCATAATCTTGTCAGCAACTCCACCCTTTTGAAACTCTAAAGAAGAAAGACTGTTACTGCCTTGATCCTTATCACATACCCCTGTCTGATTCCTCCCTATTCACCAGGGAGGAGTGCATAGCTCTTGAGGCACTAGCCTACTGTGTTCCCCCTTTGCCTGGCAAAGTAATAAAGCCATTCTTTCCTTCTCATCTATAACTCTGTCTCTGTATTACTGTTTGGCACACACTATTGATGCACAGATAGCCAAGATTTTGGCAACAGGATGGCTTTATAACTTTGTCAGGCAAATGGGGACACAGTGGGCTCCTGCCTTTAAAAACTATGTTTCCCAAGCCCAGAGGATTTGATGAAGGGTTTCATAATAATGGTTCAAGGGGCAAGGGAGGGTGGGGCCTGCACTCCTTTAATCTACTCTCAGGTGGTCTCCAAAAAAAACTGTGGACATTGACTGCAGTCATGAAGTTAAAGTTGTTTGCTCCTTGGAAGAAAAGCTATGACAAACCTAGACGGCATATTAAGAAGTGGAGACATCACTTTGCCAACAAAGGTCCATATAGTCAAAGCTATTGTTTTTCCAGTAGTCAGGTATGGATGTGAGAGTTGGACCATAAAGAAGGCTGAGCACCAAGGAATTGATACTTTTGGACTGTAGTGCTGTGGAAGACTTTTGAGTTGGACAGCAAATGGATAAAACCAGTGAATCCTAAAGGAAATCAGTCCTGAATATTCATTGGAAGGGCTGATGCTGAAGCTGAAGCTCCAATACTTTGGCTACCTGATGCAAAGACCTGAATCATTGGAAAAGACCCTGATGCTGGGAAAGATTGAAGGCAAGAAGAGGAAGGGATGACAGAGGATGCAATGGTTGGATGGCATCACTGAGTCAATGGACATGAGTTTGAGCAAGCTCAGGGAGTTGATGAAGGACAGGGAAGCCTGGTCTGCTGTAGTTCATGTGGTAGCAAAGAGTTGGACATGACCTAGCAACTGAGCATGCACACGTGCATAGGTGGATTTGGCAGTTGGTGAAAACCAGAAGATATCATACACACTAATTCCCCATGCCTAGCTCCTTCTCTATTGAGAAGGTTAAGAAAGCCAGTTGGTGAAAATTCCAGTCCCATATTCCCTCATGTCTCTATGCTGTTAAAGAGTTGTTCTGATACTCACAGTACCTGATTGGCACACCATAAAATATCTACTGAATACAAGTAAAGGCATTAAAGGAGGAAGAGAAGAACAAAAATCGACATGAGACATAGAAAATGAAAGCAAAATCACAAAAATAAATCTAATTGCCTCAATAATTACATTAAATCTGAGTGAGTTAAACAATCAAAAGACAAAGTTTGTCAGATTTTATATATAAAAAAAAAAAATCCAAGTATACCCTGTCCAAAGAAAATATATTTTAGATACAAAGATATATTTAGGTTAAAAATAAAAGCATAGGGATTTCCCTGGTGGCCCAGTAGTAAGAGGCAGGGGATATATGTATACCTATGTCTGATTCATGTAGAGGTTTGATAGAAAACAACAAAATTCTGTAAAGTAATTATCCTTCAATTAACAAATAAATAAAATTTTTAAAAAGAATTAAAAACAAAAAGACTCTACCCTCCCTGGTCAGGGAACTAAGATCCCATATGCTATGGAGCAACTAAATCAACAAGCTGCGACTAGAGAGCCCACACACCACAACTACTAAGCCCATGCACTCTGGGGCCCGAGCCACAAATAGAAGCCCACATGCTACAATGAAAGATTCTGTGTGCCACAACTAAGACCCAATGCAGCCAAATAAATAAATAGTTTTTAAAAAGTAAAAGCATAGAAAATGGTACACCAGGAAAACAGCCACCATGATTTGACTTTTAGGCAAAAATTGTAACTAGAGCTAAAGAGACATATTATGATGGTAAAATAGTAAATCTACCTGAAACATATATGATCACAATTATAAACATATATGCACCTAACAACAGAGCCACAAAATACTTAAAACAAAAACTGACACAAAACACAGCAAGGAAAAACAGAACAAACAGAAAGTAAAGAACAAAGAAAACAGAAGGGAAAAATTAGACAATGTAATAATAACAGAAATTTCAATGTCTTATTTTAATAAATTAAATTAGGCAGAAAATCAGCAATTCAGAAGATCTGAACAATATAAACTAAGTAGACCTAACAGACTTCCACAGCACACTTCTATCTCACAACAGTAGAATATACATTCTTATTAAGTGCATATGGAACATTCTCCAGGATAGACCATACAGTAGCCATAGAACATGTCTCAAAATATGTTAAATTATACAAAGAAAATACAGTCTCTAACTACAACAAAATTAAATTAGAAAAGAACAACATAAAGATCTAAAAAATGCCCAAGCATGTAAAAAATAATTAAAAACAAAAACCGACTAAACACTCCTAAATACCAACAGGCCAAAGAAGAAAATTCACAAGTAAAATCAGATGACACTTTGAGTTGAATGAAAATTAAAACACGAGACCAAAACTTACGTATCCAGTAAAAGCAGTATTGAAAGGGAAATTTATATATAGCTGTAAATGCTAGAAAAACAATACCTCAAATCAATAATCTAATAATTTATCTTAGGAAAGTAGAAAAGGAAACTTAACCCCAAAGCCAGTAGAAGGAAGGAAGGAATGAAGATTAGAGTGTAAATCAATGAAATAGAGGAAAGAAAATCAACCCAGAAAAATCAACACAACCAAAGGTCACTTTTTTGAAATGAGCAACAAAATTGACAAACCTTTGAACAAGGTCAGAAAACGCTCAAATTACTAAAATTAGTAATAAAAGTTGTTGTTGTTGTTTAGTTGCTCAGTCGTGTCCAACTCCTTTGCAACCCCATGGATTATAGCCCACCAGGCTTCTCTGTCCATGGGATTCCCCAGGCAAGAATACTGGAGTGGGTTACCACTTCCTTCTCCAGGGGATCTTCCTGACCCAGGGATCAAACCTATGTCTCCTGCATTGGCAGGCAGATTCTTCCCTGCTGAGCCACAAGGGAAGCCCATTAATGAAAGAGAGGACATCACATACTGACTTTACAAGAAAAACATTTTAAGTTAATATTATGAAAAACTGTACAACATCAAATTAGATAACTCAGAAGAAATGAACAAATTCCTAGAAAGACACAAATTACCAAAAAAAATGAAGAGGAAATGGAAAATCTGAATATGTAACAGTATGAGGGGAAATGTTGCCTCCTGTGCTATTTTTTGAACAAGTTTTTGAAAGATTGATGTTAATTCTTTTTTAAAGATTAGGCAGAATTATTAACACTAAAAAATCTTCCTATAAGGAAAGCTCACGTGTAGACTGCTTCATGGGTCAGTTAAATTCAGTTCAGTTGCTAAGTCATGTACAACTCTTTGCAGCCTCATGAACTGCAGCATGCCAGGCTTCCCTGTCCATCACCAACTCCTGGATCTTGCTCAAACTCATGTCCATCAAATCAGTGGTGCCATCCAACCATCTCATCCTCTATTGTCTCCTTCTCCCTCTGCCTTCAATCTTTCCCAGCATCAGGGTCTTTTCCAATGAGTCAGTTCTTCCCATCAGGTGGCCAAAGTATTGGAGCTTCAGCTTCAGCATCAGTCCTTCCAATGAATATTCAGGACTGATTTCCTTTAGGATGGACTGGTTGGATCTCCTTGCAGTCCAAGGGACTCTCAAGAGTCTTCTCCAACACCACAGTTCAAAAGCATCAATTCTTCGGCACTCAGCTTTCTTTATGGTCCAACTCTCACATTCATACATGACTACTGGAAAAACCATAGCTTTGACTAGACAGATCTTTGTTGGCAAAGTAATGTCTCTGCTTTTTAATATGCTGTCTAGGTTTGTCATAGCTTCATGGGTAAATTCTATCTAATGTTTAAAGAAGAAAAAAGAGCAGAGGAGGCAACACTTTCCCTCTCATTTGGTGTCCTGGTACTAAAACCAAAGACGTCACAAGAAAATTACAGACCAACATTGCTTATAAATATAGATTAAAAACCTTCAAGTAAAAAATAATAAAATTGAGTATAGACACATATAAAGAGACCTATGCATCTGACCAAGTGGGATATGTATCAAGAATGCAAGGTTATCTAGAGGGGCTGGATGGGGTGGGAGGTGGGAAGGAGGGCATGGAAGGAGGGTACATAGGTATACCTGTCTATGGTGGATTCATGTTGATGCATGGCAGAAACCAACACAACACTGTATACCAATTACCCTCCAATTAAAAATAAATAAATTTTAAAAAAGAATGCAAGGTTAGTCTAACAAATGAAAATTACTCAATGTATCATATTAGTAAAATAATGGACAATAAAACAAATGACCATATCAACAGACACAGAAAAAGCATTTGACAAATACTAGTACTTTTCCATGTTTTTAAAAAGCCACTCAACAAATTAGGAATAGAAAAGAACTCCCTTAACCCAGTGAAGGGTGCCTATAAAATCCCACAGCTAACAATTTCATGACAAGTAGCTGAAAGCTATGATCAGGAAGAAGAACAGAATGTCTACTGTCACTACTTCTATTCAACACTTCACTGGAAGTTCCAGTCAGGGCAATAAGACAATAAAAAGAAATAAAAGGCATGTAGTTTAGAAAAGAAGTAAAACTATCTCTATACATGACATGATCTTGTACATAGAAAATCCTAAGAAATACACTCATACACACACATGTACATGCATGCACTCGACTATTCAAGATAATAAACGAATTCAGCAAGGTTGCAAGGTACACAGGATATAAATCTATATACCAAGGTACACTTTATTTCTATTTGCCTGTAATGAATAATATGAAAATGAAATGAAAACCATTTCATTAACAAGAACATTAAAAGAATAAAATAGGAATAAATTCAATACAGTGCTAAATTTTCAAGTCTTGCAAGACTTGCAAAATAAGTACAAGACTCTCTAGGCTGAAAACTACCAAATATTGTTGAAAAAAATTGAAGACTTAAATCGACTTAAAGACATCCCAAATTCATGGATTGTCAGACTCAGCATTGTCAAGATAGCAATATTCTCCAAAGTGATCTACTGATTAAATGTAATTACTATCAAAATTCAATTCAAATTTCAAATGTCTCTTTTTTCAAATTGATATGCTGATTATATATTCATATGGAAATGCAAGGAACCCAGAAAAGTCAACATCTTGAGAAAAAAAAGATAAAAATTGGAATTCTCATCACAAGAAATTTTTTTTTCTATTTCTTTAATTTTGTATCTAAATGAGATGATATGTATTCACTAAAGTTACTATGATAATCATTTCAGGTTGTAAGTCAAATCATTCTGTACAATTTAAACTTATGAAGTTCTGCATGTCAATGACATCTCAATAAAACTGGAAGAAAAAAATAATTTTAAGGTCATTCATGAAAGACAGGAAGACTGAGGAAATATTTCAGATTAAAGCAGATCAAAAAGGAATGATAAGGAAATGTTATGCATGATTCTAGATTTGGATCCTGGCCTCTGGGCTTCCGGGGTACCTCAGATGGTAAAGAATCTGCCTGCAATGTGGGAAACATGGGTTCGATCCCTGGGTCAGGAAGATCCCCTGGAGAAGGGAATGGCTACCCACTCCAGTATTCTTGCCTGGAGAATCCCATGGACAGAGGAGCTACAGTCCATAGGGTCGCAAAGAGTCAGACACGATGAATGACTAACACACTAGAAAAGAAAAGGAGATATTGTGCAGTGGATGAAATTTGAATGGCATCTATGGTTTGGATGGTAGCATTCTATCAGTGTTACCATCTCAGATTGGGAGGCTTGCGCAAAGGTTAAAGAACAGTATATGCTTCTGAGGAATTACACGGTGAAATATTCATGGGTGAAATAGCAACATGTCTGCAACTTGCTCTCAGACTGATCAGAAAAGGAAACATTAAAAAAAAAAAAAAGAAAAGAAAAATTATAATAGAGGTGAAAGGGGGAAAATGGCAAAAGCTAACAACTCTAGGATCTGATTTAACATGAGTTCTTTGTACTCTTCTTTAAGCTTTTCCGTACGTTTGAAATTATTTCACAATAAATAATACTAAAAAAAAAAGCCAAATTTAGAAAACTCACATTTTCCCATTTCAAACTTAATAAAAAGCTATAGCAAAGAAGACAATATAATATTGGCACGAAGACAATACAAATCAATGGAATAGAACTGAGAGTTCAAAAATAAACCCTTATGTTTAGGGTCAATTAAGTTTTGATAAACGTGCCAAAACAATTTAATGGAAGGATGAATTGTCCCTGCCAGTGCATGGCTCTGTGAGTTTTTGTCATAGGAGCTCTATTGTGAATTTTGTCAAAGGGACCAAAATTGCAATTTTTGCATTAGGCAGAAAAATACATATAAAAATACATTCCAAAGTTAAATGCAATATTGGTTTTCAATTATTTATGCTGTTCCTTTCCTTCCATTAGCACTGATGAGTGAATAGATATAATGGTACTTTCTCTGCCTACAAAATTAAGTTCTGTTTAACTCTACTGGTTCTTTCATGATAAACACAAGGATTTGTGTTTCAATTAAACTAAGGTGGAGTAAATATTTTATTTTAACCATATTTTGATCAGTACCAAGATATGCCAAAAACAAATTATAAAATTATTTACCTAGTAAAGTAATACGAGTCATTCTTGCGGTAGAGGAAAAGAATAAGAAATCTAGGCAGGGTTGTATAATACTCTTACAGTAAGAGATTGCAAATATTTAAAATAAAAAATACAATCTACCACCACTTGGCAAATAGAGGTTCTTAACACATGGCAGGTGTTTAATCCATACCTGAATGAACTAAAATGAACAATAATGAAGCAGTCTTATATTCTGTAGGCATTTAAACTATTTCCTCCTCTTTTCTCCCATAGTAACTTTTAGATTATGCGCAGGTCAGGAAGCAACAGTTAGAATTGGACATGGAACAACAAACTGGTTCCAAATAGGAAAAGGAGTACGTCAAGGCTGTATATTGTCACTCTGCTTATTTAACTTCTATGCAGAGTACATCATGAGAAACGCTGGTCTGGAAGAAGCACAAGCTGGAATCAAGATGGCAGAGAGAAATATCAATAATCTCAGATATGCAGATGACACCACCCTTATGGCAGAAAGTGAAGAGGAACTAAAAAGCCTGTTGATGAAAGTGAAAGAGGAGAGTGAAAAAGTTGGCTTAAAGCTCAACATTCAGAAAACGAAGATCATGGCATCTGGTCCCATCACTTCATGGCACATAGATGGGGAAACAGTGGAAACAGTGGCTGACTTTGTTTTTGGGGGGGCTCCAAAATCACTGCAGATGGTGACTGTAGCCATGAAATTAAAAGATGCTTACTCCTTGGAAAGAAAGTTATAACCAACCTAGATAGCATATTGAAAAGCAGAGACATTACTTTGCCAACAAAGTTCTGTCTAGTCAAGGCTATGGTTTTTCCAGTGGTCATGTATGGATGTGAGAGTTGGACTGTGAAGAAAGCTGAGTGCCAAGAATTGATGCTTTTGAACTGTGGTGTTGGAGAAGACTCTTGAGAGTCCCTTGGACTGCAAGGAGATCCAACCAGTCCTGGGTGTTCATTGGAAGGATGGATGCTGAAGCTGAAACTCCAATACTTTGGCCACCTCGTGCGAAGAGTTGACTCATTGGAAAAGACCCTGATGTTGGGAGGGATTGGGGGTAGGAGGAGAAGGGGACGACAGAGGATGAGATGGTTGGATGGCATCACCGACTCGATGCACTTGAGTTTGGGTGAACTCCAGGAGTTGGTGGTAGACAGGGAGGCCTGGCGTGCTGCATTGCATGGGGTCGCAAAAAGTCGGACATGACTGAGCAACTGAACTGAACTTAACTTTTAAATATCTTTTGTTTTGAATAGAATTTGTGTTTATTTATCAATTTCGGTTAGTAGAGTCCATTCCTTGAGGACAATAGTTTGGTCTTGCTTCTCTTTGGCCTTCTGCTTTTAAAATTGATTGATTAATTAATTTCCTTTAAACATCAAATCTCACTCTAATTTACCCATCATATGTATGTGGGTATTTTAACGTGTTTAGTGATTGTATTATCTTTTTGTTTGCATTTTTAAAAATGCATATTGTAGTAACATGTACATATATTTTTAACTGTTGACTTCCCAGATGGTGCAGTGGTAGAGAATCTGCCTGCCAGTGCAGGAGATGCAAGAGACAAAGGTTTGATCCCTGAGTCAGGAAGATCCCCTGGAGTAGGAAATAGCAACCCACTCCAGTATTCCTGCCTGGGAAATCCCATGGACAGAGAAGCCTGGCAGGCTCCATAGGGTTGCAAAAAGTCAGACACATTTAAACACAGACACATTTTTTGTTATTACATATCTCATTTTTTCTTACTTTTTAAAATAACATAAATGGTGTATTACAGTTATTTTGTTTCTTACCCTTTTTCATAAAACATAGCCATCTGTGTTCATACAACCAATTTCTTCCAGCTGATGTACAGTGTATATCCACCACATTTCACCTATCCACTGTCAGTGATAGACAACTACATTGCCTTAAACTCCCTGTCACCATAAAAAAAAATACTGTGAGGAATATTACTCAATAAGTGTCCTCATGAACTTGTATATCTTTGTGATATACACCCAAGAACAGAACTGCCATGCCATAGGATATGTATATATACTTAATTTCACTGAATAAATCCCTACCAACATTAACTAGAATTCTATTTTTCTCTAGCTTAATAGTTACCTCATTGTTCTAGTATGCAGTTATCTGCTAATTGTTTTAAGCATTTCTTCATGTGTTTATTAGTTTTAGTTTTTCTCTTCTACATACCTTGTTTATATTTTGCTGATCTTTGTATCCCCAGTGTTTATCACCATCTCCTATACATTATAGGCATTAAGATTTTTTTTTTATCAATGAATGTATAAAAGAACAAGAATGTATGAAAGTATAAAGTATCCAGAAGACTCGTTAACAGTATGGGTGTAGAGGATAATTTAAAATGACCCCAAGCTTAGAAGCTCATGTTCTTAAATGAAATAAGGAATGCAGAAGAAAAGTCAAATTTGGCAAACAGAAAGGAATTTTGCCCTTGTTGAATTTGATGCACCTAAAGATATCAAGTATGAATTTGGAAATATGAATGAAAGAGGTGAACTACAGAGCCAGACTAAGCAGGGATATGGCAGTAGCAGTTAGCCTAGTGATACAAAAAGTCCCTGGTAAGCCTCAGAATGACTGAGAGAAAAGATTCAAAAACAGCCAGGCCAAATCTACATTAAGTATGCAACTCATGACTTAGCTTAGACTACTAATATAGATCAAGTCTATATAACAGATGGTCTCAATCAGGGAAATTATAGAAATGGGTTACTTTTCCCCCCTAACATGTTCAAATTGTAACTAAACAAAATTTGTTATCAACTATAGATTGCTATTACACTGGTTGTCTCAATGGTCTTTTTTTTTTTCATGGGCAACCAATTTTCCAATTTAAATTATAAGACCTTAATAAGTAAGCTTTTAAAAACAACTCTAAATATATTCCATTATATTTTCAACAACCTTATTACTTACTTCTAGAAAGTATTCAAAAGTACATTGTACCAGAAAAACCATGAACACCAAAGGTACCCATCAATTGCCTTGCCCCTTCTAAGAAGCCCTGGAACACAGGTCACCATGCAGGACTGATACACTGGCCAAAACCGACTGGACCAGGATTCGTACCTGAGCCAAAGACAGCCAACAAGAAACTGCCTTGCCAAAGGGCCTGATGTGCAATTTCTGCCTAAGAAGGGTACTTTGCAGTGGTTTGTGTCTAGCCAACCTGATCAGATCCTGGCTCTAGGAAAATCTGAATATGAAACATACAGAGTTAACAGAAGCAGAATAATCATGAGAATGACTACCAGCATTGATACAGTATCCTGAATGGTTCTACTTGCAATCTGTTTAGCTGGTGAGACAGTTTCCTAGGCATTCTTCCTAACCTAAATATTTTTTCATTAAACTACTATTTAAGATAACTTGATCTTGCATCTGTTCTTTATAACCTGAAAAGGCCTAATACTCTTTTTCTCTAATTTGTATGAAAGCCACAAATTCCCTCCTAAACCAGTGGTTCTTGAACCTAGCAACACAGCAGAACCATTGGTGGAGTTTTAAAATATTAAAATGTCCAATCGGGGATGGGGGTCAGGCATCAGTACTTTTTTCCAGGATATCACATAGCACACAAGAATGAATGAACTAGCATGCATGTGCAATGGCTGAATCTCAAAAATATAATATTGGGTGAAAGAAGCCAGATATAACAAAGTAAATACTGCATAATTCTATTTATATAAAGTTAAAAAACAGGCAAGATTAATCTATGGTGGAGGAGGAGAAAAGGGGAAAGTTTCTGGGCTGCTGGTAATGTTCTTTTTTTCTTTTAATTTAGGTGCCAGTTGAATAAGTATGTTCATCTTTTGACAATTTACTAAGCTGCTTGTGATTTGTGTACTTAATCGTACGTATGCTACACTTAAACTGAAAACAAGTTCCCATTAAGGAAAGAAAAGTAGTTCTCCTTTGAGGTTCATACCACCCACCTATTCATCCTTAGCACCTGCCTCCCGGACACTTCATCACATTGAAGATTTAGGATCCTGGTCAATAGCCTTCTTCTATACTCTGTCTGCTGTACTAAGTTGCTTCAGTTGTGTCCAGCTCTTTGCAAACCTATGAACTATAGCCCACCAGGTGCCTCTGTCCATAGGGTTCTCCAAGCAAGAATACTGGAGTGGGTTGCCATTTCTTCCTCCAGAGGATCTTCCTGACCCAGGGTTCAAACACTCATTTCTTACTTCTTCTGCATTGGCAGAAGGTTCTTTACCACTAGTGACACCTGGGAAGCCCTCTTCTATACTCTAAATCCTGCCATAATTCTGAGTGACTTTAATGTCCATGTGATTGAGCCACTCAAAAGCCTCACCTTGCTGTTCTTTGGCTTCACCTTCTTAGAGCTTTCAGTCCACTCCAGTTACACTCTCCATGAGTACACCCTGAATTTACCATTTTCTGGAACTTGTTAACAGCTTAAATTATAAACTCAATAAGCTTTTCTCTGACTACAACCTCCTATTTCAGTTTTGACTTCCTTACTGTCCTACTCCTGTTCTTTGAGCCAATATTATCTACCACAGAAAACTTTTTGTGAGAATTAAGTAAAATGATGTCATCAACAGCATAATACAATATCTGACACACAGGAACTGCTCAGTACATGGTAGCCATATTTCAATATTATGCATTTTATTATAAACAAACATTTTTCAGGACCCAAATTTTCCCCAAATTCACTCAACTTTTGGCATTAATGAAATCTGGCTTTTGACACTATATTTCTCCTGATCCTTTGAAATGAAAGCCAGTCCTCCAGCTATTCTCTCTGATTCAAGAAGTAAGGAGGAAAGATCAGTACAGACCTTGTTCTCAAGGCTAATTCCACATCAGTGTTCTATCATCATGTTTGCTCAAAAAGCTCTTATCTTTCAAAATGAATGTAAACTATTTTCAGAATTATCTAACCAACATTCAGGACTCCTTTCTACATTATCCCTTATTATTATTAAACTCTGGGACTTCATAATTAACACAGATCATCCGTTTCATACCTTGGCTTTACAGATGCTTCATCAAGGTTAAGCCCCATGATCTGGACTCAGATCAGAGATTTCAGATTCAGATTGACCACTTACAACTGTGTGACTGTGGCAGAGTTATTTAACCTTTCTAAATTTCAGCTTCTTTACCTGTAAAACGCTCATAACAGCAACTACTCATTGGGCCATTGTGACGCATAAATGTGAAAATTCACATAATGCACTTAGCAAAATGCCTAGTGCAATAGCTGTGATCACTATCATTAATTTGTAATAGTTCTTGCACATTTCTCCCTGTCTCCAAACCTGCTCAGGTCTCCTGACATGTTTTTCCCCCAGTTTCATTGAGATTTATTTGGCATATAGTCTCCCACTTTTTTTTAAATGAAAAGACATCTTTTCTGGAACTTCCTACCACCATCTTAAGATCTCTTCCCTACTTTGACCATAACATTTTTCTAAAGAGTGATGTACACCTCCCTTTCAGAGGAGACAAGGAGTAGTGGAAAGATCAGGGACTTTGAAGACAAATATACCTGTGTTTGAACCTGGTTCTTCCACCTAGTAGCTATATGACCAGGACCCAGCACTTTTTCTAAGCCTCAGTTTTTTCATATGTAAAATGGGTATATTACCCCCATTTCTTAGGGTCATCAAAAAGATTAAACGGAAATAATACATGTAAAGCAGCTGGTCAAAGTAGGTGCTAAATGAATGCCAGTTTCCCACCCCTTATCCTTTCCCTCAGTTCAGTTCAGTCGCTCAGTCATGTCCAACTCTTTGAAACGCCATGAACTGCAGCACGCCAGGCTTCCCTGTCCATCACCAACTCCCAGAGCTTCCTCTAACTCATGTTCATTGAGTCAGTGATGCCATCCAACCATCTCATCCTCTCTTGTCCCCTTCTCCTCCTGCCTTCAATCTCTCCGAGCATCAGGGTCTTTTCCAATGAGTCAGTTCTTCACATCAGATGGCCAAAGTATTGGAGCTTCAGCATCAGTCTTTCCAATGGATATTCAGGACTGATTTCCTTAAGGAAATCCTTTCCTTAACCCCTTATAATCTGGGGATTCCCCAGTGGCTCAGCAGTAAAGACCCACCTGCCAATGCAGGAGATGTAAGAGACACAGGTTCTATCCCTGGGTTAGGAATATCCCCTGGAGGAGGGCATGGCAACCCACTCCAGTATTCTTGCCTGGAGAATCCCATATGCAGAGAAGCCTGGCAGTCTACAGTCCATAGGGTTGCAAAGAGTAGGACATGACTGAAGCAACTGAGCACAATACAACATAACTCTTTACAATCTAGGTTCCCACTCTACCACTTTACCTCACTTCAGCTCTTATGAGCATTATAACTTTGGAGAACTTAATTGAATTTTCTTAGCCTTAGTTTCTCATTTGTAAAATGGTGATCATAGTATCTTCAACATAAAGTTGTCTTGATAATTAAGTGAAATAACATACACAAAGTATTTTAGCAAGGTGCCTAGCCTTGTAGTAAGCACTTAATAAATGGCAGCTACCAATGACTTTTTACTGGCCAAATCAAAAAACTGTTCAACTGTCTCCTTCTCTAGGTTTTGGTGACAACATACTTTTTAGGTTTGCTTTTTAATCATTGACCACTCATTCTCTCTCTGTACTCCCTCCATGAAGTCTTTCTTTATTCTCTTCAACCAGGTGTGAGCTCTCTTCTGAACCCTCAGATCACTTTTTGCTTCTCCTGAGGCAAACCACTTCCCCTACTCTGAATCATTATCATTTGTTATACAATGCTTAACTTAATTTCTTTTATCTCCATTGCCTGGCACTTATTTATTCATGCAGAATTTATTGAGTACTTAATATAAGTCATACTTGTGTTTAGTACTAAGGATACAAAAATTAACATATAATTACTGCTCTCAAGTAGCTATCATTTAGGAGGGTAGAATAGACAGTAAATAGTCTATTACTTGCAGTATGATAAGTCCAAAGGTAAAACTATGCCCAGGGTCCTCTGGGAGCATAAAGGTGAGTTACTTAAATCAGACTGGGGAGATCTGGGACACTATCTCGGAAAAGGCATTTTGCATTTAGCATATGGGGAGGCAGTACACAAATCACTGTTAAATTAATCAGTGAAATATGAATAGGAACTAACTACATGAGGATGGTAAAGGGCACTTCAGACCCAGAGAAAGAGCAGGGAAAAAGTACAGATGTTAGGAGAGTTCCTGAAAGATAGGAAAAGAAGCTGGAAAGGCAAGGCAGGCTGGGCTGTTGTAGACACATAAGAGTCTGACCTGAGCCCAGAGGACAGATGATGGCGTACCAATAAAGATTTTTAAGTAGTGGAGGAACATAATCAGATTGCCATTTTAGTACTCTGGCAGTGCAGGGGAAAATGAATTCCATTAGAACCAGGCTAGAGGCAGCGAGTCCAGTTGGACGGGTATTGTGGTAATTCAAATAAATTATGAATGCAGAAGAAGAGAAGAGCAATGGCAACCCACTCCAGTACTCTTGCCTAGAGAATCCCTTGGACAGAGGAACCTGGTGGGGTGCTGTCCATGGAGTCACAGAGTCGGACACGACTGAAGTGACTCAGCATGCACGCATGCATGAATGCAGAAATGAAGTGAGAACGGCTTATCAAGCCCGATATAGAGCCTGAATTATTCATATTTGTATCTCCTGCAAGAGTGCATTTTACACTTAAAACCTGCTACAAATATCTACCCATAGATATTTGTCGACGACTGTTACTGAAACTTACTAAGGGAACTGCAGTTGGCAGCCAGTTGGGTCACTTCCTGTACAGATTTCTAAGTAAAAGGATCATTTCGCATTGCAGAACTCAAAAGAAACAGGTTTGTTATTCAAACCCGTAGAGTAACAGCAGTGAATACAAACCCGCGCACTGCGGAGAGACCTCTCTATCCTGGTCTATTTTACCAGAAATAATTTTCGAACGAAGTCCTCCAAAGGGTCGTGAGGCTCCGCCCTATGCACTCAGACAAATGCCCAGGCTTTTTTTCTCTTTGTTCCAGCTCAAGACACAAGTCTGTTTGCTGCTCGTTGCCCAGGCGGCCATTTTCACCCAGCAGTTTCCCAGTTTTCACCCCACCGCAGTATAAAGTCAACAGCAGGGAACTGAGGAGAGTACAGTTCCAGGCTGCTGCTGCGGCTGCTGCTGCGGCTGCTGCTAAGTCGCTTCAGTCGTGTCCGACTCTGTGAGACCCCAGAGAAGGCAGCCCACCAGGCTCCCCCGTCCCTGGGATTCTCCAGGCAAGAACACTGGAGTGGGTTGCCATTTCATTTTCCAATGCATGAAAGTGAAAAGTGAAAGTAAACCGTTCAGTCCTGTCCGACTCTTAGCGACCCCATGGACTGCAGCCTAGGCAGATGTATTGAGGCTTCAAACCGGTTAAAGATTCCCTGACCTTGCTAGTCCTTTCGCAACCTCATCTCCATCTCGCCTCTTGCTGTGGGACTCCTTTTTGAAGTTAGGAGGACCCCTTCTATGGTTATTATAGTGCTATCAGCACTTCAGAAACTAAGCAAGGTATTTTTTTTTTTTTTTTTTAACTTACCCTAAGGGCTGCCATAGCTGTGACCGCCTCCGCCCAAGTCGTCGCACGGAGAGCGGAAAGGGACAAAACATTTCAACTAGATTCCACTTACACTAGCCTCAGCCAGTCCCGCCCCTCGCCGGCTGGCTCCGCCCTTTCTCCGCCCTTGTAGTGCTGCTCTGGGAAGCTGCAGCAGTTTGTCCTTTCTGGGGAGAAATGATTTAACTTTGTGATTGATTGTCGCTGTCCCTGATAACACCTTTCAGAATATATTCTCCATAGTCCATTTGAAACGTACTTTTCTGGGTACAGAACTTTTCATTATGTTAGTTGTTTCTGGGATATGAGATTTTTTCTAGCTGAGGACTTAAAATCCAAGTTCAGCTGCCTTAATGAATACTGATAGTGAAAGTCCCTCAGTCGTGTCCGCCTTTTTGCGACCTCATGGACTATACGGTCCATGGAATTCTCCAGGCCAGAAAACTGGAGTAGCTAGCCATTCCTTTCTCCCGAGGATCTTCTCAATCCAGGGATTGAACCCAGGTCTCCCTCATTGCAGGCGGATTATTTACCCTGAGCCACCAGGGAAGCCCCCCTTAATAAATA
Organism: Bubalus kerabau; assembly: GCF_029407905.1. Taxonomy (NCBI): domain Eukaryota; kingdom Metazoa; phylum Chordata; class Mammalia; order Artiodactyla; family Bovidae; genus Bubalus; species Bubalus kerabau. The sequence goes on from NC_073647.1 coordinate 81,313,241, forward strand.
ACTAGTTACAAAAAGAAGGGGTTATTTCTACAATACGTGGGCAAGTTCATACAGTCTAAAACTATGTGACTAAGCACCTACTATGTGCCAGGCATTTGTTCAAAGTAAAGAATAATGTAATACCTTCCCTCACGGAGCTTACGATTCCAGGAATAAAAGAGAAACAGACAAATTTTACAAAATGCCAAGTGCTATGAAGGAAAATAAAAAGAGTATGGGGATGAGGTGTGAATTTACTGATTTCAATCCATTCAGTTCAGTTCAGTGTCTCAGTCGTGTCTGACTCTTTACGACCCCATGAATCATAGCACGCCAGGCCTCCCTGTCCATCACCAACTCCCGGAGTTCACCACACTCATGTCCATTGAGTCAGTGATGCCATGCAGTCATCTCATCCTCTGGCGTCCCCTTCTCCCAGCATCTCCCCAATTCCTCCCAGCATCAGGGTCTTTTCCAATGAGTCAACTTTTTGCATGAGGAGGCCAAATATTGGAGTTTCAGCTTCAGCATCAGTCCTTCCAATGAACACCCAGGACTTATCTCCATTAGGATGGACTGGTTGAATCTCCTTGCAGTCCAAGGGACTCTCAAGAGTCTTCTCCAACACCACAGATCAAAAGCATCAATTCTTTAGCGCTCAGTTTTCTTCAGAGTCCAACTCTCACATCCATACATGACCACTGGAAAAACCATAGCCTTGACTAGACATTTGTTGGCAAAGTAATATCTCTGCTTTTAAATACGCTATCTAGGTTAGTCATAACTTTCCTTCCAAGGAGTAAGTGTCTTTTAATTTCATGGCTGCAGTCACCATCTGCAGTGATTTTGGAGCCCCAGAAAATAAAGTCAGCCACTGTTTCCCCATCTATGCGCCATGAAGTGATGGGACTGGATGCCATGATCTTCGTTTTCTGAATGTCAGGCTTTAAGCCAACTTTTTCACTCTCCTCTTTCACTTTCATCAGCAGGCTTTTTAGTTCCTCTTCACTTTCTGCCATAAGAGTGGTGTCATCTGCATATCTGAGGTTATTGATATTTCTCCCTGCAATCTTGATTCCAGGTTGTGCTTCTTCCAGCCCAGCATTTCTCATGATGTACTCTGCATATAAGTTAAATAAATAGGGTGACAATAAATGGCCTTGATGTACTCAAGGGACTAGATCTGGTAGACAGAACTATGGATGGAGTTTCAATACATTAGGGAAAGGCATTCTGATAAGGTGACATTTGAGAAAAGTCCTGAAGGAATTTAGGGAAGAACCTTCCATGCAGAAGCAGCAGCAATTAAAGAAAAGCCAGTGTGTCAGAAGTGGCTACATCTGATGGCATTGACTTAATTTAAGGTGAGATAATCACAGTAATCCAAGTCTATGCCCCAACCAGTAATGCTGAAGAAGCTCAAGTTGAACAGTTCTATGAAGACCTACAAGAACTTTTAAAACGAACACCCCCAAAAAGATGTCCTTTTCATTATAGGGGACTGGAATGCAAAAGTAGGAAGTCAAGAAACACCTGGAGTAACAGGCAAATTTGGCCTTGGAATACGGAAGAAAGCAGGGCAAAGACTAATAGAATTTTGCCGAGAAAATGCACTGGTTATAGCAAACAACTTCTTCCAACAACACAAGAGAAGACTCTACACATGGACATCACCAGATGGTCAACACCAAAATCAGATTGATTATATTCTTTGCAGTCAAAGATGGAGAAGCTCTATACAGCCAATGAAAACAAGATCAGTAGCTAACTGTGGCTCAGATCATGAACTCCTTATTGCCAAATTCAGACTTAAATTGAAGAAAGTAGGGAAAACCACTAGACCATTCAGGTATGACCTAAATCAAATCCCTTATGATTATACAGTGGAAGTGAGAAATAGATTTAAGGGCCTAGATCTGATAGACAGAGTGCCTGATGAACTATGGAGTGAGGCTCATACATTGTACAGGAGACAGGGATAAAGACCATCCCCATGGAAAAGAAATGCAAAATGGCTGTCTGGAGAGGCCATACAAATAGCTGTGAAAAGAAGAGAAGCAAAAAGCAAAGGAGAAAAGGAAAGATATAAGCATCTGAATGCAGAGTTCCAAAGAATAGCAAGAAGAGATAAGAAAGCCTTCCTCAGCGATCAATGCAAAGAAATAGAAGAAAACAACAGAATGGGAAAGACTAGAGATCTATTCAAGAAAATTAGAGATACCAAGGGAACATTTCATGCAAAGATGGGCTCAATAAAGGACAGAAATGGTATGGACCTAACAGAAGCAGAAGATATTAAGAAGAGGTGGCAAGAATACACAGAAGAACTGCACAAAAAAGACCTTCACGACCAAGATAATCACGATGGTATGATCACTCTCCTAGAGCCAGACATCCTGGAATGTGAAGTCAAGTGGGCCTTAGAAAACATCACTATGAAGAAAGGTAGTGGAGGTGATGCAATTTCAGTTGAGCTCTTTCAAATCCTGAAAGATGATGCTGTGAAAGTGCCGCACTCAATATGCCAGCAAATTTGGAAAACTCAGCAGTGGCCACAGGACTGGAAAAGGTCAGTTTTCATTCCAATCCCAAAGAAAGGCAATGCCAAAGAATGCTCAAACTACTGCACAATTGCACTCATCTCACACGCTAGTAAAGTAATGCTCAAAATTCTCCAAGCCAGGCTTCAGCAGTATGTGAACCGTGAACTTCCTGATGTTCAAGCTGGTTTTAGAAAAGGCAAAGGAACCAGAAACCAAATTGCCAACATCCGCTGGATCATAGAAAAAGCAAGAGAGTTCCAGAAAAACATCTATTTCTGCTTTATTTACTATGCCAAAGCCTTTGACTGTGTGGATCACAATAAACTGTGGAAAATTCTTCAAGAGATGGGAATACCAGACCACCTGACCTGCCTCTTGAGAAATTTGTATGCAGGTCAGGAAGCAACAGTGAGAACTGGACATAGAACAACAGACTGGTTCCAAATAGGAAAAGGAGTACATCTAGGCTGTATATTGTCACCCTGCTTATTTAACTTCTATGCAGAGTACATCATGAGAAACGCTGGGCTGGAAGAAGCACAAGCTGGAATCAAGATTGCCGGGAGAAAGATCAATAACTGCAGATATACAGATGACTCTGCCCTTATAGCAGAAAGTGAAGAGGAACTAAAAAGCCTCTTGATAAATGTGAAAAAGGAGAGTGAAAAAGTTGGCTTAAAACTCAACATTCAGAAAACGAAGATCATGGCATCTGGTTCCATTACTTCATGGGAAATAGATGGGGAAACAGCGTCAGACTTTATTTTTCTGGGCTCCAAAATCACTGCAGATGGTGACTGTAGCCATGAAATTAAAAGACGCTTACTCCTTGTAAGAAAAGTTATGACCAACCTAGATAGCATATTGAAAAGCAGAGACATTACTTTGCCAACAAAAGTCGGTCTAGTCAAGGCTATGTTTTTTCCAGTGGTCATGTATGGATGTGAGAGTTGGACTCTGAAGAAAGCTGAGTGCCAAAGAACTGATGCTTTTGAACTGTGGTGTTGGAGAAGACTCTCGAGAGTCCCTTGAACTGCAAGGAGATCCAATCAGTCCATTCTGAAGGAGATCAGCCCTGGGATTTCTTTGGAAGGAATTATGCTAAAGCTGAAACTCCAGTACTTTGGCCACCTCATGCGAAGAGTTGACTCATTGGAAAAGACCCTGATGCTGGGAGGGATTGGGGGTAGGAGGAGAAGGGGACGACAGAGCATAAGATGGCTCAATGGCATCACTGACTGGATGGACTTGAGTCTGAGTGAACTCCGGCAGTTGGTGATGGACAGGGAGGCCTGGCGTGCTGCAATTCATGGGGTCACAAAGAGTCGGACACGGCTGAGAACTAAACTGAACTGAAGGTGAGAAGAAAAGTATGTGCAACTTTAAAAAATTTCCCCAAGACATATGGTAAACCTCAGTGACTTTTTATAGCCATACTAAAGAAAGCAAAGCTCCTTTACTTCACATGGTCAAAAAAGCAGAGATTTTAAAAGCTAAACTCAAAGACTGATTCTTTGTGTTTCTCAAATTACTTCAGCCTGTTACCAATTTCTGTATTGGTTCGCATTCTTTGTTGACAGGCAACAAAGCCCAGCTCTGGATGATATAAGCAAAAATGGAACTTATTTTAGACAAATAATTGAATCAAACGTAAAGCTAAATAACTAGAACTTTAAAATGTCAGGAACCAAGATAGCAAGAGAATCTAAATAGGAAGAACTAATCGACAATCAATTCCAGGCTTTGTTGTCTAAAAGCATGTGTTCCATCAAATTGTAATTATTACAATGTCTGCTTATTACAAAGTCTGCTTATTGGGCTCCAATCCGTCCATGTCCATCTGTTTACATCTTCTATAAATCTTAGTTGTAAGCTACAGTTGTTAGCAATTTTAGCTAACATTAATAAATATAAAATAAATTTTAAAGATATTAGCCAATAAGCCAAATTAAGAGAAATTCTGGAGACATAGGGTCAGAAACATCAGCAGAGATCAGTGAAGGCTAGGATGCAGGCAACACAGTTAAGGATGTTCCACAGAATAAGTATGCATGTCCTTTTCATCATAGAGGATTGGAATGCAAAAGTAGTAAGTCAAGAGTTAGCTGGAGTAACAGGCAAGTTTGGCCTTAGAGTAGAAAATGAAGCAGGGCAAAGGGTAACAGAGTTTTGCCAAGAGAATGCACTGGTCATAGCAAATGCAGTCTACCAAAAATGTAAGTGATGACTCTGCACATAGATATCACCAAATGGTCAAAACCAAAAACAGATTGTTTATACTCTCTGCAGCCAAAGATGGAGTAGCTTTATACTGTCAGTAAAAACAAGATATGGCAATGACTATGGCTAATATGATGAGGTCCTTATGGCAAAATTTAGGCTGAAATTGAAGAAAGTAGGGAAAACTCATAGACCATTCATGTATGACCTAAATCAAACCCCTTATGATAATACATTGGAGGTGACAATAGATTCAAGGGATTAGATCTAGTAGACAGAGTGCTTGAAGAACTATGGATGTAGGCTTATTACATTGTACATGAGGTGGTGACTAAAACTATGCCAAAGAAAAAGAAATGCAAGTAGGCAAAGTGGTTGTTTGAGGACGTCTTACAAACAGCTGAAAAAAGAAGAGAAACAAAAGCAAAGGAGAAAAGGGAAGATAAACCTAACTGGTTGCAGAGTTCTAGAGAATAGCAAGGAGAGATAAGAAAGCTTCTTTAAGTGAACACTGCAAAGAAATAAAGGAAAACCACAGGAGAAAGACTATAGATCTCTTTAAGAAAATTGGAGATGCCAACGGAACATTTTGGGCAAAGATGGGCACAATAAAAGAAAGAGATGGCAAGGACATAACACAAGCAGAAGAGATTAGGAAGAGGTGGCAGGAATACACAGAGGAACTATACAAAAAAGATCTTCATGACACATATAACCCTAGAGCCAGAGATTCTGGAGTGTGACATCAAGTGGGCCTTAGGAAGCATCACTATGAACAAAGCTAGTGGAGGTAATGGAATTCCAGCAGAGCTCTTTCAAATCCTAAAAGATGATGCTGTTAATGTGCTACACTCAATATGCCAGCAAGTTTGGAATACTCAGCAGTGGCCACATAACTGGAAAATGTCAGTTTTCATTCCAATTTCAAAGACAGGCAATGCGAAAAAATGTTGAAACTACCATGCAATTGTGCTCATTTCACATACTAGCAAGGTAATGTTCAAAATTCTTCAAGCTAGGCTTCAGCAGTATATGAACTGAGAACTTCCAGATGTACAAGCTGGATTTAGAAAAGGCAGAGGAACCAGATCAAATTGCCAACTGCTGTTGGATCATCAAAAAAGCAAGAGAGTTCCAGAAAAGCATCTACTTCTGCTTTATTGACTACAGCAAAGCCTTTGACTGTGTGGATCACAACAAACTGTGGAAAATTCTTAAAGAGATAGAAATACCAGACCACCTTATCTGTCTTCTATGAAACCTGTATGCAGGTCAAGAAGCAGAAGTTAGAACTGGACATGGAACAATAATGGACTGTTTCAAAATTGGGAAAGGAGAACATCAAGGCTGTAATCCTGTCACCATGCTTGTGTAACTTATATACAGAGTACACCATGTAAAATGCTGGGCTGGATGAAGCACAAGCTGGAATCAAGATTGTCAGGAGAAATATCAACAAGCTAACATATGCAGATGATACCACTCTAATGGCAGAAAGCAAAGAGGAACTAAAGAGCCTCTTGATGAAAGTGAAAGAGGGGAGTGAAAAAGCTGGCTTAAAGCAATATTCAAAAAACAAAGATCATGGCATCCAGTCCCATCATTTCATGGCATATATATGGAGGAAAAGTGGAAACAATGACAGATTTTATTTTCCCGGGCTCCAAAATCACTGCAGATGGTGACTGCAGTCATGAAATTAAAAGAGGGTTGCTCCTTGGAAGAAAACCTATGAGATACCTAGACAGCATATTAAAAAAAAAAAAAAAAAAAAAGCAGAGACATCTCTTTGCTGACAAAGGTCCATCTAGTCAAAGCTGTGGTTTTTCCAGTAGTCATGTATGGATGCGAGAGTTGGACTATAAAGAAGGCTGAGTGACTTCCCTCCTTCCCTCTCTCTCTGTCTTTGTAATGACCATTGTAACAGATGTGAAAAGACTACCTCATTGTGATTTTGCATTTGTCTGATGATATTTGATGTTGAGCACTTTTCATATAGTTTTTGGCCATTGATATGTTCTCTTTGGAGGACTGTCTATTTAAGACCTTTGCCCATTTTAAATCTGCACATTTTTGGGGGGCTATTGAATTATAGAATTCCTCATGCTTTTTGGAAATTAACCCTTTTCAGATATGTGGTTTGCAAATATTTTCTCCCATTTCATGGATTGTCTGACAACAAAAGCACAGACAACAAAAGTAAAAATGAACAAGTGAGATTACAATCATTTAAGCTTTTAAAGTTGAAATATAACCTGTTTGTAGAAAAGTGTATAAACTGGTATTATTATAGAGTATACCCATTCAAGCAACTGCACACAGATCAAGAAATAGAACATTTTCGGCACTCCAGATTCCTTTCTTGTGCTCACTCTCAGTAAGTACCTACCATCAACTCTAAAGATAAATACTAGAGTGTCTTTTAGCACTATATATTAGTTTTATCATGTTTGAACCTTATGTAAGTGGAATCATATTGTAGGCCCCCTTTGTGCTTGACTTCTTTTCTCACATGTTAAAATCTATTGATGTTATACTTTTATGGGCATTTGAGTTGTTTCCAGTTACTCAATATTGTGAATAATGTTGCTGTAAACATTTTTGCACATGTCTCTTGACACATGTACAGGATTCATGTACAAGATGTATATGGTTCAGTCAGGTATTTCCTTAGCTTGCATTCCTTAGAACATTGAGCCTGAGATAAAGTTTATATGTTGCTACTTTATTAGGGAGCACATTCCCAAGGCGATTAAGTCTCAGAAGAAGTGAGTCAACAAAAGTGTGTGTTCCCTGGGCCTACCACAATTTGTAATGAAAACAACTGACTGTTCAATATCACAATCTCTTCTTTGAGAGGCTATATCGATTGTCATAAGACAGTCTGGCAGTGGGAAGAAAGGGAAGATTATTTATTCAGTGGATCTCCCCGTGCTCATTCTCAGTTGCTCAATAATAGATCGTCCCAGAGTGAATTCAATGGGAGTCCATATCGGTTCAGTTCAGTTCAGTCACTCAGTCGTGTCCAACTCTTTGTGACCCCATGGACTGCAGCACGCCAGGCTTCCCTGTCCATCACTGACTCCTGGATCTTGGTCAAACTCATATTCATAGAGTCAGTGATGCCATCCAACCATCTCACCCTCTGTTGTCCCCTTCTCCTCCTGCCTTCAATCTTTCCCAGCATCAGGGTCTTTTCCAGTAAGTCAGTTCTTCCCATCAGGTGGCCAAAGTATTGGAGTTTCAGCTTCAGCATCAGTCCTTCCAATGAATATTAACGTCTGATTTCCTTTAGAATTGACTGGTTGGATCTCCTTGCAGTCCAAGGGACTCTCAAGAGTCTTCTCCAACACCACAGTTCAAAAGCATCAATTCTTCAGCGCTCAACTTTCTTTATGGTCAAACTCTCACATGCATACATGACTACTGGAAAAACCATAGCTTTGACTAGACAGACCTGTGTTGGCAAAGTAATGTCTCTGCTTTTTAATATGCTGTCTAGGTTGGTCATAGCTTTTCTTCCAAGGATCAGGTGTCTTTTAATTTCATGGCTGCAGTCACCATCTGCAGTGATTTTGTGCCCCCCCAAAAAAAGTCTCTCACTGTTTCCATTGTTTCCCCATCTATTTGCCATGAAGTGATGGGACCAGATGTCATGATCTTAGTTTTTTGAATGTTGAGTTTTAAGTCAGCTTTTTCGTTGCCCTCTTTCACTTTCATCAAGAAGCTCTGTAGTTATTCTTTGCTTTCTGCCATAAGGATAGTGTCATCTGCATATCTGAGGTTATTGAAACTTTTTCCAGCAATCTTGAGTCCAGCTTGTGCTTCATCCAGCCCAGCATTTTGCATGATGTACTCTCCATATAAGTTAAATAAGCAGAGTGATAAATATACAGCCTTGATATACTCCTTTCCCAATTTGGAACCAGTCTTTTGTTCCATATACCATTCTAACTGTTGCTTCTTGACCTGAATACAGATTTATCAGGTTAGGTGGTATGGTATTCCCATCTCTTGAAGAGTTTTCCACAGTTTGCTGTGATCCACACAGTCAAAGGCTTTGGCATAATTAATAAAGAAGAAGTAGATTATTTTCTGGAACTCTTTTGGTTTTTCTATGATCCAACAGATGTTGGCAATTTGATCTCTGCTTCCTCTGCCTTTTGTAAACCCATCTTGAACATCTGAAAGTTCATGGTCTACATACTGTTGAAGCCTGGCTTGGAGAATTTTGAGCACTACTTTGCCAGCATGTGAGATGAGTGCAATTGTGCAGTATGTTGAACATACTTTGGCATTGCCCTCCTTTGGGATGGGAATGAAAACTGACCTTTTCTAGTGCTGTGATCATTGCTGAGTTTTCCAAGTTTGCTGGCACATTGAGTGCAGCACTTTAACAGCGCCATATTTTAAGATATTAAATAGCTCTGCTGGAATTCCATCACCTCCATTAGCTTTGTTCATAGTGATGCTTCCTAAGGCCCACTTGACTTCACATTCCAGGATGTCTGACTCTAGGTGAGTGATCACACCATCATGATTATCTGGGTCATGAAGATTTTTCTTTGTATACTTCTTCTGTGTTCTTGCTACCTCTTCTGAATATCTTCTGCTTCCGTTATATCCATACTGTTTTTGTCCTTTATTGTTCCCATCTTTGCATGAAATGTTCCCTTGGTATCATTAATTTTCTTGAAGCGATCTCTAGTCTTTGCCATTCTTTTTTTTTTTTTCTTTCTTTTTTAAAAAAAAAATTATCTATCTTTTTTAAATTGTCTTTTTTAATTTTATTTTATTATTATTATTATTTTTACTTTACAATATTGTATTGGTTTTGCCATACATCAACATGCATCTGCCATGGGTGTACACATGTTCCCCATCCTGAACCCCACTCCCACCTCCCTCCCCATACCATCCCTCTGGGTCATCCCAGAGCACCAGCCCCAAGCTTCCTGTATAATAATGGAAGAATAATTGCTTTACAGAATTTTGTTGATTTCTGTCAAACCTCAACATGAATCAGCCATATATATACATATATCCCCCCTGTTTTGAACCTCCCTCCCATCTCCTTCCCTCTAGATTAATACAGAGCCCCTGTTTGAGTTTCCTGAGTCATACAGCAAATTCCCATTGGCCATCTCTTTTACAATATGGTAACGTAAGTTTCCATGTTACTCTTTCTATACATTTCACCCTCTCCTCCCCTCTATTTCTTTGCATTGATCACAGAGGAAGACTTTCTTATCTCTCCTTGCCATTCTGTGGAACTCTGCATTCAAATGGGTATATCTTTCCTTTTTCCCTTTGCCTTTAGCTTCTCTTCTTTACTCAGCTATTTGTAAGGCCTCCTCAGACAATTATTTTGCCTTTTTGCATCTCTTTTTCTTAGGGATGGTCTTGATCCCTGCCTCCTGTACAATGTCATAAACCTCGGTCCATTATTCTTCAGGCACACTGTCTATCAGATCTAATCCCTTCAATATATTTGTCATTTTCACCGTATAATTATAAGGAATTTGATTCAGGTCATACCTGAATGGTTTAGTGGTTTTCTCTATTTTCTTCAATGTAAGTCTGAATTTTGCAGTAAGGAGGTCATGATCTGAGCCACAGTCAGCTCCCAGTCTTGTTTTTGCTGACTGTATAGACCTTCTCCATCTTTGACTGCAAGGAATATAATCAATCTGATTTCAGTATTGACCATCTGGTGATTTCCATGTGTAGTTGTGTTGTTCCACACACACACACACACACACACACACACACACAGAACACACAAGTTCTCTTGTGTTGTTGGAAGAGGATATTTGCTATGACCTGTGCGTTCCCTTGGCAAAACTCTGTTAGCCTTTGCCCTGATTCATTTTGTACTCCAGGGTCAAATTTGCCTGTTACTCCACATATCTCTTGACTTCTACTTTTGCGTTTCAGTCCCCTGTGATGAAAAGGACATCTTTTTTTTGGTTGTTAGTTCTATAAGGTCTTGTAGGTATTCATAGAACCATTCAACTTCAGCTTCTTCAGTGTCGGGAGCTGCGTTAGGTATTACTGACAAAATGGAGGCATGGCCCCAACCCCCTCTCCTCATCCCGCAGTCACGGTCCCAGGATGAAGGAGTTAGGTCTTGTGATTCTGACTTGTTCTTTCCTTTCTTCGGTTGAGTTGGCTGGAAAGAATGTTAAGGTGCTTATTGTTCTTGAGAGAAGCATGAGAAAGCACAAAGCCTTCTGCAGTTGTGCCCAGAAACTGATCTATAAGGTAACCATTTCATTTGTACAAGGATCTTTACAAAGAATGTTCCAGGATGAGTACATAGGCCTCAGATTTAGGCCATGGGAAGGATTGTTATCTGAGACCTCTTTGTGAAGGGAATGTTTATGGCAAAAGAAGTTTGATGAGCTTAGGGTTTAGGAATAATTAAGAATAGTTAGGAAATGGCAACCCATTCCAACGTTCTTGCCTGGAGAATCTCAGGGACAGGGGAGCCTGGTGGGCTGCTGTCTATGGGGTTGCACAGAGTCAGACACGACTGAAGCAACTTAGCAGTAGCAGCAGCAAGAATAGCTAGAAGCCTTTTAGGAGATAGTGATCTTAAGATGTTAGGGGCAAACAGGATTTAGAAAGATAAGAAATAAACTGAGGAATGTAGCATGAGTTACAATGTAATCACAAGTTAAGTATAGGACACATAAGAGGAAGTAGATAATAGATAGTAAAGCCAATTCTTAGAGGATCCCTGAAGCAGGAACTCTGCAGGGCAACAATGATTTCTAAAGACAATAAATCTGGGTGGGGGAAACTAAAAATATCAAACCTCTGACCTACTGCTTTTGTCAAAGTATAAAAGAAAACCTGAAGCTTGAAATAAACATGTAGCCCTGCACCTTGAGTCAGAGGCTACATAATTGTCTGCCGACACAGCTCACCCCTTCAGGCTGATTCCCTGGCTGCTGGAGCTGGACTCTGGCACTTCAGCATTACTGGTTGGGGAATAGAGTTGGATTATTGTGATATTGAATGGTTTGCCTAGGACACGAACAGAGATCATTCTGTCATGTTTGAGACTGCACCCAAGGACTGCTTTTTAGACTTTTGTTGACTATGTGGGCTCCTCCATTTCTTCTAAAGGATTCTTGCTCAAGGCAGTATATATAATGGTCATCTGAATTAAATTCTCCTATTCCAGTTAATTTTAGTTCACTGATTCCTAAAATGTTGATGTTCACTCATGCCATCTCCTGTTTGACCACTTCTAATTTACCTTGATTCATGGACCTAACATTCCAGGTTCCTATGCAATACTGCTCTTTACAGCATTGGACTTTACTTCCATCACCAGTCACATCCACAACTGGGCGTTGTTTTGCTTTGGCTCCATCTCTTCATTTATTCTGGATTCATTTCTCCACTCTTCTCCAATAACATATTGGGCACCTACTGACCAGGGGAGTTCATCTTTCAGTGTCATGTCTTTTTGCCTTTTCATACTGTTCATGCAGTTCTTAAGACAAGAATACTGAAGTGGTTTGCCATTCCCATCTCCAGTGGACCAGATTTTGTCAGATCTCTCCAGCATGACCCATCCGTCTTGGGTGGCCCTACATGGCATGGCTCATAATTTCATTGAGTTAGACAAGGCTGTGGTCCATGTGATCAGTTTGATTAGTTTTCTGTGATTGTGGTTTTCATTCTGCCTGCCCTCTGATGGATAAGGATAAAAGGCTTATGGGGGCTTCCTGATGGGAGAGACTGACTGGGGCAAACTGGGTCTTCTTCTGATGGGCAGGGCCATGCTCAGTAAATCTTTAATCCAATTTTCTGTTGATGGGCGGGGATGTGCTCCCTCCCTGTTTGACTCGAGACCAAACTATGGTGGAGGTAATGAAGATAATGGCAATCTCATTCAAAAGGTCCCATGCATGTGCTGCCACACTCAGTGCCTCTGACCCTGGAGCAGGCTGCCGCCAACCCATGCCTCTGCCGGAGACTACTGGACACTCATAGGCAAGTCTGGGTCAGTCTCTTGTGGGGTCACTGCTCCTTTCTCCTGGGTCCTAATGCACACAAGGTTTTGTTTGTGCCTTACAGAAGTCTGTTTCCCCCACTTGTGTAAGTTCTGTAATCAAATCCCATTGGCCTCCAAAGTCAAATTCCCTGGGAGTTCTCAGTCCCTTTGCCAGATCCCCAGGTTGGGAAATCTGTTGTAGGTTCTAGAACTTTCTTAACAGTGCGAGAATTTCTTTGGTATAATTGTTCTGCTCAATGGCTATATGGTAGGGTTCATGGTGATCTCCTCCAAGAGGGCTTATGCCACAATCTTTGACTCAGGTATGCTTCATCCAGAGCCCATGGCCTTTTGATAGACCACTGCTGACCTGTACCTCTATAGGAGACTCAAACACAGGTCTGGCTCAGTCTCTGTGGGGTCTCTGAGTCCTGATGCGCAAGACACAAAATGGCGGAGTTGAAGAACACATGCTCATCTTCTCCTGAAAGAAGTCCAAAATTACAACTCACTGCTGAACAACCATCAACAGGAGAGTGTTGGATCTCACAAAAAAAAAAAAAAAAGATACCCCATGTCCAAGGGCAAAAGAGAAGCTCCAGCAAGATGGTAGGAGGGGCAAAATTGGATGTAGAATTAAATCCCATACACACCAGAGGAAGCTCAGAGGGCTCAAACAAAATCTTGTGTGCACCAGTACCCAGAGACGTCAACTTTAGTAGACGTAGTCAAAAATTTTTCCAAAGTGATTATACCAGTTTACAGTTTCATCAGTAGTGTTTGAAGGTTCCAGTTGCTCAAAAACTTCATCAACAATTGGCATTATCTTTTTCACTATAACCATTCTGACAGGTGTTTAGTGATATCTTATTCAAGTTGCATTTCTCTGATGTCTAATGAAATTGATCACCATTTTATATTTCAATTGGCCATTTTGATGTTATCTTTAATAAAGTGCTTATTTAAGCTTTTAATCCATTTTTTTCTATTCTGTTGTCCATTTTTGTTATTTATTTGTAGGTGTTCTTCATAAGACTGTATACAAGCACTTTGCCAGTAATATGTGTTTTTAATATTTTCTCCCACACGGTGGCTCACCTTTTTATCCCTTCAGTGGTGTCCAGAAACCAACCCTACTGGACCTTTACCTGAGATTTCTAGCCTCCAGAATTGTTAGAAAATATATTTCTGTTGTTTAAGCCATTCAGACTATAGTATTTGGTTGTGGAAACCTAAGCAGACTAATACGTTATCCTTCTTATATATTGCTTGTTTCCATTTGCTAATACTTTCTTTAGGATTTTTACGTCTATGTACATGATGGTTATTGGTTTGTAATTTTCTTTTAAGACTTCGGTATCAGTGTTTTATTAGCTTCATAGAACAAGTTGTGAATTGTTTCCTTTATTTTATGGAAGAATTTGTTTAAGATTGGCATTGTTGCTTCCTTAGATGTCTAACAGCTTTCACCAATGAAACCACCTAGGCCTGGAGATTTCTTTGTAATAAAGTTTTTAATTATAAATCCAAATTATTTAATATGCTCTCAAATTTTCTCAAAGTGGCTGCTTTACTGAGTTGTGCACAGACAGTTCTACAATAACACGTGTTTTACAAAGGTGACTTTGTTCCAATATGATGGATATGTTAGAAAATAATTTGAAAATTACATAAATTTCATGTGCATTCATATACTATTCCTTTTATAAGAAACATGATGTGAATGCAGAAAATGGCCACCAACTCAAAGTTTGAGGTAACCAAGCATTTTGAAAGAAATGAGAGAATATGTAATAATTCCTGAACAGTAGGTATAAAGAAATCTTCATTGAAACAGAAACTGTCCTGAGACAGTACTGTGAAAATAAACACTTACAGCTAGAAAAACTTCAGGAAATACAAAAAGTCATGAGAATTAAAGTAATAGAAGAAATGAAAAGATTGATGATTCTGTGGATTAACTACACAGGAATAACCTCTCTCACAAGCACTGAGAAGTCAGTGCCTGCGTGTGAGCTAAGCTGCTTCAGTTTTGTCTGACTCTTTGTGACCCTATGGACTGTACCTGCCAGGCTCCTCTGTCCACGGATTCTCCAGGCATTCTATGAGAATCCATGAGAATTTCCAGGATTCTCCTCCAGTGGATATTCCTGACCCAGGGATCGAACCTGGGTTTCTTATGCCCCCTGCATTGGCAGGTGGGTTCTTTACCACTAGCACCACCTGGGAAGCGCTAAGAAGTCACTCAGTTCAGTTCAGTTCAGTCGCTCAGTTGTGTCCGACTCTTTGTGACCCCATGAATCGCAGCACTCCAGGCCTCCCTGTCCATCACCACCTCCCAGAGTTCACTCAGACTCATGTCCATCGAGTCAATGATCCCATCCAGCCATCTCATCCTCTGTCGTCCCCTTCTCCTCTGCCCCCAATCCCTCCCAGCATCAGAGACGTTTCCAATGAGTCAACTCTTTGCATGAGATGGCCAAAATACTGGAGTTTCAGCTTCAACATCAGTCCTTCCAATGAACACCCAGGACTTATCTCCATTAGGATGGACTGGTTGGATCTCCTTGCAGTCCAAGGGACTCGCAAGAGTCTTCTCCAACACCACAGTTCAAAAGCATCAATTCTTCGGTGCTCAGAAGTCACTATCTATGCACAAAATTTTCTTAAATGAGAATTATTAAATCCTGTGAAAGTGGCTTGGCTCCTTTAATGATGGTTTGACAGGAGGAGGAAGAAGATGGCGGAGGAGTAAGATGGAGAGATCACCAGCCTCCCCACAAATATATCAAAAACTCATCAAGATACAGACAACTCCTACAAAGCAACCTCTAGGTGACAGCAGAAGACCCCAGGCTTCCAGAGGGGCAGGCTAAGCTCCTTGGAATGAGGCAGGAGAGAGGATGGAGAAATAAAAAGCGAAAAGACTGAGTACTTCTGGATGGGAGCTTGCATCCTGAGAGAGGGAGGGAGTCATGAAGCAGGAAGAGTTCCCATGCACTGGGAAGCTTCCTTACAGGTGGGCCCAAGGGGGAGCTGTGGAATCTCAGAAAGCCAAGCAAAGCTGGGACTTAGGCAAATATCAGAGAAAGTTGTACTTCTCAGCCCACAGACAGCTCACGGATTGTGGCCCCAACCAGATGGCAGGCTTGGGGAACCAGAGGAGCCCACAGAAGCCCTGTGTCACAGAAGGCAGGCTGGGGGAGCCAAAAGAAGAATACCCAAGCCCCTTGACAAGGAGGGCCCAGGGGGCTGAGGGACAAAGAGCCCAGGGGCCTGAGCGAAGCCCATACAAATGTCCACAACACAGAGGGCAGGGCCAGGGAGCCAAGAAAAGATCCACACAAGCCCCTACCTAGCAAGCTTCGGCCTTCAGTGCAGAGCAGGACCTGGGAACAGAAGCACCAGCAAAGATTCTATGGGCAAGTAGGGGACTGGTGGCAGTGAAGATATGCTGAGAAGGCCACTTTGACGTGGCTGCAGAAATAGATGTGACTAACACTGCCAAAGCCAGAAGGACTGCTCAAAGACATACTTAAAATACAGCAGGACTGTATGGCCCTTGCCCTCCCCCCACCGTATCTTCTGCCTGCCTTTTGCCTGTGGAAAACTTATCAAAGAATAAGCTTAATCAGAAAAGTGAGAGATGCTGAAACCAAGAAAAACAGTCTAAGGAGATTAAATAATAATATCATAGTCATTAAGCATAGTCAAGGACCTTTAGTTCTTTCTCCAGAGCTATAGTTAATATTCTGAGCCATATCCTGTGAGCTGTCTTATATATACTAAAACCCTAGGTGGAAAAGTTAACTACATGATGATCAGACTGTACCCAGGACTTGAGTTGCCACAGTTATGAGAATTGACCTCAAATAAATGGGGACAAGTGCAGCCCGGAACTGAACATTAACTGTACCTAAAATAACCAAGAAGATGCTAGTAATACCACTGATGACCAATTGAAGATGACTGTTAGAGATGACTATACTGTTTCTGCATGTAATCCGCCCCTCACTTTGTCTATAAAAACTCTCACCCCTTGCTTGTTGCAGAGGGTGGAGGGTGTTGGACTTTGGACAGATATCCGCCACCCTCCCCGCCAGTTGCTGGCATATGAAATAAAGCAAAATTTCCTTTCCACCAAGTTGGCCTGTTTACTGGTTTTTGAGCAACAAGCAGCTGGACCCCTGGCCCCCATACCTCTCGGTAACAGATTTTGGTGCCCAACGTGGTGCAGCTACTGCTAGCTATGGCTGGCTACTGCTAACTCCTTTGCTTTCATGGCAGTTGGCTCTCCTGGGTCTTCTAGGGGAGAGTTGTGGCCATGACAGTGTATTAGCTTGCTCATGGTTAGCTAGCCCTGAGTAGGGGATTTGGGAGACTTTCCTAGCAGCTGCCAAAACTATGTGTTTTTAGGATCCTCCCTATTTCTCCCTTGCTCAGCACTAACTGCCAACTTATGCTTTTCTTGGTGGAATGGAAACTTGCATTTGGGATGAGTTGATGAGCTCCAAGACTGGCTAAGTCCACTGGTGTGCACACGGGCAACCTTCCCATTTGTGAGTGATAGTGCTATTTGGGCATTCTTGCCAATTAGTTCTGACTACTGTTGAAGATTGTGAGCTCTAGTGCTATTTGGGCATTCTTGCCTGTTGGTTCTGATGTGTGTCTGATGTTGAGAACTATTTGAGACATGAGGTGGTATTTGGGCATTTTGCCAGTTGGTTCTGACTTGTGTTTGAAGTTGAGGATCATTTATGAGCACTGACTGCTATTTGGTTATTTTTTGCCAATTAGTCCTGATGTCTGGCTATTCTTGAGGACTATGTGTGAGCACCGAGTGTCATTTGGGTATTTTGCCAATTGGTTCTAACATTTGACTAACACTGAGGACCGTTTGTGTTGGAGAAGTGTTTGGGATTCTGTACTGGTCACCCTTGGAGAAGGTTTATAACAGAGCCTATGTTTGGTGTATAGGTGTGTATTCTATTTGTATGACTGGTAATCTTGTTGCCTTACGTAAAATGGGAAATCCGGGTTCAATTCATTAAGAAAACTTTAGCTGTGGATTTATGACTAAAAATGAATTTTTTTTGGATAATATATGTCTACAGAATTCTTTAGACTCCAGAGAAAATTGGCTAAGATAAAACTGTTGAAATTCATCAAACTCTTGAAACTCAAAAGACCAATTCTTTTTGCATATGCAGTTAGGGAAAGCTAACTTGATAAAACAATTTTTTCAGGCCCTGAGAAAACAAAAATATACCTAGGAAAAAACTTGAAGTTAATGCTTATCATGTTGTTGAAATACAACCACAGTCCACATAGCCTGAAGTTCCAGCCTTTGGTTAATTGTAAAATGTCAAGCTAAGGAAAAAAAAAAAAAAAAACAGGAGGGAAGACTTTTAAAATTGAGTGTGTGATTTGGCTATTCTGATTATTATCCATAAACTGGTAAGTGTAATTGCAATGCCTAATTAATGAAAGGTAAAAAATGAAACAATGGGATCTCTGTCTGGATGTTGTTTGTTTCAATATGTGTTTTTGTCTTTGGAGAATATCACTGAGGTTAATTTGTAAAGGAACTCTATTTAATTGACCTTAGAAAATATAGGTACTTACAAATCAAACAAATCTAAATTTATCTACTTTGGTCCCTTTGTAAGACCAAGAGGGAAACTAAAGATGTTTGGGGTTTATTAAACATACATGTTGTACCACTGAAGAAAAATTACACTATGAAAAAACATTTTTTTGAGGTTATGAAATATGTTCATAAGTCTGCCAATCAGGAAATGCTGGTGTAACATTTCAAGTGATTGTTTCTTGGTTTTGTTAAAGCTTTCAAGGGTTAAAAATTGTGATATGTAAAAATGATAAGCAAAACATTTTGGTATGTAAAGCAAGTAGGATATATGTTGTCGACAAAGAGGAGGTATAAAGAATGGAGATACTTTTGTTGAGGAAAAATGATGATAATAGTTTTGTCCTACAGTTGCTTGTTTCTTGATGAAGAAATACAGGACAAATTTGTTTGGGTCTAGAAAGTGACAAAAGGCTTGTGAAAAAGGGATTTTTAAAAAGAATTGTGTACATTGTCATGATTAACATTGGACTAAATTTAATTAGATATATGAGTTTTATTAACAGTAAGCTGATGCAAGACTGAGGTTGGATTTTCTCTCTGTTAAGAAAGCAAACTTCTCCTGGAAAATTGATCTGATTTTGGTAACAAAGACTTCTAATGGAAAGTAATTGTTTTGTTTCTAATCATTCTTCCAACCCCAACGTTCAGGATGGAAAATTTTTCCAATAAAGGAATCACAAAGTATAGCTGCTCATGATGTGTAGCATTGCTGGCTTGAAGTGTACTATAAAGCACATGTACAATGTTTGTGTGACAATTGGGTATAAATGAGAAAATGTATGGCCTATAAAGCATTTCCCTACTAACCTCTGAACCTGTTCATGATATCTGATTAGTTTTCTCCCAATGTGGACAACTAGGCAAATATATCAATAAAGAGGAGGCCTGGCACCGAAGGACATGGATGGATCCAGAGCAGGCAAATGAACCACTCTGGCAACGTTGAAAAAATATATTGATTATCAATGCTCTCTACAGAAAGAGTTACAACTTAAAAGGGGAAAATGATTAAAAAAAAATTCACATATTGAGGTGTGAAGAAGTCATTCTGCCCTATACATGATTTAATTTAAACTTTAGGTTAACCAAAACAGCCTATTTGTGGCCTATTAAACATGCGTTGTACATCTGCTTTAATCATTAAGACAAAAAACAGTACAAAAGTATATCTTTATTATTATCCTCATTGTAATATGTCTAGAAATTTTCAAATGTTTGTCCAGGTACTATGAAAGTTTGTTGCCTTTCTTGTTCTGTACCTGTCCCTCCTCGAGATTGAGGAGTATTAAAGAAAAGGGGGGGATTGAAAGAGAGTAGGACTGTATGGCCCTTGCCCACCACCCCCAATGTCTTCTGCTTGCCTTTTGCCTGTGGAAAACTTTAATCAAAGAAGAAGCTTAATCAGAAAAGTGAGATATGCCGAAACAAAGGAAAATAGTCTAAGGAGACTAAATAATAATAAAGTAGTCATTAAGCATAGTCAAGGACCTTTAGTTCTTTCTCAAGGACTATAGATTCTGAACCATATCCTGTCTTATATATACTAAAACCCCAGGTGGAAAAGTTAACTACATGATGACCAGACTACCTGGACTTGAGCTGCCACAGGTATGAGAATTGACTGCAAAGAAATGGGAACAGGTGCACCCTGGAACTGAACATTAACCGTACCTAAAATAACCAAGATGATGCCAGTAATATCACTGATGACCAATTGAAGATGACTGTTAGAGATGACTATACTGTTTCTGCATGTGACCCTCCCCCTCACTTTGTCTATAACAGCTCGCACCCTCTGCTTGTCAGGAGGAAGGGTCAGCCTTTGGACACATATCTGCCACCCTCTCCCCCAATTGCTGGCATCTGAAATAAAGCAAGCTTTCCTTTCCACCAATCTGGCCTGTTTATTGGCTTTTGAGTGGCAAGCAGTTGTATCCCCCATGCATACCTTTCGGTAACATATGAACCCATGGACACCTTAAAACCTACTACTGGACACTGCACTGCCCTTCAGAGAGACGAGATCCAGCTCCATCAACCAGAACACAGGCACAAACTCCCCCAACCAGGAAAACATCACAGGACACTAATCCAACCCCATCCATGGGGGCAGACTCCACAACACAGAACTATGATCTTGAGACCTTTTTCTTTTTCTTCTTATAAATCACAGTTTATGCCCCCTACGTATTTCTACCTTCACATTAGCCTTGTGTGTTGCTGTGGAGTTTTCCTCTTATTGTTCTTGTTAAAAACATTCTTTTTAAGATCTTTTTCACCTTTTTTGTGATTTTTAATATGAAACTGCCTTTCATATAGTTCTTTACCAACTGTAGCTATTCCTGAATATATATAAATCCTTTTCACATACATCTATTTACCTTTGCTTTTCTATTTTTTTCTCTCTTTTTTAACCCTCTTTCCAACCCCCTCATTTTCTCTTTTCTCTCCTTATTCTCTTTTTTCTTTTTCTTTCTTCCCTTTTTTCCTTCACTCTTTCTTTCTTCACCATGTAAGTTAAATTGTTGTGCTCTCTTTGCTATATTCCCCAGTTGGCAATCTGCTCAGGCTCAGTTTTCAAGATTGAGCATTAGTTTAGCTCTGCTTTTAATTGGTCAATATCACCTTTTGTTTCCCTTGTTCATCAAGTCAATTTCCTGTACTCTTTAGAATACTTTGGTTATAACTGTGTGTATGGAAGTGTGTGTGTATGTCCCAGTACTTATGTAACTACCTGCTTGATCTGCTTGATCTCCTCCTACTAGAACACAGGCAAAAGTCACACCTAACAAAAAGTCAACACAAACCACTCAACAAACATTTTTCTCCGAGGGCAAAAACCAAAAGGAAGGAGGAATACAATCCTAAAGCCCAGGAAAAGGAGACCTCAAGCAGAGCAAAATTAAAAAAAAAAAAAAAAAAAAGACAGATAAATACATCATAAATGAAAGAACAAGAGAAACTCACAAGACCAGATAAATGAAGAGGAAATAAGCAATCTACCTGAAAGAGAATTCAGAATAATGATAGTAAAGATGCTCTGAACACTTGAAAATAGAATGGAGAAACTGCAAGAAACTTTTAACACAGTTAATACAATCACCAAGGACATAGAAGAAATAAAGAATAAGTAGACATTTCACAATTACTGAGATGATGGTTTGATGGTTTAAGACACTGTTGTAATTTCCAAAGCTTTCAGCCTTAGATAAAGCTATGATTACAGATCTAAAACTTGAAAAAGAATTTCTAGCAGTGAAACACATGTTAATGGAAGAAAAAGGATTACATTGGTTTACATTTTCAATTTTAATGAAACAGTTATCTGCATCTCTTGAATGGCTATTTAAAGAAAGAATAATGACCTCGGATTCAAGGCTGTGAAATATTGCAAATTTTGTTTAAAATGACTTCCCAGTGACTCCTGAGCTGCAACTCTTGCTACATCCGCTTTCATAAGCAAACTTCAGATGACTTCCCTATGTATTGTTTGTAGTATGTATATATTTCTTTTTTTTTTAATTTTATTTTATTTTTAAATTTTACATAATTGTATTAGTTTTGCCAAATATCAAAATGAATCCGCCACAGGTATACATGTGTTCCCCATCCTGAACCCTCCTCCCTCCTCCCTCCCCATTCCATCCCTCTGGGTCGTCCCAGTGCACCAGCCCCAAGCATCCAGTATCGTGCATCGAACCTGGACTGGCAACTCATTTCATACATGATATTTTACATGTTTCAATGCCATTCTCCCCAATCTTCCCACCCTCTCCCTCTCTCACAGAGTCCATAAGACTGT
Source organism: Bubalus kerabau (assembly GCF_029407905.1). Classification (NCBI taxonomy): domain Eukaryota; kingdom Metazoa; phylum Chordata; class Mammalia; order Artiodactyla; family Bovidae; genus Bubalus; species Bubalus kerabau. The sequence goes on from NC_073647.1 coordinate 81,335,446, forward strand.
TCTATACATCAGTGTCTCTTTTGCTGTCTCGTACACAGGGTTATTGTTACCATCTTTCTAAATTCCATATATATGCGTTAGTATACTGTATTGGTGTTTTTCTTTCTGACTTACTTCACTCTGTATAATAGGCTCCAGTTTCATCCACCTCATTAGAACTGATTCAAATGTATTCTTTTTAATGGCTGAGTAATACTCCATTGTGTATATGTACCACTTCTTTCTTATCCATTCATCTGCTGATGGACATCTAGGTTGCTTCCATGTCCTGGCTATTATAAACAGTGCTGCAATGAACATTGGGGTACACATGTCTCTTTCAATTCTGGTTTCCTCAGTGTGTATGCCCAGCAGTGGGATTGCTGGATCATAAGGCAGTTCTATTTCCAGTTTTTTAAGGAATCTCCACACTGTTCTCCATAGTGGCTGTACTAGTTTGCATTCCCACCAACAGTGCAAGAGGGTTCCCTTTTCTCCACACCCTCTCCAGCATTTATTGCTTGTAGACTTTTGGATCGCAGCCATTCTGACTGGTGTGATATGGTACCTCATAGTGGTTTTGATTTGCATTTCTCTGATAATGAGTGATGTTGAGCATCTTTTCATGTGTTTGTTAGCCATCTGTATGTCTTCTTTGGAGAAATGTCTATTTAGTTCTTTGGCCCGTTTTTTGATTGGGTCATTTATTTTTCTGGAGTTGAGCTGTAGTTTAACATGCATAAAAGTGTACTACCAATTTTATTAAGTTCCTATATTTTTGTAATGTGTCACTGATGAAGTGTTTGGGTGCTACACCTCTAATCTCATTTTCCCCATAAGATCTGCAGTTTTTATTATATGATTTTATGGTGAATTGCTTTTTAGGGATGCATATGTAGAGTTATAGTATTATTGACTTTTTTCATCTTAGTTTTCAGATATATTGGCACAAAATTACTCGTAATCTATTAGTATAAATGAATGAATCATAAGATATGCAAGAGATACATAGTTTTTTTTTTTTAGTCTACCTTTTATTTTCCTATTTTTTTTTTTTTAATTTTATTTTATTTTTAAACTTTACATAACTGTATTAGATTTGCCAAATATCAAAATGAATCTGCCACAGGTATACATGTGTTCCCCATCCTGAACCCTCCTCCCTCCTCCCTCCCCATTCCATCCCTCTGGGTCGTCCCAGTGCTTTGAAAAAAAAAAAAAAAGGATACAAAGAAAACAACACTAGTGTAATGATCAATGGTACTTAGCCTCAGTGTCAGGAAGACAATAGAAAGAGAAAGAGATACTCTGGCAAACCTTAGCGCATTCCCTTCTACTCAATTCCAAGTTTTAAAGACAAAATATTGACAAAATATTCTGATTTTTAAATATTTAGACCACACACATAGTCTGCAACCCAAAACCTGGAGGTTATGAGTGGTATAAAGTGGCAGGAATTACCAAGTTCTAGTCCTGTATTTTGTATTGTTATTACTTACCTGGGTTCTTGAACTCTTTAATCAATAGAAATTTATATTAAGACAAGAAAATTCAAGCAAAATTTCATAGGGCTCATGCCAGGTGAAGTCATCTCCTAGATATAGTGATGGTGTGATTTTTCCACTTAATCAGAGATCCTGGGTACTTGCACAGTGCTCTTCATAGAAACTCACTAGTTTCAGCACCTTCCAGACTATAGTTTATGGAATTCAAGGATGTGGCCAGACATCTGAACTTCAGGATACAAAGCCTCTGCAATATGCCTTTTTCCCCACTGTTCCTACCGACTTTAGAATTTTGTTTATTGTTGTTTTTGTTCAGTCACTAAGTCATGTGTGAGTCTTTGTGACTTTACTGACTGCAGCATGCCAGATTTTCCTGTCCTTCACCGTTTCCTAGTGTTTGCTCAAACTCATGTCCATTGAGTCAGTGATGCCATCCAACCATTTCATCCTCTGTCATCCTCTTCTCCTCCTGCCCTCAATCTTTCCCAGTATCAGGGTCTTTTCCCATGAGTTGGCTCTTTGCATCAGGTGGCCAAAGTATTGGAGGTTAAACTCCAGCATCAGCACCAGTCCTTACAATGAATATTCAGGGTTGATTTCCTTTAGGATTGACTTATTTGCATTGCTTTTCTTTTTATTCACCAAAGTCTTAATTCTAACATGTCCCCCCCAAAATAGGGTCTGACAATCATGAGAAAGAGCCTGACTCAGTTCTTCACAACACACTTTTAATTTTTTACATCCTTTCTGAAGTCTTTTGAAATAGAATTTTCCTTCATTGGAAGGGAGGAATAAGTACTCCATGTGTGTGTGTGTGTTAAGTTGCTTCAGTTGTGCCTGACTCTTTAGGACCCTATGGACTGTATCCCACCATGCTCCTCTCACCATGGGGTTCTCCAGGCAAAAATACTGGAATGGGCTGCCATGTTCTCCTCCAGGGGATCCTTCTGATGTCTCTTAAATCTCCTGCATTGGCAAGCAAGTTCTTTACCACTACTACCAGTGCCACCTGGGAAACTCCAAATACCCCATACTTTTTACAATTAGTAACCTTCTATCCAGAGTAAAAGAAGAACTTGTTGTTAAAGCAGAAAACCAAATCCCATAACTATTACACCCTGTAACAGTTGAGCTTCCTGAGATTTTTTTTTTAAGTTGATCAACCTTGAGTAATTTCTGTTTATCATAATCAAATGTGCTCAGAGACAGTTATATAGTGGAGTGAAGGAAGATGTGAGTTGATGAGTTCAGTTTTGGATGTGCCCGGTATGAGATATTTGGGGGGCATTCATTTGCATATTGGAGTTTTGATGAGAGGTCTGAACTGTCTACAAATATTTTGGAATCTTGCATATAGGTGATTAATGAATGAAACTGCTCAGGGTAAGCATGGAGTAATCTTTCTTCCAGTAATCTCAAGGCTAGTTGGAAGTTTCAGAGTAAAAATACAAGAAAATAATTTTGGTTACATAATCACAAAGTTGAGATCTTAGATTAATATTTTTACAGAAATCTCATTATATTCTTAGTAAAAATTGTATACTCAAAGCTTATGTGTGCACATCAAAGACATTTTCATTTTCTCTTTCTTAGTATATTTTTAAGTATTTGCATTTTGTCTTTAGATTTATTAAATTTGCATTTTATTGTTACTAATTAGGTTGCCTCAGATCTTTAACAAAAATTAATCATTGGTGGAAGAATGTGTCAAAAATACATAATAGTTATTAAGATAGTCTAAGTACTACAATAAATAACCTAAAAACTACAAGCCATAAAAATGTAAATATGGATAATGAACACAGATTTTATGTTTTTCTCTATTTCTGTATCAGTTGAATTTTTTTCTTATAAGAATGGATTCATGTATCACATATTTAATAAAATGCACATAAATAATAATTGGTGAAGAGTTAGAAAAAATAGTATAAACAACTCTTTTCTTATGGACAGAGGTGAAATAGGTAAGCTATCCAGAAGGGAAAAGAGTACCAGTTTTTTTAGTATACTTTTTGAACAAGTGTAGACTATTTATCATCATGCATTTAGATATATGCATCTGGGAATGCAATAATTTTGCATAAGTAACTTTAAAAAAAGAAAAAATATTTCCAGGAACTGCAATGATAAATATATAAAAATTAGATTTTATTGAATCAGTGATATATTCACTCCAAATTCCTAGCATGTTGTCCATTATGAGAATTATGAAAATAATGAATTGATTTTATTGATAATTTTGTGCCATATCCAGAGTACATTCAATGTGAACTGAGTTTTTCTAAAACAAGTACAAAATAATTATTTGTGAAATAAAACTGATGATTTTTTTTTCTCTTAAAGTTGCTGTTCAGCCACTAAGTCATGTCTGACTCTTTGCAATCCCATGGACTGCTTAAATTTGAGAAGAGACCAAAACAAAGAAGCATCATTCAAAGATGTATTTATCATAGGAAACAGAGGAAAAGACTTGCTAATAACTGTGCAAAGCTAGCTACTAAGTATTTGTACAGAGAGCTCAAGCTGCTGGTAAATTTCCTCTAAAAACTATATTGTTAAACACTGGATAATATCAAATATATATATAAAGCAGTAGAGAAATGATTATAATGGATGTACACAGGGCAAATCTTCGATACTGTGAGTTTAGGTATCCTGTATTTCTTATATATATTTCCCAGATATAATACCAAAAGTGCAGGCATAAAAAGAAAAAATTAAGTTGGATTTATCAAAATTATAAAATTTCATTCTTCAAAGGACACCACTGAGAATGTGAAAAGAAAAAAAATATATATATATATATTCTAGAGAGACTGGGAGAGAAAATTTTTTCAAATTGTATATCTGAAAAAGGGACTTTGTATCTACAATATGTAAAAAAGTCTTACAATTCAATAGACAACCTACTCTTTTCAATGAGAAAATAACCTAAATTAACATTTCTACAAAGGAGGTATACAAATGTCTAACAAGCACAGGAAAAGATGTTCAACACCCTTAGTCATCAGGGAAATGCAAATCCAAATTGCAATGAGATATCACATCATACTCACTTTTTGATTAGCTATAATCAGAAAGGTTCACTATAACAATTGTTGGTGTGAATGTGGAGAAATTAGAACTCTCCTACACTGCTGATGGGAATGTAAAATGGCACAATCACTTTGGAAAATAGTTTGGCAGTTCCTCAAATTGTTACATCTAGAAATAACTAATAACCCAGCAATTCCACTATTATGTATCTAACCAAGAAAAATTAAAAATATGTGCACACAAAAACTTGTGCATCAATGTTCACAGCAGCCCTATTCATAGTAGTTAGAAAGTGGAAACAAGCCAAATGTCCACCAACTGATGAATGTATTAAAAAATATGGTATATACATTCAATAGAGTACTGCTTGGCAATAAAAGTGAATAAAGTGCTCATATATATATATATATATATATATTAAAACATGGATGAAATTTTAAAACTTTATGTTAGGTTAAAGAAGCCAGTCACACAAACTGAAATTTTAAAGTAGGTTATTTTTTTGAGGTTCTAATATTCAGTTATATGTTTTCTAAATGATGATTTAAATTATTTGTGTAATTGGCATTATATGTGTGTGTGAATTATGTATTTGTAATATATAGACATATGAATTTATAAAATTCATGTTTAGCTAGTATCCATCCATACTTGTCACACAGAAAGAATTGCATACCACTCATTTAAAAATGCATTGTGAATAAATGCTGTTTTAAAAGTATTGTGATGGAACTTCCCTGGTGATGCAGTGGATAAGAATCAGTCTGTAAATGCAGGGCATACAGGTTTGATCCCTGGTCCAGGAAGATTCCACATGCTATGGAGCAGCTAAGCCCCAGTGCCACAACTACTGAGCCCACGGGCTGCAACTACTGAAGCCCACATGCCTAGAGCCTGTTCTCTGCAACAAGAGAAGCCACGGCAATAAGAAACCCATGCACCACAATGAGGAGTATCCCCCACTTACCGCAACTAGGGAAAGCCTAGTCAAAGAAATGAAGACCTAACATACCCAAAATTAAATAAATGAATATATATATATATATATATATATATTTTTTTTTAAGCATAGGGATGAATTGTAGTTACATTTTCCCTAACTGCTTATCTCATGATTATTCACTTTTTCCTTTAAACAGACATTCTAATTCCAAAATATTTGGTACAATCATCTTTTCTCTCCCCATATGCTATATATAATTAATTCTTCAAAGGGAAATAACCATGTTCATAAAATGTTTATTGTCATTATTTTCGTATTAAAGCCATTCAATAAATATTTGTTGCCTAAGTACTTTGGCCACCTCATGTGAAGGGTTGATTCATTGGAAAATACTGTGATGCTGGGAAGGATTGGGGGCAAGAAAAAAAGGGGATGACTGAGGATGAGATGGCTGGATGGCATCACCGACTCGATGAACGTGAGTTTGAGTGAACTCCGGCAGTTGGTGATGGACAGGGAGGCCTGGAGTGCTGCAGTTCATGGGGTCGCAAAGAGTCGGACATGACTGAGCGACTGAACTGAACTGAAGTAAAATATATTCTTAAAAAAATGGAAACGGTTGCAAAAGTTTTCATACTGTATGATTCCGTTTACTGTTAAATGTCCAAAATAGGGAAATCTCTAGAGATAGAAAGTAGATTCATGTTTTCCTAGGGCTGGAAAGTTGAGGCGGGGGGGTGGGGGGAATGGAAAGTAACTGCTTATGGATACAGAATTTCTTTTGGAATTATGAAATACTCTAAAATTAGATTGTAGCAATGGTTGCACAACTCTGATTATACTGGGCTTCCCAGGTGGCACTAGTGGTAAAGAACCCACCTACAGAAGCAGGAGAGATGTTAGAGATGTGGGTTCAATCCCTGGGTCAGGAAGATCTTCTGGAGGAGATCTACTGGTAGTCTCCTGGTACCTGGTAGTACTGGTAACTCACTCCAGTATTCTTGCCTGGAGAATCTCGTGGACAGAGGAGCCTAGCAGACTATGGTTCATAGGGCCACAAAGAATTGGACATGACTGAAGTGACTTATCCAGAGAAGGCTATGGCACCCCACTCCAGTACTCTTGCCTGGAAACTCCCATGGATAGAGGAGCCTGGTGGGCTGCAGTCCATGGGGTCGCTAAGAGTCGGACACGACTGAGCGACTTCACTTTCAGTTTTCACTTTCATGCATTGGAGAAGGAAATGGCAAGCCACTCCAGTGTTCTTGCTTGGAGAATCCCAGGGACGGCGGAGCCTGGTGGGCTGCTGTCTATGCGGTCGCAGAGTCAGGCACGACTGAAGCAACTTAGCAGCAGCAGCAGAAGTGACTTATCATCCACATGTGAGCATACTAAAGCCATTTTATAAGGGTGAGTATTTATAAGTTTATCTTAATAAAACTGAGAAAAAAGAATATGTGCTAGCATATATTTTCTTTAGAGTAGGGTGAAACCACACATATGCAGAACACATTTCAAGAACTATTTCTTGAAATATGTGTAATATGTATAAGACAGAAATGTTCTATAACCTTGTTTGGTACATCATTGAAAATATATTTCACAGAAGAGATCTTTTTACTAGTTAATTATATTGTGAATTAATTATAAACATAAAACTGAAAAGAGTCATAGAACTAGGATATTGATGGCCATATGAATCTAAATGTTTTCATTTAGCCTCTAACAAAGCAGTAAAATCAACTAGGAGTGTAAATAAACCACACATGACCCATGTCTTCAGCATTACTAGGAGATCATACCACAGACCACATTAATTTGCATATGTTGATCATCTTTGCATCTAAAGTGTAAATCCCATTTCATTATGGTGTTTAATCCATTTAATTCACTGTCAAATTCATTTTGTTAGTACTTTATTGAACATTTTTGCATCTATGTTCATTAGGGATATTGACCTGCATTTTTCTTCTGATGTCTGTCTGATTTTGACACCAAGGTCATGTGTTTGAAAGTGCTTTCTTCTATTTTGGAAGAAGTTTAGAATTTATATTAATTATTCTTCAAGTGCTTGGTAGAATTCACCTGTGAAACTATCTGGTCCTAGGCTTTCTTTGTTGGGAGGTTTTCGATTACTGTGTTAATCTCCTAATTTTTATTGACATATTATGTATTTCCATTTTTTCATGTTTTGTCCTGGGGGATTGTATATTTTCTAGAAATTTATCCATTTCTTCTAGGTTTTCAAACTTATTGACATACAAAATTTATAATAGTTTCTTATGATCTTTATTGTTTATGAGGCAAATAAATAAGCCAGTGTCATGTGTCTTCTTCCATTTCTAATTTTATTTATTTGCATCTTCTTTTTTTTCCCTTAGGTAATCTAGGTATGAGTTTGTTGATTTTGTTTATCTTTTCAGAAAACCAGCTCTCAGTTTTATAGACTGTTTCTTATAGCTTTTCTAATCTTTATTTCTACTCTAATCTTTATTGTTTTCTTCCTTTTGCCAACTTTGGGATTAGTTTGCTCTTTTTCTAAATTCATGAGGTATAAAGGTTAGTTTTTATTTGATATTTTTTCTTTTTTAATGTGCTTATTGCCATGAGCTTCTCTATTAGCACTGATTTTACTATTTTTCATAAGTTTTGATATGTTGTGTTTTGTTTTCATTTTTATCAAGGTACTTTTATGATTCCTTTTTTATTTCTTTTTAACTAAATGGTTGTTCAAGAATGTATTGTGTATTGTCCATATATTGGTCAATTTTCCTGTTTTCTTTCTGTTATCAATTTCTGGTTTCATCTACTGTGGTCAGAAAGGGTACTTTGTATGATTTTAATATTCCTAAGTCAAATGGGCCTTAGAAAGCATCAATACAAACAAAGCTAGTGGAGGTGATGGAATTCCAGTGGAGCTATTTCAAATCCTGAAAGAGGATGCTGTGAAAGTGCTGCACCCAATATGCCAGCAAATTTGGAAAACTAGGCAGTGGCCACAGGGCTAAAAAAGATCAGTTTTCATTCCGATCCCAAAGAAAGGCAATGCCAAAGAATGCTCAACTTACTGCACAATTGCACTTATCTCACACGCTAGTAAAGTAATGCTCAAAATTCTCCAAGCCAGGCTTCAGCAATACATGAACTGTGAACTTCCAGATGTTGAAGCTGATTTTAGAAAAGGCAGAGGAACCAGAGATCCAATTGGCAACATCCGCTGGATCATGGAAAAAGCAAGAGAGTTCCAGAAAAACATCTATTTCTGCTTTATTGACTATGCCAAATCCTTTGACTGTGTGGATCACAATAAACTGTGGAAAATTCTGAAGGAGATGGGAATACCAGACCACCTGACCTGCCTCTTGAGAAACCTATATGCAGCTCAGGAAGCAACACTTAGAAATGGACATGGAACAACAGACTGGTTCCAAATAGGAAAAGGAGTACATCAAGGCTGTATATTGTCACGCTGCTTATTTAACTTCTATGCAGAGTACATCATGAGAAATGCTGGGCTGGAAGAAGCAGAAGCTGGAATCAAGATTGCCGGGAGAAAGATCAAGAACCTCAGATATGCAGATGACACCACCCTTATGGCAGAAAGTGAAGAGGAACTAAAAAGCCTCTTGATGAAAGTGAAAGAGGAGAGTGAAAAAGTTGGTTTAAAGCTCAGCATTCAGAAAACTAAGATCATGGCATCTGGTCACATCACTTCATGGCAGGTAGATGGGGAAACAGTAAAAACAGTGGCAGAGTTTATTTTTGGGGGCTCCAAAATCACTGCAGACGGTGACTGCAGCCATGAAATTAAAAGATGCTTGCTCCTTGGAAGGAAAGTTATGACCAACCTAGATAGCATATTCAAAAATAGAGACATTACTTTGCCAACAAAGGTCCGTCTAGTCAAGGCTATGGTTTTTCCTGTAATCATATTTGGATGTGAGAGTTGGACTGTGAAGAAAGTTGAGTGCCAAAGAATTGATGCTTTTGAACTGTGGTGTTGGAGTAGACTCTTGAGCATCCCTTGGACTGCAAGGAGATCCAACCAGTCCATCCTGGGGGAGATCAATCCTGGGTGTTCATTGGAAGGACTGATGCTAAAGGTGAAACTCCAATACTTGGCCACCTCATGCGAAGAGTTGACTCATTGGAAAAGACCCTGATGCTGGGAGGGATTGGGGGCAGTTGGAGAGGGGAACGACAGAGGATGAGATAGCTGGATGGCATCAGCAACTCGACGGACATGAGTTTATGTGCACTCCAGGAGTTGGTGATGGACAGGGAGGCCTGGCGTGCTGCAATTCATGGGATCCCAAAGAGTCGGACACAACTGAGTGACTGAACTGAACTGAACTGAAATTTGTTAAAACTTGTTTTGTGACTTAGTACGTGATTAATCCTGGAAAATATTCCATGTGATGTACTGTTGAGAAGAATGTGTTTTCTTCCACTGTTGAGTGAAAATTCTGTATATGTATGTTAGGTTTGATCTATAGTGTTATATAAGTCAGTTGTTTCTTTATTGGTTTTCTGTCTAGATGTTCTGTACATTATTAAAAGTGAGGGTAGTGAAGTGTCCCACTATTATTGTATTGCTGTTGGTTTCTCCTTTCAGACCTGTCAATATTTGCTTTATATATTTAGTTGATGTAATGTTGGATGCATATACATTTATAATTATTATACCTTCCTGGTGAATTGACCCCCTTACCCTTATATAATGGATATCTTTTTTTCTAGAGACAGTTTTTGACCTAAGATCTATTTGGTTTGATATAAGTCTAGCTAACCCTGCTCTCTTTTGATTATCATTTTTGTGAACTATGTTTTCTATCCCTTCACTTTCAGTCTACGAGTATCTAAAGTGAGCTTCCTGTAGACAGTGTAAAGTTGGATCTTATTTTATATCCATTAAGCCATTAAATATATCCTTTTTGACTGGAGAATTTAATCTATTTTCATTTAATAATTATTGAAAGGATTTACTATTGTTATTTTGTTAATGACTTTACAGTTTTTCTGCCCCTCCTTTTCTGTCATGCTAGTTTCTTTGTACTTCTTTCCTTTCTTTTTTTTCTGAATTGATAGGCTTTAATTCCTTTCACTTCTTCTTTTGTGTAACTTCCATAGGTAATTTTTGTGTGGTTATCATGGGGCTTACATAAAATATTGTTTATTTATAACTCTTTATTTTAAGCTAATCACAAATTAACCTCACCTGAATACAAAAACTCTATGTGTCCAAACCACCATCTTTGTTCTTAGTGGTTCTCTGTAGGCTAGAGTATGCTAAGTTCCATCAGTACTCTGAGACAGATGAAATACAAGCGAGTTCTTTGAGTTCTTTTAGTAGTAGCAAGAAAAGCTTGGGCACTAGATGTTTGGTTCAATTCCTTTTCTCCTCAGAAGAAGATAGGAGGTGGATTGTATCATCCATTCACTGTGCATTGAGCCAGAAAGAGGAGTTATGGCAGATATCTGCACATTTGCTCAGAATGTATGCTGTTTTAAACTGTTGCTTGACTCTGTCATATCAGGGGCCTAAGTAATGTTGGACCCTATCATATCTCAGAGACATGTGGATTGGAAGCCAGTCCTTTGGTTAGCAGCCAGAAAAATTAGGGCACTAGATGTTCAGTCTAAGTTCTAACATGCTGGAGGCAAACAGCTTTCCAAAGTGGCTGTACTATTTTGTATTGCCACCATTAGTGAGTGAGAATCCTTGCTGCTCTACATCCTCCCCAGCAGTTGGTTTTATCAATGTTTAAAACTTTGGCCATTCTAATAAGTGTGCAGTGATATGTCACTGTTGTTTTAATTTTCAGTTCCCTAATGACCAATGACTCAAACTACCACACAGTTGCACTCATCTCATATGCAGTAGTGTGATGCTTAAAATTCTCCAAGCCAGGCTTCAGCAATATGTGAACCGTGAACATCCAGATGTTCAAGCTAGTTTCAAAAAAGGCATAGGAACCAGAAATAAAATTTCCAACATCTGCTGGATCATAGAAAAAGCAAGAGAGTTCCAGAAAAACATCTATTTCTGCTTTATTGACTATGCCAAAGCCTTTGACTGTGTGGATCACAATAAACTGTAGAAAATTCTGAAAGAGATGGGAATACCAGACCACCTGACCTGCCTCTTGAGAAACCTGTATGCAGCTCAGGAAGCAACAGTTAGAACTGGACATGGAACAACAGACTGGTTCCACATAGGAAAAGGAGTACGTCAAGGCTGTATATTGTCACCCTGCTTATTTAACTTATATGCAGAGTACATCATGAGAAACGCTGGGCTGGAAGAAGCACAAGCTGGAATCAAGATTGCCAGGAGAAAGATCAATAACCTCAGATATGCAGATGACACCACCCTTATGGCAGAAAGTGAAGAAGAACTAAAGAGCCTCTTGATGAAAGTGAAAGAGGAGAGTGAAAAAGTTGGCTTAAAGCTCAACATTCAGAAAACGAAGATCATGGCATCTGGTCTCACCACTTCATGGGAAATAGATGGGGAAACAGTGGCTGGCTTTATTTTTCTGGGCTCCAAAATCACTGCAGATGGTTATTGTAGCCATGAAATTAAAAGACGCTTACTCCTTGGAAGGAAAGTTATGACCAAACTAGACAACATATTAAAAACAGAGACATTACTTTGCCAACAAAGGTCGGTCTAGTCAAGGCTATGGTTTTTCCAGTGGTCGTGTATGGATGTGAGAGTTGGTCTGTGAAGAAAGCTGAGCACCTTAGAATTGATGCTTTTGAACTGTGGTGTTGGAGAAGACTCTTGAGAGTCCCTTGGACTGCAAGGAGATCCAACCAGTCCATCCTGGGGGAGATCAATCCTGGGTGTTCATTGGAAGGACTGATGTTGAAGCTGAAACTCCAATACTTTGGCCACCTGATGAGAAGAGCTGACTCATTGGAAAAGACCCTGATGCTGGGACAGATTGAGGGCAGGAGGAGAAGGGGACAACAGAGGATGAGATGGTTGGATGGCATCACCAACTCAATGGACATGGGTTTAGGTGGACTCCAGGAGTTAATGATGGACAGGGTGGTCTGGCGTGCTGTGGTTCATGGGGTCACAAAGAGTTGGATATGACTGAGCGACTGAACTGAACTGAACTGAACTGAATGACACATGAAGTCTTCCCCCATGCCTCAGTGGTAAATAATCCGCCTGCCTATGCAGGAGGCATGGTTTTGATCCCTGATTTGTGGAAATCCCCTGGAGAAGGAAATGGTAATTCATTCCAGTATTCTTGCCTGTGTAATTCCATGGACAGAGGAGACTGGTGGGTCATGGGGTTGGAAAAGAGTTGGACATAACTTACTGACTAAACAACAAAACAACAGTGACACATGATCCCCTTCATGGATCACAGCCTGGTGGTGAAGGGGCTTGCATAACTCAATGAAGCTATGAGTCAAGCTATGCAGGGCCACCTAAGATGGATGAATCATAGTGAAGAGCTGACAAAACATGGTCAACTGGAGAAGGAAATGGCAACCCACTCAAGTATTCTTGCCCGGAGAAGCCCATGGAAAGTATGAAAAGGCAAACAGATATGCCAGCAGAAGATGAGCGACCCCCCTGCCACCCCCAGTTGAAAGATGTCCAATATGGTACTGGGAAGAGCTGCTGCTGCTGCTAAGTCGCTTCAGTTGTGTCTGACTCTGTGTGACCCCATAGACAGCAGCCCACCAGGCTCTGCCATCCCTGGGATTCTCCAGGCAAGAACACTGGAGTGGGTTGCCATTTCCTTCTCCATTGCGTGAAAGTGAAAAGTGAAAGTGAAGTCGCTCAGTCGTGACCGACTCGTGGCGACCCCATGGACTGTAGCCCACCAGGCTCCTCCATCCATGGGATTTTCTAGGCAAGAGTACTGGAGTGCTTGCCATTGCCTTCTCCAGGGGAAGAGCAGAGGGCAATTACTAATAGCTCCAGGAAGAGTGAAGTAGTTGGGCCAAGACAGGAAACAATGTTCAGTTGTAGTTGTGTCTAGTGGTGAAAGTAAAGTCCGATGCTGTCAAGAAAAACATTGCATAGGAATGTGGAATGTTAGGTCCTTGAATCAAGGTAAATTGGATGTAATCAAGTAGGAGATGGCAGGAGTGAACATTGACATCTTTGGAGTGAATGAACTAAAATGGATGGGAATGGGAGAATTTAACTCAGATGACCATTATATCTACTACTGCGGGCAAGAATCCCTTAGAAGAAATGGAGTAGCCTTCACAGTCAACAAAAGAGTCTGAAATGCAAAACTTGGGTACAATGCCTATGGCTGATTCATGTTGAGGTTTGACAGAAAACAGCAAAATTATGCAAAGCAATTATCCTTCATTAAAAAATAAATAATTTTTTAAAAAAGAAAGAAATGTATAGAACAGTCTTATGGACTCTGTGGGAGAGGGAGAGGGTGGGAAGATTTGGGAGAATGGCATTGAAACATGTAAAATATCATGTATGAAATGAGTTGCCAGTCCAGGTTCGATGCACGATACTGGATGCTTGGGGCTGGTGCACTGGGACGACCCAGAGGGATGGAATGGGGAGGGAGGAGGGAGGAGGGTTCAGGATGGGGAACACATGTATACCTGTGGCGGATTCATTTTGATATTTGGCAAATCTAATACAGTTATGTTAAGTTTAAAAATAAAATAAAATTTAAAAAAAAAAAAAAAAAGAAAGAAATTTAGAAAAAAATAACAAAATGATCTTGGTTTGTTTCCAAGGCAAACCATCCAACATGACAGTAATCTAAGTCTATTCCCTAACTAATGATGCCGAAGAAGCTGAGGTTGAATGGTTCCATGAAGACCTACAATATCTTCTAGAACTAACACTGAAAAAACGACATCCTTTTCATCATAGGAGACTGGAATGCAAAAGTAGGAAATCAAGAGATACCTAGAATAATATGCAAGTTTGGCCTTGCAGTACAAAATGAAGCAGGGCAAAGGCTCACAGAGTTTTTGTCAAGAGAACACGCTGGTCATAGCAAACACTCCTTTCCAACAATACAAGAGATGACACAACACATGGACATCGCCAGATGGTCAATACTGAAATCAGATTGATTACATTCTTTCAGCCAAAGATGGAGAAGTTCTGTACAGTTAGTAAAAACAAGACCTGGAGCTGACTATGACTAAGGTGATGAGCTCCTTATTGCAAAATTCAGGCTTTAATTGAAGAAAATAGGGAAAAGCACTAGGCCATTCAGGTATGATTTATTAATAAATCAAATTCCTTATGATTGTACAATGGAGGTGACAAATAGATTCAAGGGATAAGATCTGGTGAACAAAGTACCTGAAGAACTAAAGATGGAGGTTCATAACATTGTAAGGAGGCAGTGACCAAAATCATCCCAAAGAAAAATAAATGCAAGAAGGCCAAGTGGTTGTCTCAGGAGGCTTTACAAATAGCTGAGGAAAGAAGAGACATGAAAGGCAGGGGGGAAAGGGAAAGATATACCTGATTGAGTGCAGAGAGATAAGAAGACTGAATGCAAGGAGAGATAAGAAGGCCTTCTAAATGAACAATGCAAAGAAATAGAGAAAAACAATGTTATGGAAAAGACAAGAGATCTGTTCAAGAAAATTGGAGATATCAAGTGAACATTTCATACAAGGATGGCCACAATAAAGGACAGAAATGGTAAGGACCTAACAGAAGCAGAAGTTAAGAAAAGGTGGCAAGAATACACAGAAGAGAGTTCAGGCAGAGAACATGGCAAGAAGTGGATCATGGCCTTCTACCCTGGGACCCTCCAGATCCTCTGGCCTCTGGTCAGTGAGTGAACTGGAGGGCCTGGGACAGCCTCAGGCTGTGTCTTGTGGAGCCCCAGAGCCCTCCATGCGACTGCCTACTGGCAGGGCTGAAGCTGGGAATTCTGGCCCACCCCCACTGCTGCTGAGACCTTATGGCAATGGCCCCTCCAAGCCCAGATCTCCTTTACCACCAGGTCTCTTGGCCAAATGCTGCAGGTCTTGGGCCTAGTCAAAGCCTCCACCAGGCTACTGAGGATGTGGTACATTTGGGCCTCTGGCATGTCAGGATGAGAAGATTGGAGGCTGCTCAAATGCCATGGAGGGCTGTTAGAGCCTCAGGGGTGCCAGAAGGCATACATGTGTGGTTATCAGCCTGGCCACCCTTAGGCCTTGTAGCCACAGAGATTCAGGACCTGAAGTGACTCCTCTGTCCAAGTTGGACCAGATCTCCCCTTATCTGAACAATGACAAACAAAGGTCTTAACAGTCCTGGAAGATAGGTGGAAACTTAGCAGGCCATCTGGCAGTTGGTCATAATTCTACCAAGACTTTAATGTCAAAAGATATAAGTGGTAGAAAATGTGCCCCATGTTGCTGGCAAGAAGTGCCCACTGCCCTTTGGGAAGATTTACTGGCTATTTATGAAAGGCCTGTGTATATAATATTGTTCATGGGTTCTTGAGGCAAGAGTATTGGAGTGGTTTTCCATTCCCTTCTCCAATAATATGAAAAATCTGCTCTCAACTTCCCCCTCAACTTTTCAAAAGAAAACTTTCACTACATCTAGACCCCCTAGATGTAAAGAAGTTGCCAACATATACTAGAGTTATAAAATCACATGTCTTATAAATGCCCTTTTGTTTGAAAAACAACATAGAAAACAAATGTCTTCTGGAAATTATTTTTCGAAATTGAGTTGTTTGACCGCCTCTAGAAGTGACCTCAGGAGCTCCAGAGGCCCATGTTTGTTCCTTCGTTTAGAGGACATGGAATGGAAGACCTTGAAGAGAAATAAAAGAAGGCTGTATGCCAGGCTGGTCATACTTAAAAGATATTTCCATATGATAACCATTGTTTTGTGTGTGCATTGTATTCCTCACCACTGTGTGTGTGGTTCATGTAATCAGTGTGATTAGTTTTCTGTTATTGTGGTTTTCATTCTGTCTACCCTCTGATGGATAAGGATAAGAGGCTTATGGAAGCTTCCTGATGGGAGAGACTAACTGTGGGGGAAACTGGATCTTGTTCTGATGGGTGGGGCCATACTCAGTAAATCTTCATCTTATTTGCTTCTCAAAACTTTCTTTTCTAAAAACAAACAAAAAAAACCAAAACAAACAAACAAAAAAAAACAACTTTCTTTTCTGAGACATAGGCTGAGTAACCAAATCCTATCATGTTGCAGAGGAGAGAGGCTCCATAACCGATACTAAACCACCAGCCTGAAGACACTGAGAATGATGAAGCTCCAGTTCACTCCAGTTGGCCTTGATCTTGGCCAAGAGTTCAGTCATGCAGTTCTTTTGGTGAAGAAATTGGTCGAACCTCTGCCTCATGGCTGCAGACATGGGGGGAAACATCATGCGTGGAAGCTCAGGGTTGTTCCTTGTGCCCCGTGGCTGCAGAGCAGAGTGTCTGTGACAGGGACGGTGGGGACTGGTGGGCAGGGCTGGGCGGGGTGGGAGATTAAATATCAATAACCTCAGATATGCAGATGATACCACCCTTATGGCACAAAGCAAGAAGAACTAAGGCTGTTCCTTGTGCACTGGTTCAAGGACAGAGGGAGGAGAAGGAAGTGCAGAGTTCTGTATCAATGTATTTATAGTGAGGCAAAATTAATCATTGTCTTTTTTATGTTTGCCCATTTTGTTTCACTTTGCTGTGCATAAAGCATATATAATAAACAAATGTGCCCTAATTTATATCTAGTCATTCTAGATGTTAAAGAAATTGCCAGTGTATGACAAAAATGGAAATGGCGAATAATATATATTTTGTGTTAGAATTTCTAGGAAAGATTGTCTTCTGAAAATTTGATCATTATAGCCCCCTGGGTAGGTGGAGGCAGGAGACAAGAGAAGGGTGCTGGTCTTAGGCTCATATTGTGAAGACATTTGCAGATTATAACTGTTAGATGTGTGCAGTTTATTGGAGACTGCTTTGTATAGAGTGGACAAATGAAGTCCTTATTTGAATCATCTAGTACATCTAGTACAAGAGAAGACTGTACACATGGACATCACCAGGTGGTCAATACCGAAATCAGATTGATTGTATTCTTTTCTGCCAAAGATCAGAAGTTCTTTACAGTCAGCAAAAACAAGACTGAGTGCTGACTGTGGCTCAGATCATGAACGCCTTATTGCAAAATTCAGACTTAAGTTGAAGAAAGTAGGGAAAACCAGTAGACAACTCAGGTATGACCTAAGTCAAATCCCTTATGATTAAACAGTGAAAGTGACAAATAAATTCAAGGGATTTAATCTGATAGAGTGCCTGAAGAACTATGGATGGAGGTTCATGACATTGAACAGGATGCAGTGATCAAGATTATCCTCAAGGAAAAGAAAGGCAAAAACACAAAATGGTTGCCTGACGAAGCCTTACAAACAGCTGAGAAAAGAAGAGAAGCTAAAGGCAAAGGAGAAAGAGAAAGATATACCCATTTGAATGCAGAATTACAAAGAATAGCAAGGAGAGGTAAGAAAGCCATTCTCAGCGATCAATGCAAAGAAATAGGAGAAAACAATAGAAAGGGAAAGACTAGAGATCTCGTCAAGAAAATTAGAGATACCAGGGAACATTTCATGCAAAGATGGGCACAATAAAGGACAGAAATGGTATGGACCTAACAGAAGCAGAAGATATTAAGAAGAGGTGGCAAGAATACACAGACGAACTGTCCAAAAGAGATCTTAATGACTCAGATAACCACAATGATGTGATCACTCACCCAGAGCCAGACATCCTGGAATATGAAGTCAATTGGGCCTTAGGAAGCATTACTATGAACAATGCTAGTGGAGGTGATGGAATTCCAGTTTAGTTATTTCAAATCCTAAAAGATGATGCTATTAAAGTGTTGCACTCAATATGCCAGCAAATTTGGAAAACTCAGCAGTGGCCAGAGGATTGGAAAAGGTCAGTTTTCATTCCAATCCCAAAGAAAGCTAATGGCAAAGAATGTTCAAACTACTGCACAATTGCACTCATCTCACACACTAGCAAAACAATGCTCAAAATTCTCCAAGCCAGGCTTCAACAGTACATGAACTGTGAACTTTCAGATGTTCAAGCTGGATTTAGAAAAGGCAGAGGATCCAAATCAAATTGCCAACATCTACTGGATCATTGAAAAAGCAAGAGAGTTCCAAAAAAGTATCTACTTCTGCTTTATTGACTACACCAAACCTTTGACTGTTAGGATCACAACAAACTGGAAAATTCTTAAAGAGATGAAAATACCATACCACATGACCTGCCTCCTGAGAAATCTGTATGTAGGTCAAGAAGCAATAGTTAGAACTGGACATGGAATATCAGACCGGTTCCAAATCGGGAAAGGAGTACGTCAAGGCTATATATTGTCACCCTGCTTATTTAACTTATATGTATAGTACATCATGAAAAATGCTGAGCTGGATGAAGCACAAACTGGAATCAAGATTGCTGGGAGAAATATCAATAACCTCAGATATGCAGATGACACCACCCTTATGGCAGAAAGAAAAGAACTAAAGAGCCTCTTGATGAAAGTGAAAGGAGAGTGAAAAAATTGGTTTAAAGCTCAACATTCAGAAAACTAAGATCATGGCATCTGGTCCCATCTTTCATGACAAATAGATGGGGAAATAATGGAAACAGTGTCAGACTTTATTTTGGGGGGGCTCCAAAATCACTGCAGATGGTGACTACAGCCACGAAATTAAAAGA
Organism: Bubalus kerabau; assembly: GCF_029407905.1. Lineage (NCBI taxonomy): Eukaryota > Metazoa > Chordata > Mammalia > Artiodactyla > Bovidae > Bubalus > Bubalus kerabau. Next base: position 81,354,628 of record NC_073647.1, read on the forward strand.
TGCTTGCTCCTTGGAAGAAAAGCTATGACCAACCTAAACAGCATATTAAAAAGCAGAAACATTACTTTTCCAGCAAAGCTCTGTCTAGTCAAAGCTATGGTTTTTCCAGTAGTCATGTATGGATGTGAGAGTTGGACTATAAAGAAAACTGAGCATTGAATAATTGATGCTTTTGAGCTGTGGTGTTGGAGAAGACTCTTGTAAGTCCCTTGGTCTGCAAGGAGATCCAACCAGTCCATCCTAAAGGAAATCAGTCCTGAATTCCCGAATATTCATTGGAAGGACTGGTGCTGAAGCTGAAACTCCAATACTTTCGCCACTTGATGTGTAGAACTGACTCACGAAAAGACCCTGATGCTGGGAATGATTGAAAACAGGAGCAGAAGGGGACAACGGAGGATGAGATGGTTGGATGGCATCACCAACTCTACAGACGTGAATTTGATTAAGCTCCGGGAGTTGGTGATATAAAGGGAAGCCTGGTGTTCTGCAGTCCATGGGGTCACAAAGAGACAGACACGACCGAGTTACTGAACTGAACTGATGATCCTATTACCATTTTCTTAATTGTTTTAGGCTTATTTTGTGTACATCTTTTTCTTGTTTTGTGTTTCCTGTCTAGAGAAGTTCCTTTATTATTTGTTGTAAAGCTGGCTTTATGGTACTGACTTTTCTTGATGTTTCCTTCTCTGTAAAGCTTTTGATTTCTCTGAATGAGATCCTTGCTGAGGAGATCAATCTTGGTTGTAGGTTTTTCCCTATCATCACTTAAAGTAATTGTGCCATTTTCTTCTGGCTTGCAGAGCTTCTGTTGAGAAATGAACTGATAACCTCATGGGAGTTATGTTGTATGTTATTTGTCATTTTTCCCTGTTGCTTTTAAAGAACTATTTCTTTTCCATGTTAGGAAAATTTTCAGCTATTATCTCTTCAAATATTTTCTTGATCCTTTTTCTCTCTCTTCTCCTTCTCAGTTCAGTTCATTTCAGTTGCTCAGTTGTGTCCGACTCTTTGCGACCCCATGAATTGCAGCATGCCAGGCCTCCCTGTCCATCACCAACTCCCAGAGTTCACTCAAACTCACATCCATCGAGTCAGTGATGCCATCCAGCCATCTCATCCTTTTTCTAGGACCACTATAATGTGAATGTTGGTGTGTTTAATGATGTGCCAGAAGTTCCCTTTGGCTTACTCCATTTTTTTTTTCCATTTCTATATATATATTCTACTCTGCACCATTGATTTCTACTATTCTTTACTCTAAGTCACTTATCTGTTCTTCTGCCTTGATTAGGCAAACATTTCTTGCACCTTTCCATTCTGTTTCTGAGATCCTGTATCATCCTCACTATCACTATTCTGAATTCTTTTTCTGGAAGTTTGCCTATCTCCACTTCATTTAGTTTCCCACACCCCCTGGGGTTTTAACTTGTCCCTTCATCTGGCACATAACTCTCTGCTTTTTCATCCTGATTATGATTCTGTAATGTGGTTTTCATTTCAGCCATTGTGGGATTGTGATTCTTCTTGCTTCTTCTGTCTGTGCTCTGATGGATGAGGCTAAGAGACTTCTGTAAGGTTCCTGATGGGGGGGATTGGGTGAGAAAAACTGAGTCTTGCTCTGGTTGGCAGTACTAGGCTTAGTAAAGCTTTAATTCAATTATCTGCTGATTGGTGGGGTTGTATTCCTTCCCTGTTAATTATTTGGCCTGAGTTGACCAGCCCTGGAATCTATGGGCTTTATGGTAGGGATAATGGTGACCTCCAAGAGGAATTAAGCCAAGGAACTGCTGCTGAAAGTGCCCTGGTACCTGTGGCAAGCAACTGCCAACCCACACCTCCACAGGAGACCCTTCAAACCTGCAGGTAGGCTTGGTTCAGTCTCCTGTGGGGTCACTGCTCCTTTACTTTGGGTCTTTGTGCATGCAAGATTTTGTTTGTGCCTTCCAAGAGAGGAGTCTCTGTTTCCTGCAGTCCTTCGGAAGTCCTATAATCAAATCTCGCTGCCCTTCAAGGTCAGATTCCCTGGGGATTCCCAGTCCTATGCCAGGTCCCCAGGCTTGGAAGCCTGACATTGGGTTCAGAAGCTTTACAACAGTGGGAGAACCTCTTTGGTATTATTGTTCTCCAGTTTACGGGTTGTCTATCAAGTGGGTATGGGATTTGATTTTTATCATGATGGTGCCCCTCCTGCAGTATTGTTGTGGCCTGTGGCTTCTCCTTTGTCTTTGGATGCAAGGTATCTTTTTCTGATGGGTTACAGTATCCTCCTATTGGTGGTTGTTGAATAGCTAATTTTGATTTTGACGCTCTTACAAGAGATGAGCACACATCCTCCTACTCCACCATCTTGTGTAAATAGTTTTTAAAATCTGATGGGAAATACTGTCTTTGAAAGTTGAATCATTAGACCTCTTCTCTGAACAGAATTCTCTGTAATTTTCATTGGGTTGAGGGAGGTGAGAGGGAAGATTGCAAATGATGTTTTGCTAGTGTGTACTAGAAAATTTCAGCTTACCATTGCTCTATATGTTAAATTGCATTTCATTTAACATTATTGTATATATTATGTATATACTGGACAAATGGAACCCAATTTTATAATGTCTAGTCTCTAGATATTAAAGAAGTTTCCAATGTATGACAAAAGTATGGATAGTAAACTAACATATTTTTGTACACTTTGTGTTAAAATTTACTGAAAGGATATCTTCTGAAAAGGAACTTTGGAAGTGAAATTGTAAATCACATCTAAGTGACACATGTGCTTGTACTTGCCCACTGTTGAAAGGATGGAAAAAAGGAGGAATTGAGAAAAATGAAGGGTTATAGACTAGAATATCCTTTTGCCTTTTTATATAGCTCATGGGGTTCTCACAACAAGTATATTGGGGCTGTTTGTCATTCCCTCTTCCAGTGGATCACGTTTTGTCAGAACTCTCCACTATGACCCATTCGTCTTGGGTGGCCCTGCATGACATGGCTCATAGCTTCACTGAGTTATGCAAGCCACTTTGTCATGACAAGGCAGTGATCCATGAAGTGGGATAGAATAAAGGACAGAAACAGTAAAGACCTAAGAAGCAGAAGAGATTAAAAAAAAAGAGATAGAAAGAACACTCAGAAGAACTGTATATAAAAAAAGATCTTAATGACCCAGATAACCATGATGGTGTGGTCACTCATCCAGAGCCAGACATTCTGGAGTGTGAATTCAAGTGGTCCCTAGAAAGCACTACTGTCAATAAAGCTAGTGGAGGTGATGTAATTCCAGCAGAAGTATTTAAAATCCTGAAAGTTGATGCCATAAAAGTTCTGCACACAATATATCAGCAAATTTGGAAAACCCAGCAGTGGCCACAGGACTGGAAAAGGTCAATCTTCACCCCAATTCCCAAGAAAGCCATACTAAAGAATGTTCCAACCACTGGACAATTGCATTCAAATTGCACCCAAATCCTGCATGCAGGCTTCAGCATTATGTGCAAAGCAGACTTTTTCATCTGTGTGAATACTTTATTTATAGTTAGTTTTAAGAGTTATTTCTTATAAGAAATGGAGCAAAATAATTACCAGTTACTACCAGAGTGGCCTTTCATGACCAATTTAATCATTTACACCGTTTCTTCAACTAGATTGTAAGTTTTAGGAATGTCTGAATGGGTTTCTTTTTCTCGCCATTATATCCACTAAAAGGTCAGTTTTCATTCCAATCCCAAAGAAATGCAATACCAAAGAATGGTCAATTGAGCTCATTTCACATGAGCTCATGCAGTACAATTGAGCCCATTTCACATGCTAGCAAGGTGATGCTCAACATCCTTCAAAACTAGGCTTCAACAGTACATGAACCAAGAACTTCCGGATGTACAAGCTGGATTTAGAAAAGCCTGAGGAACCAGAGATCAAATTGCCAACATCCGTTGGATCATAGTAAAAGCAAGGGAATTGCAGAAAAACATCTAGTTCTGTTTCACTGACTATGTGAAAGGCTTTGACTGTGTGGTTCACAACAAACTTTGGAAAATTCTTAAAGAGATGGGAATACCACACCACTATACTTGTCCCCTGCAAAACCTGTATGCAGGTCAAGAAACAAGAGTTAGAACCTTGTATTGAACAACTGACTGGTTCAAGATTGAAAAAGGAGTACATCAAGGCTTTTTGTTGTAACCCTGTTTATTTAACATATATGCAAAGCAGATAATGAAAAATTATTTTCATTTTTCATTTTTCACTCAGAAGGGCTGAGTGAGTTACAAGCTGGAATAAATATTGTTGGGAGATATATCAACAACCTCAGATATGCAAATGATACCACTCTAATGGCAGAAAGCAAAGAGGAGCTAAAGAACTTGATGAGGGTGAAGGAGGAGAGTGAGAAAGCTGACATAAAACTAAGTATTAAAACAAACAAACAAAGATCATGGCACCTGGCCCGATTACTTCATGTAAAAGAGTAGGGGAAAAGTTGGAAGCAGTGACAGATTTCTTCTTTTTTGGCTCTAAAATCACTGTGGATGGCGACTCCAGCCATGAAAGCAGAAGACGATTGCTTCCTGGCAGGAAAGCAATGACAAACCTCGACAGATTGTTAAAAAGCAAAGATAGCATTTTACTAACAAAGGCCCCTTTATTCATGGCTATGGTCTTTCTAGTAGTCATGTATGGTTGGACCATAGAGCTGGACCATAAGGAAGGCACAGAGACAAAGAATTGATGCTTTTGAAATGTAGTGCTGGAAGACATTTGAGAGTGCCTTGAATGGCAAGATCAAACCAGTCCATCTTTTTTTTTTTTTTTTAATTTACCATATTATATTGGTTTTGCCATACATCAACATGAATCCACCAGGGGTGTACACGTGTTCCCCATCCTGACCCCCCTCCCACCTCCCTCCCTGTACCATCCCTCTGGGTCATCCCAGTGCACCAGCCCCAAGCATCCTGTATCCTGCATAGAACCTGGACTGATGATTCGTTTCTTATATGATATTATACATGTTTCAATGCCATTCTCCCAAATCGTCCCACCCTCTCCCTCTCCCAAAGAGATCAAAAGACTGTTCTATACATCTGTGTCTCTTTTGCTCTCTCGCATACGGGATTATTGTTACCATCTTTCTAAATTCCATATATATGCATTAGTATACTGTATTGGTGTTTTCCCTTCTGGCTTACTTCACTCTGTATAATCGGCTCCAGTTTCATCCACCTCATTAGAACTGATTCAAATGTATTCTTTTTAACGGCTGAGTAATACTCCATTGTGTATATGTACCACTGCTTTCTTATCCACTCATCTGCTGATGGACATCTAGGTTGCCTCCATGTACTGGCTATTATAAATAGTGCTGCTATGAACATTGGGTACACGTGTCTCTTTCAGTTCTGGTTTCCTCAGTGTGTATGCCCAGCAGTGGGATTGCTGGGTCATAAGGCAGTTCTATTTCCAGTTTTTTAAGGAATCTCCACACTGTTCTCCATAGTGGCTGTACTAGTTTGCATTCCCACCAACAGTCTAAGAGGGTTCCCTTTTCTCCACACCCTCTCCAGAATTTATTGCTTGTAGACTTTTGGATCACAGCCATTCTGACTGGTGTGAAATGGTACCTCATTGTGATTTTGATTTGCATTTCTCTGATAATGAGTGAAGCTGAGCATCTTTTCATGTGTTTGTTAGCCATCTGTATGTCTTCTTTGGAGAAATGTCTATTTAGTTCTTTGTCCCATTTTTTGATTGGGTCATTTATTTTTCTGGAATTGAGCTGTAGGAGTTGCTTGTATATTTTTGAGATTAGTTGTTTGTCAGTTGCTTCATTTGCTATTATTTTCTCCCATTCTGAAGGCTGCCTTTTCACCTTGCTTATAGTTTCCTTTGTTGGGCAGAAGCTTTTAATTTTAATTAGGTCCCATTTATTTATTTTTGCTTTTATTTCCAGTATTCTGGGAGGTGGGTCATAGAGGATTCTGCTATGATTTCTGTCGGAGAGTGTTTTGCCTATGTTCTCCTCTAGGAGTTTTATAGTTTATGGTCTTACATTTAGATCTTTAATCCATTTTGAGTTTATTTTTGTGTATGGTGTTAGAAAGTGTTCTAGTTTCATTCTTTTACAAGTGGTTGACCAGTTTTCCAAGCACCACTTGTTAAAGAGATTGTCTTTCCTCCATTGTATACTCTTGCCTCCTTTGTCAAAGATAAGGTGTCCATAGGTGTGTGGATTCATCTCTGGGCTTTCTATTTTGTTCCATTGATCTATATTTCTGTCTTTGTGCCAGTACCATACTGTCTTGATGACTGTGGCTTTGTAGTAGAGCCTGAAGTCAGGCAGGTTGATTCCTCCAGTTCCATTCTTCTTTCTCAAGATTGCTTTTGGCTATGCGAGGTTTTTTGTATTTCCATACAAATTGTGAAATTATTTGCTCTAGCTCTGTGAAAAATACCATTGGTAGCTTGATAGGGATTGTATTGAATCTATGAATTTTTAAAAGGTCCTCTATTCTTGGGAGACTGCGATCTACTGTAGTGCTCTGGCTAAAAAGTTGAAAACCTTGCTACTCTACATTCCCAGACAAACTTGATTAAATTCTCATTACAGAATGTAATTATAGCACTTACAACATTAGTGAGTCAAATCTATGCAAAAAAAATATTTCAATGAGTGGTATTCCAAGCAGCATGAGATTAAAGAGGCTGTTAAATTAGATATGGTGTCATGGCTGATAATAGGAAATGGGCCTGGGAGCTTCTGGGTGTGAGAAGCAAGGTTTTTGTGGTACTAGATCTTATTTGTCTTTCTGATTGTCTTGTAACTTTGCTCCCAAGCTAAACCCCTTTAAGGTAAAACGCCTCTCCCTATACATGCTGTGCTATTCAGAAATGCTCTAGAAATCACAGTAACTAAAAGAGAAACAGAGTTGGTTCAGTGTATTTGCCAGTTATAAAAAACTTAATTTTCAGCCAGATGGGACAGCAATCTGAGGTGAAGAGTGGTCTAATATATTTTTCTTTGGATTTAAGCACAATATTGCCCCATATATTAAATTGACCTTCAGGACCCAAAGGTTGTACTTTTGTCAGAGAAGTTCTGGGCCTATGTAAGAGTCTCAGCCTGACTCAAACATACAGAGAAGAACATCTTTCCTCATTCATTATATTCTGAACAAGATCATTTAACAAAATGTAGACCTTTTAATGATAGGGAGTCCAGAAAAATTTAAAGATGTCTTATAATACCTCAAATATGAATTGTGATTTTATTTATAGCCTTTCACAAAGGAAACTGAAGCAGTATATCCATCCATGTGACTGAATACTGGAGTAAGGAAAATTATTATATTTTTGACTGACCCTGAGCTAATTCTAATTCCTGAAGATTCCAAGTGTCATGATCGTCTATAGGTTAGGAGGCAGATGTTGAAATGGAGTTGAAAATGCAAAAGGTCTTTTGGATAAGGGTAAGAATAAAGATTCCTTTTCCATTGATTCTCGTAATTTTAGTGATCTAATGGTACTTGAAGTTCTTCCCTGGCAGCTCAGTGTTAAAGAATCCACCCGCCAATGCAGGAGACACGTGTTTGATCTCTGGGTCGGGAGGATCCCCTGGAGAAGGAAATGACAACCCATTTTGGTATTCTTGCCTGGGAAATCCCATAGACAGAGAAGCCTAGGAGGCTAGTCCATGGGGTTGCAAAAGAGTTGAACTCAATTTAGCAGCTAAACAACTGTGGTACTTGGCTGTCTATGAAGCACAGAATCTCAGACCTTTTTCAGGTGTAATGGAGTCTTAACCAACATAAAGGGGAAATAAGGAGCAAAGATTTCCTATTAGAAGAGTTCCACATTAGGTAGAAATGTCCAGGCCCTAGTATTTCTGCCATCTTCAGACACTATTTGTGGCTACCCAGAATAGGAGGGCCTCAGCTCAAAAATCGAAGTAGATCCTGAAGGTACTAATAATTGGAAGCTGTCAGCTAACTTTACTTAGAGATAAACAAGTTCTCTCTGGAAGAAAGATCTGAGCGGTGCATTTCCATGGCTGTACCAGAGGGTAATAGGCTTGATATGTTTACCTCATGTTAATTTCAGTGGGTCCCCAAATTCTTTCTGTATTAATCAACTCAGTTCCTGAGATAGTAGGTGAAGATATCTTTGGTAACTGGTAGAACTTTCTGTTGAGTTCTTTGCCTGATGAATTAAAGGTTGTCTTAGGAAAAACTAAATGAAAACAGTGGCATACCACTTTTCTATCAACAGGCTAAATCAATGATGATAGTATCACCTCTCTAGAAGAATTACAGATACTAGAGCCACTATCAAAGATTTGTGTGACATCTCCCATTCATTTTCTTAGTTCAATCATTGCAAAAGACCAGTGTTGGAGTCCTTTAATGGACCGGAACCTGGTGGTCTGGAGTTGACAATAAGAAAGTGAAAGAGAGAGCTGGAGGGAGGGAGAGAGAGAGAGATAAAGAAAGAAAGAAAGACACGGAGACCCAAGCTCTGATGGAGCAAAAGTGCTTTAATGATCTTTCTGTGAGTATACATAGGCTGTTGTACAAGAAATTTATTTCGACAATGATAAAGATCAGAAAACCAAACATACAGCAACCATTACCAAGGGAACAAGGGATTAATAGTGGTGACAAGGTCAGGAGACAATCTATATCTCAAGAAAGAGGATCGAGACTAAGCAGTTTTGTCATAAGGAGAATGTTTACTGAAGGAGATTCAAGCCTGTCTCATCCAATGACCTCAGTCCTGGGAGCGGCTTGCCATTCCACTGGTTTCTGACAACAGAAACTGATAAGGAACAGAGGATTTATGAGAAACAGCACATAGGAATCCTCCTGTTAAACATTCCCTGACAGACCAGTAGCCATTGATTGCTAAGAACTTAACAAAATGATTGTTTGGATTATATTTTCTATTCTAGATGGGAATTTCCTCTCTGAACAGAAAATTTAACTTCCTAAACTTAACATGGAGCTACTAATATATATAATACTTTTTTATCCCTCTGCTCCTATCCACTAGGTGACTATCTGACACAATTCACCTTCACCTAATGGTATTTATATTATACCTCTACCATTATACCCAAGGATTATGCCATTTATTTTGCTATATTGCACAATTATTTTTGTCAAAACATTGACTTACTCTACTAGAAATTTGGTCATCTTACCCTCCTCCAAAGCATCATTTTATACACCATAATCATTATGGTGTACAACGTTTATAGTGCATATAAAGATACTATTGTGTTCATGGGCCTTGGGTAACTGGAATTTATAAAATTCTAAATATAGGAAAGCCTGACTGGGAAATAAATACTGAAGAAAATATTATGACTTTCTCCATTAGTAAGGGAGTTCTTTATTAGGAAAATGCTATGGTCTGAGGCATGTGGCATTAATGTCAAAAGTGGAAGAAAAATTACACCACCTTAAGTTCCCTACTAAGAAGAAGAAGGTATAATACCTGATGGATGTCTTTGGATTTGGAAGCCAGTATGCACTTCATATGCATTCCTTTTCCTGCTTAGTTAATGTGTGATGGAGAAAATTATCTCTACATGGATCTGAAAGTTTTCATCAGTCCAGGATGAGGCACATGCATCCCTATCCATTGATTCTCATATATATATATATATATATATATATATATATATATATATATATATATATATATTTGATATAATGGTACTTGAATGACTGTTGAAGCCTGAGACAAACCAAGGTTTAGGATGGGGCAAACTCAAATAGGAGAATTGCAATGGAGCTCCATGGGATTTACTCTAATGTTATATATATTCTATGTATTAGTGGTGGTTTTATCTACTACTTAGAATGGTGGAATTGTGATAAATAACAACTTGGTAGAAGTCTGACAAAAGTGGAATAGAAATGAGTACCAAAAATTGTATCACCTGGACATTATGTAATATGAGAATGACAAGCAGTGTTTGAAATAGTCTCACTGATGACATCTTAGTGTGATAGTTAGATATGTTTGGTTTTCTCTCTATTAGGAAAATGATTAGTTCCTTTTGAGATGTATTCAGGAAACATTAGAGATCTCTCTGGATATACATGTGTAAAAAGGTGGATGTTATGTGCTAGACAGAATAGATATGTTAGATTGAAGTTCATGAAGTTCTAAATTCTTAAAATTCTTATATCCCCCTTTATTTTTGAGGAAACAAGCTCTAAGAAATTCTTCCTGAAGTGTCTTAATGTGAAAGTCTAGATTGTGGAAGTGCTTAAGATAAGTAAACTGAGTATTAGAGTGACATTTACCAAGGCCACAGAGCTTTTGATGTGACCTATATAGATGCTCTGTTGAGTGTACTTCCCCTCTCTTTTCTTCCATCCTTCATTATTCTTCTGTGGAGTCCTTGAAATATGCCCCTTTTAGATCCCAACTATAGGAACTATAGTTGACCAAGGGCCCCAGCTTCAGCACTCTGAAATTCACTGTTACATTTGCACGGAGACCATGCCTCCCATGGAGTGCTCTTGGCATGTGACTGAACATGGCACATAAATTAAGGGAGGCAGATTACTGAGAGACATAGGATTCTTCTGACTGATAATTTGGGCTTGTGAAATTCACAAGGGTCTTGGTTAAACTTTCTGAGACTGTAAGGTGGTCCAGAATGTTTCCACCCAACTTTCTTTCCCTCTCTCTTTTACTAAAGACCAATAGCTCTCCCAGTATTTTCTAGTTCCCTTCCCCTTTTCTATTACAAATATTTCCTTTAATAAAATCATTGTATATTTATTCATATTTTGGCATCCAGTTCTCAGAGAACCTAGCCTAATACCTTTAGTTCTCATCCCTTCATTTCCGTGTGTATGTGTGTGTATCTGTGTGCTCAGATCAGTCGCTCAGTCGTGTCCAACTCTTTGCAACCCCATGAATCGCAGCACGCCAGGCCTCCCTGTCCATCACCAACTCCCGGAATTCACTGAGACTCACGACCATTGAGTCATTGATGCCACTCAGCCATCTCATCCTCTGTCGTCCCCTTCTCCTCCTGCCGCCAATCCCTCCCAGCATCAGAGTCTTTTCCAATGAGTCAACTCTTCATATGAGGTGGCCAAAGTACTGGAGTTTCAGCTTTAGCATCATTCCTTCCAAAGAAATCCCAGGGCTGATCTCCTTCAGAATGGACTGATTGGATCTCCTTGCAGTCCAAGGGACTCTCAAGAGTCTTCTCCAACACCACAGTTCCAAAGCATCAATTCTTTGGCGCTCAGCCTTCTTCACAGTCCAACTCTCACATCCATACATGACCACAGGAAAAACCATGGTGTTGACTAGACGAACCTTTCTTGGCAATGTAATGTCTCTGCTTTTGAATATGCTGTCTAGGTTGGTCATAACTTTCCTTCCAAGGAGTAAGCGTCTTTTAATTTCATGGCTGAAGTCACCATCTGTAGTGATTTTGGAGCCGAGAAAAATAAAGTCTGACACTGTTTCCACTGTTTCCCCATCTATTTCCCATGAAGTGGTGGGACCGGATGCCATGATCTTCGTTTTCTGAATGTTGAGCTTTAAGCCAACTTTTTCACTCTCCACTTTCACTTTCATCAAGAGGCTTTTTTGTTCCTCTTCACTTTCTGCCATAAGGGTGGTGTCATCTGAATATCTGAGGTTATTGATAATTCTCCCAGCAATCTTGATTCCAGCTTGTGTTTCTTCCAGTTCAGCATTTCTCATGATGTACCCTGCATATAAGTTAAATAAGCAGGGTGACAATATATAGCCTTGACGTACTCCTTTTCCTATTTGGAACCAGTCTGTTGTTCCATGTCCAGTTCTAACTGTTGCTTCCTGACCTGCATACAAATTTCTCAAGAGGCAGGTCAGGTGGTTTGGTATTGCCATCTCTTTCAGATTTTCCCACAGTTGATTGTGATCCACACAGTCAAAGGCTTTGGCATCGTCAATAAAGCAGAAATAGATGTTTTACTGGAACTCTCTTGCTTTTTCGATGATCCAGTGGATGTTGGCAATTTGATCTCTGGTTCCTCTGCCTTTTCTAAAAGCAGCTTGAACATCTACAATACACGGTTCACATATTGCTGAAGCCTGGCTTGGAGAATGTTGAGCATTACTTTACTAGTGTGTGAGATGAGTGCAATTGTGTGGTAATTTGAGCATTCTTTGGCATTGCCTTTCTTTGTGATTGGAATGAAAACTGACCTTTTCCAGTCCTGTGGCCACTGCTTAGTTTTCCAAATTTGCTGGCATATTGAGTGCGGCACTTTCACAGCATCATCTTTCAGGATTTGGAATAGCTCAACTGGAATTCCATCACCTCCACTAGCTTTGTTTGTAGTGATGCTTTCTAAGGCCCACTTGACTTCACATTCCAGGATGTCTGGCTCTAGGTCAGTGATCATACCATCGTGATTATCTGGTTCATGAAGATCTTTTTTTGTACAGTTTTTCTGTGTATTCTTGCCATCTCTTCTTAATATCTTCTGCTTCTGTTAGGTCCATACCATGTCTGTCCTTTATCAAGCCCATCTTTGCATGAAATTTTCCTTTGGTATCTCTGATTTTCTTGAAGAGATCTCTAGTCTTTCCCATTATGTTGTTTTCCTCTATTTCTTTGCATTGATCGCTGAAGAAGGCTTACTTAGCTCTTCTTGCTATTCTTTGGAACTCTGCATTCAGATGTTTATATCTTTCCTTTTCTCCTTTGCTTTTCGCTTCTCTTCTTTTCACAGCTATTTGTAAGGCCTCCCCAGACAGCCATTTTGCTTTTTTGCATTTCTTTTCCATGAGGATGGTCTTGATCCCGGTCTCCTGTACAGTGTCACAAACCTCAGTCCATAGTTTATCAGGCACTCTATCTATCAGATCTAGGCCCTTAAATCTATTTCTCACTTCCACTGTAGAATCATAAGGGATTTGATTTAGGTCATACCTGAAGGTCTAGTGGTATTCCCTCCTTTCTTAAATTTAAGTCTGAATTTGGCAATAAAGAGTTCATGTTTTGAGCCACAGTCAGCTCCTGGTCTTGTTTTTGCTGACTGTATAGAGCTTCTCCATCTTTGGCTGCAAAGAATATCATCAATCTGATTTTGGTGTTGACCATCTGGTGATGTCCATGTGTAGAGTCTTCTCTTGTGTTGTTGGAAGAGGGTGTTTGTTATGACCAGTGCATTTTCTTTTCAAAACGCTATTAGTCTTTGCCCTGCTTCATTGCATATACCAAGACCAAGTTTGGCTGTTGCTCCAGGTATTTCTTGACTTTCTACTTTTGCATTCCAGTCCCCTATAATGAAAAAGACATCTTTTTGGGGTGTTAGTTCTAAAAGTTCTTGTAGGTCTTCATAGAACCATTCAACTTCAGCTTCTTCAGCATTACTGGTTGGGGCATAGACTTGTATTACTATGATATTGAATGGTTTGCCTTGGAAACAAACAGAGATCATTCTGTCGTTTTTGAGATTGCATCCAAGTATTGCATTTCGGACTCTTTTGTTGACCATGATGGCTACTCCATTTCTTCTGAGGGATTCCTGCCCACAGTAGTAGATATAATGGTCATCTGAGTTAAATTCACCCATTCCAGTCCATTTCAGTTCGCTGATTCCTAGAATGTCGACATTCACTCTTACCATCTCTTGTTTGACCACTTCCAATTTGCCTTGATTCATGGACCTGACTTTCCAGGTTCCTATGCAGTATTTCTCTTTACATCGTAAAGACTGTGTGCTCAGTCATGTCCAACTCTTTTGTGACCCCATGAACTGTAGCCCACCAGACTTCTCTGTCCATGGAATTTTCCAGTCAAGAATACTAGAGCAGGCTGCCACATCCTATGCCAGGTGATCTTCCAAACCTGGGGATCGAATCTGCATCTCCTGCATTGGCAGGTGGATTCTTTACCACTGCACCACCTGGGAAGCTCCTTTCCTTTTATTCCTGATCAATTCAGTCCTAAAGCCATTGAGAGGGAAGAGAAAAGTAAGCATCCATGATGTCAGTGGCAGGGGTCTAAAGACCCACAGCAAGGTGTCATAGACCAACCATAATGAGGAGGATGTCTATAAGAGGAGCAGTAGCCTAGTGTGGGGAGTCCGAACACAAGCATAACAACGTGGCATCCTCACAGAGGGGTAGCCTGCTGTGGAGTGTCATAGCCAAACAAGGTTAAGGAAGGCATACCTGCATTAAAATGTCCTGGTAGAGGAGTAAGACCAAGCTGAATAAGAAAAGCATCCTTGATAAAAGGCAATCTGGTGAGGTGTGTCAGTCCAAGCAGAACGAGAAAGGTGTACACAAGGAAAATATCCTGACATGGGCATTCAGTGTCTCAGCAAGGTGAGGGAAGTATCCCTGCAGAGAGATGGCCTGGCACAGGATGTCAGAGCTTGAGTAAGATGAGGAATACATCCATGTGGGTGAAAGAGGACTCTGTTTGACTCAGAATGGAGACTGAGTGGGAACAAGGAGAATACAGTATCTGCAAGGGGAAGTGGTGTGGCTATGTAAATGGGATGTCCATGCTAAATTGCTTCAGTCATGTCTGACTCTTTGTGACCCTTGGACTATAGCCTGCCAGTCTCCTCTGTCCATGGGATTCTCCACGTAAGAAAACTGGAGTGCATTGCCACTTTCTTCTCCAGGGGATCTTCCTGACCCAGGGATTGAACTCACAGCTCCTGCAATGCATGCCGATTTTTTACCACTCATCCACAGGCGAAGCTCATAAATGGGATATTAGCTAGTTAATCATGTAAGAATATTAAGTATAATTAAAGGCAGGTTTCTCACTGTCAGAGAAGGACATTACAAATGAAGAAAAGGAGAAAATTAGAATTAAAACTTAATTTTGATGGTTTTGATTGGAATTGGAGGTATTGATATGAACTCATGGTTTTCAATATATATTGATATAGAAATAAATATAGACATAAATATGTTTGCATCATTATCTATCAATCAACAATAATCTATTATCTATTCTCTGGCTCTGTATATTAAAGCAGCCATACATTAATATTATTATTATATTATAATATTAATGCAACTAACATTATTTTAATCATTTAACACTCATATATTGGCTTCTAATGTAATTAATATTATGTTAATCACTTAACATCTAGATTTTGACCTCTAAATGCCAATCTCAAAAAATATGAGGGTTCCTTGGAGAAATGGCTAATTCCAGGACTGGGGCAGAAAAAATACTGCATGATACCAAAACATCTTAATTCAGAGGTCCAAGAAGTACAAAAGAATAATGAAGACGTGCTTAAAGGATGTTTGCTTTGAAGGGGATTTCACTGAGTAAAGGGCTTCCCTGGTGGCTCAGGTGGTAAAGAATCTGGCAACACACTCCAGTATTCTATTTTATTTATTGTAAATTAATATTTTTTTAATTGAAGGCTAATTACAATATTGTGGGTGTTTTTGCCGTACATGGACATGAATCAGTCATGGGTGTACATGTGTCCCCCCATTTTGAACCCTTCCCACCTTCCTCTGCACTCCTTCCCTCTGGGTTGTCCCAGAGCACTGGCTTTGAGTGCCCTTCTTCATGCATGGAACTTGCACTGGTAATCTATTTTGTGTATGGTAATATACATGTTTCAATGCTATTCTCTAAAATCATCCCACCCTCACCTTCTCCCACATAGTACAAATTCTGTTTTTTATATCTGTGTCTCTTTTGCTGTCTTGCATATAGACATATCTTGTCATCATTACCATCTTTTAAAATTCCATATATATGCATTAATATACATTATTGGTGTTACTCTTTCTGACTTACTTCACTCTCTATAATAGGCTCCAGTTTCATCCACCTCATTAGAACTGATTCAAATACATTCTTTATTGTAGCTGAGTAATATTCCATTGTGTATATGTATCAACAACTTCCTTATCTATTCATTTGCCAATGGACATCTAGGTTTCTTCCATGTCCTAGCTATTGTAAAAAGTGCTGCAATGAACATTGGGGTACATGTATCTCTTTCAGTTCTGATTTCCTCAGTGTGTATGTCCAGCAGTAGGATTGCTGTGTTGTATGGTAGTTCTATTTCCATTTTTTTAAGGAATCTCCACACTATTCTC